>NW_028295683.1:600000-1074029 GCF_964341445.2 Mesoplodon mirus | reverse complement strand
AATACATAACTAATAATAACGTGCTGTATAAAAAAATAAATAAAATTTCAAAATTTTAAAAAATAAAATTTAAAAATAAAACAGAAAAAAGTTCTTCCCGTCACACAGATGTATTTATAGGAATGAATTATTTCCATGCTTATATCTATAAATACATAAAAGAGGAATAACATCTAACTTGAAACATAAAAGAAAAAAAAAGTGAACCCACGAGTTATACAGAGGAAAACCCTATCACGGCACTTGCTCCAGTGGTAAACAATTCTGAAATTGGTCAGAGGTGGGGAACCATCTCCCATACAGCCAGCAACCCAACCCCCACGCAAGGAGCGTCCTCATTGCAAAGCTGGGGGACCGTGCCGAGGCATCTGTGAGTAAACGTGAGCTGAGCCCCAGGCCAGCTGCTGCTGAACTGTTCCCACCCTTTCCAGGTAAAACACCTGAATATGTACAAGGGCTTGAAAGCCTAGAGGAAGGACCGTGGAGCCACACCAGCGACAGCACGCAGGCCAACTTGGTGCCTGCAGGCCAGCCAGCATGGTCCTGGACCCTGGCGCTCTTCCAGAAACTTTCCATTGCCCTGCCTGAGATACCCCTCCTGTCCCGGCCCCCACTGCTTTTTTCCTTCCTCACCTCTGTCCGGAGAGAAATTCCAGCGGAAGGTATGGGTGACACATCCTCTTCTTTACAGGCGGCAGCCTGGCAACTCCTGCAGAAAGGCCAGCAGAACCCCACTCACACCGGGCCACCCACAAAGGTGTGGCCCCTCACTCCCTCCCACCAGCACAGCCCCGAGACTGCTGACGGGGCAGAGAATATGGTGTCAGGCACAGCTTCAGGGGCTATTGCTGCCTGGAGCTCTGTTTATATTGACCTCAACGAGGCACACCTGGGGAGGGCGGGCCGGCAGGGTAAGGCTGCCCAGGTCAGCTAATCCACAACCCTCAGGGAATCACATTGTTGAAAATGGACCCCGCTAAGGCAGAAGAGAAGCCAAGGGAAAAAAGGACACAATGCCATTTGCAGCACCGTAGATGAGTCTAGAAGTAATCACGTGACTTGTAGTAAGTCAGAAAGTGAAAGACACATATCATATCATATCACTTATAGGTGTTACCTAAAAATGGATACCAGGGCAGATATTTCCACGGAGAAGGGCAATCACAGATTCATTAAACAAACTTATGGTTCACCAATGGAAAGGTGTGAGGATTGGTTTCATTACGATATCGGGGTTAACAGACATATACAAACACAGGTGACATATATAATCACCAAAGACCTACAGAATACCAAGAGAGGACTACTCAACATTCTGTCATAACGTACATGGGAAAAGGATCCCAAGAAGAACAGTCATCTGTATATGTGTAAAAGAACCACATCTTCCACACCTACAACAAGCCAAACATTGTAATCAAACTTGCTGTAATAAAAAATAAAAGCTTAAATTAAAAACACGAACAAGAAGTAGTGAGACAAACGTGAGGGGCTTTCTCCTGGTACATTCCATTCTAAACTCCAATCTAGAACACCACTTCCACTGAGGCTCTCTTGCCCTAGTAACCAGATTTGGTAAGGGTGAACTGCTGCCACCTTGTGGCCGTTTCACACAACAGCAGCTTTAATCCCAACGCTAATGGTCAGTTGATATTCAAAATCATTGCAGGCCTGTAAATGACACCTGCCCTGAAAACAAATCCTGGGGTCACATATCGACCAAAAATTTCAAAGGACGTCCATATTTCAAAACCACCGTTTCAAAAGGCATATTTTACGCACATTAGTGTTCTGCTTCTTTTCCTTTCTTTCCTTTTTTGTTAAAAAACACGGGAATGGAAAAAGGCATCCCTCAGAATGGGCGAAAATCGTTGCAGACGAATCAATGGACAGAGGTTTAATCTCCAATATATATAAACAGCTCATGCAGCTTAATATTAAAAAAACAAACAACCCAAAAGAAATGGGCAGAAGATCTAAAGAGACGTTTCTTCAAAGGAGACACAGAGATGGCCAAGACGCACATGAAAAGCTGCTCAACAGCACTAATTATTAGAGAAATGCAAATCAAAACTACAATGAGGTATCACCTCACACCTGTTAGAATCGGCATCATCAGAAAATCTACAAACAACCAATTCTGGGGAGGGTGTGGACAAAAGGAGCCCTCTTCCACTATTGGTGGGAATGTAAATTGATACAGTCCCTATGGAGAACAGTATGGAGTTTCCTTAAAAAAACTAGAAATAGAATTACCATCTGATCCAGCAATCCCACTTCTGGGCATATACCCAGAGAAAACCGTATTTCAAAAAGGCACATTCACCACAATGTTCGTTGCAGCACTATTTACAATAGCCAGGTAATGGAAGCAACCTAAATGCCCACAGACAGATGAATGGATAAAGATGTGGTACATATATAAAATGGAATATGACTCGGCCATAAAAAGGAATGAAACTGGGTCATTTGTAGAGACATCGATGGATCGAGAGACTGTCATACAGAATGAAGTAAGTCAGAAAGAGGAACACAAATATTGTATATTAATGCATATATGTGGAGCCTAAAAATGGTACAGATGAACTGGTTTGCAGGGAAGAAATAGAGACACAGAGGTAGAGAACAAACGTATGGACACCAAGTGTGGGAAGCCATGGGGTGGTGGTGGTGGGATGAGTTGGGAGTTTGGGATTGACCTGTATACATGTATATGCATAAAATACATAACTAATAATAACGTGCTGTATAAAAAAATAAATAAAATTTCAAAATTTTAAAAAATAAAATTTAAAAATAAAACAGAAAAAAGTTCTTCCCGTCACACAGATGTATTTATAGGAATGAATTATTTCCATGCTTATATCTATAAATACATAAAAGAGGAATAACATCTAACTTGAAACATAAAAGAAAAAAAAAGTGAACCCACGAGTTATACAGAGGAAAACCCTATCACGGCACTTGCTCCAGTGGTAAACAATTCTGAAATTGGTCAGAGGTGGGGAACCATCTCCCATACAGCCAGCAACCCAACCCCCACGCAAGGAGCGTCCTCATTGCAAAGCTGGGGGACCGTGCCGAGGCATCTGTGAGTAAACGTGAGCTGAGCCCCAGGCCAGCTGCTGCTGAACTGTTCCCACCCTTTCCAGGTAAAACTCCTGTATATGTACAAGGGCTTGAAAGCCTAGAGGAAGGACCGTGGAGCCACACCAGCGACAGCACGCAGGCCAACTTGGTGCCTGCAGGCCAGCCAGCGTGGTCCTGGACCCTAGCGCTCTTCCAGAAGCTTTCCATTGCCCTGACTGAGATACCCCTCCTGTCCCGGCCCCCACTGCTTTTTTCCTTCCTCACCTCTGTCCGGAGAGAAATTCCAGCGGAAGGTATGGGTGACACATCCTCTTCTTTACAGGCGGCAGTCTGGCAACTCCTGCAGAAAGGCCAGCAGAGCCCCACTCACACCGGGCCACCCACAAAGCTGTGGCCCCTCACTCCCTCCCACCAGCAAAGCCCCGAGACTGCTGACGGGGCAGAGAATATGGAGTCAGGCACAGCTTCAGGGGCTATTGCTGCCTGGAGCTCTGTTTATATTGACCTCAACGAGGCACACCTGGGGAGGGCGGGCCGGCAGGGTAAGGCTGCCCAGGTCAGCTAATCCACAACCCTCTGGGAATCACATTGTTGAAAATGGACCCCGCTAAGGCAGAAGAGAAGCCAAGGGAAAAAAGGACACAATGCCATTTGCAGCACCGTAGATGAGTCTAGAAGTAATCACGTGACTTGTAGTAAGTCAGAAAGTGAAAGACACATATCATATCATATCACTTATAGGTGTTACCTAAAAATGGATACCAGGGCAGATATTTCCACGGAGAAGGGCAATCACAGATTCATTAAACAAACTTATGGTTCACCAATGGAAAGGTGTGAGGATTGGTTTCATTACGATATCGGGGTTAACAGACATATACAAACACAGGTGACATATATAATCACCAAAGACCTACAGAATACCAAGAGAGGACTACTCAACATTCTGTCATAACGTACATGGGAAAAGGATCCCAAGAAGAACAGTCATCTGTATATGTGTAAAAGAACCACATCTTCCACACCTACAACAAGCCAAACATTGTAATCAAACTTGCTGTAATAAAAAATAAAAACTTAAATTAAAAACACGAACAAGAAGTAGTGAGACAAACTTGAGGGGCTTTCTCCTGGTACATTCCATTCTAAACTCCAATCTAGAACACCACTTCCACTGAGGCTCTCTTGACCTAGTAACCAGATTTGGTAAGGGTGAACTGCTGCCACCTTGTGGCCGTTTCACACAACAGCAGCTTTAATCCCAACGCTAATGGTCAGTTGATATTCAAAATCATTGCAGGCCTGTAAATGACACCTGCCCTGAAAACAAATCCTGGGGTCACATATCGACCAAAAATTTCAAAGGACGTCCATATTTCAAAACCACCATTTCAAAAGGCATATTTTACGCACATTAGTGTTCTGCTTCTTTTCCTTTCTTTCCTTTTTTGTTAAAAAACACGGGAATGGAAAAAGGCATCCCTCAGAATGGGCGAAAATCGTTGCAGACGAATCAATGGACAGAGGTTTAATCTCCAATATATAAAAACAGCTCATGCAGCTTAATATTAAAAAAACAAACAACCCAAAAAAAATGGGCAGAAGATCTAAAGAGACGTTTCTTCAAAGGAGACACAGAGATGGCCAAGACGCACATGAAAAGCTGCTCAACAGCACTAATTATTAGAGAAATGCAAATCAAAACTACAATGAGGTATCACCTCACACCTGTTAGAATCGGCATCATCAGAAAATCTACAAACAACCAATTCTGGGGAGGGTGTGGACAAAAGGAGCCCTCTTCCACTATTGGTGGGAATGTAAATTGATACAGTCACTATGGAGAACAGTATGGAGTTTCCTTAAAAAAACTAGAAATAGAATTACCATCTGATCCAGCAATCCCACTTCTGGGCATATACCCAGAGAAAACCGTATTTCAAAAAGGCACATTCACCACAATGTTCGTTGCAGCACTATTTACAATAGCCAGGTAATGGAAGCAACCTAAATGCCCACAGACAGATGAATGGATAAAGATGTGGTACATATATAAAATGGAATATGACTCGGCCATAAAAAGGAATGAAACTGGGTCATCTGTAGAGACATCGATGGATCGAGAGACTGTCATACAGAATGAAGTAAGTCAGAAAGAGGAAAACAAATATTGTATATTAATGCATATATGTGGAGCCTAAAAATGGTACAGATGAACTGGTTTGCAGGGAAGAAATAGAGACACAGAGGTAGAGAACAAACGTATGGACACCAAGTGTGGGAAGCCATGGGGTGGTGGTGGTGGGATGAGTTGGGAGTTTGGGATTGACCTGTATACATGTATATGCATAAAATACATAACTAATAATAACGTGCTGTATAAAAAAATAAATAAAATTTCAAAATTTTAAAAAAATAAAATTTAAAAATAAAACAGAAAAAAGTTCTTCCCGTCACACAGATGTACTTATAGGAATGAATTATTTCCATGCTTATATCTATAAATACATAAAAGAGGAATAACATTTAACTTGAAACATAAAAGAAAAAAAAAGTGAACCCACGAGTTATACAGAGGAAAACCCTATCACGGCACTTGTTCCAGTGGTAAACAATTCTGAAATTGGTCAGATGTGGGGAACCATCTCCCATACAGCCAGCAACCCAACCCCCACGCAAGGATCGTCCTCATTGCAAAGCTGGGGGACCGTGCCGAGGCATCTGTGAGTAAACGTGAGCTGAGCCCCAGGCCAGCTGCTGCTGAACTGTTCCCACCCTTTCCAGGTAAAACACCTGAATATGTACAAGGGCTTGAAAGCCTAGAGGAAGGACCGTGGAGCCACACCAGCGACAGCACGCAGGCCAACTTGGTGCCTGCAGGCCAGCCAGCGTGGTCTTGGACCCTGGCGCTCTTCCAGAAGCTTTCCATTGCCCTGCCTGAGATACCCCTCCTGTCCCGGCCCCCACTGCTTTTTTCCTTCCTCACCTCTGTCCGGAGAGAAATTCCAGCGGAAGGTATGGGTGACACATCCTCTTCTTTACAGGCGGCAGTCTGGCAACTCCTGCAGAAAGGCCAGCAGAACCCCACTCACACCGGGCCACCCACAAAGCTGTGGCCCCTCACTCCCTCCCACCAGCACAGCCCCGAGACTGCTGACGGGGCAGAGAATATGGAGTCAGGCACAGCTTCAGGGGCTATTGCTGCCTGGAGCTCTGTTTATATTGACCTCAACGAGGCACACCTGGGGAGGGCGGGCCGGCAGGGTAAGGCTGCCCAGGTCAGCTAATCCACAACCCTCTGGGAATCACATTGTTGAAAATGGACCCCGCTAAGGCAGAAGAGAAGCCAAGGGAAAAAAGGACACAATGCCATTTGCAGCACCGTAGATGAGTCTAGAAGTAATCACGTGACTTGTAGTAAGTCAGAAAGTGAAAGACACATATCATATCATATCACTTATAGGTGTTACCTAAAAATGGATACCAGGGCAGATATTTCCACGGAGAAGGGCAATCACAGATTCATTAAACAAACTTATGGTTCACCAATGGAAAGGTGTGAGGATTGGTTTCATTACGATATCGGGGTTAACAGACATATACAAACACAGGTGACATATATAATCACCAAAGACCTACAGAATACCAAGAGAGGACTACTCAACATTCTGTCATAACGTACATGGGAAAAGGATCCCAAGAAGAACAGTCATCTGTATATGTGTAAAAGAACCACATCTTCCACACCTACAACAAGCCAAACATTGTAATCAAACTTGCTGTAATAAAAAATAAAAACTTAAATTAAAAACACGAACAAGAAGTAGTGAGACAAACTTGAGGGGCTTTCTCCTGGTACATTCCATTCTAAACTCCAATCTAGAACACCACTTCCACTGAGGCTCTCTTGACCTAGTAACCAGATTTGGTAAGGGTGAACTGCTGCCACCTTTTGGCCGTTTCACACAACAGCAGCTTTAATCCCAACGCTAATGGTCAGTTGATATTCAAAATCATTGCAGGCCTGTAAATGACACCTGCCCTGAAAACAAATCCTGGGGTCACATATCGACCAAAAATTTCAAAGGACGTCCATATTTCAAAACCACCATTTCAAAAGGCATATTTTACGCACATTAGTGTTCTGCTTCTTTTCCTTTCTTTCCTTTTTTGTTAAAAAACACGGGAATGGAAAAAGGCATCCCTCAGAATGGGCGAAAATCGTTGCAGACGAATCAATGGACAGAGGTTTAATCTCCAATATATAAAAACAGCTCATGCAGCTTAATATTAAAAAAACAAACAACCCAAAAAAAATGGGCAGAAGATCTAAAGAGACGTTTCTTCAAAGGAGACACAGAGATGGCCAAGACGCACATGAAAAGCTGCTCAACAGCACTAATTATTAGAGAAATGCAAATCAAAACTACAATGAGGTATCACCTCACACCTCTTAGAATCGGCATCATCAGAAAATCTACAAACAACCAATTCTGGGGAGGGTGTGGACAAAAGGAGCCCTCTTCCACTATTGGTGGGAATGTAAATTGATACAGTCACTATGGAGAACAGTATGGAGTTTCCTTAAAAAAACTAGAAATAGAATTACCATCTGATCCAGCAATCCCACTTCTGGGCATATACCCAGAGAAAACCGTATTTCAAAAAGGCACATTCACCACAATGTTCGTTGCAGCACTATTTACAATAGCCAGGTAATGGAAGCAACCTAAATGCCCACAGACACATGAATGGATAAAGATGTGGTACATATATAAAATGGAATATGACTCGGCCATAAAAAGGAATGAAACTGGGTCATCTGTAGAGACATCGATGGATCGAGAGACTGTCATACAGAATGAAGTAAGTCAGAAAGAGGAAAACAAATATTGTATATTAATGCATATATGTGGAGCCTAAAAATGGTACAGATGAACTGGTTTGCAGGGAAGAAATAGAGACACAGAGGTAGAGAACAAACGTATGGACACCAAGTGTGGGAAGCCATGGGGTGGTGGTGGTGGGATGAGTTGGGAGTTTGGGATTGACCTGTATACATGTATATGCATAAAATACATAACTAATAATAACGTGCTGTATAAAAAAATAAATAAAATTTCAAAATTTTAAAAAATAAAATTTAAAAATAAAACAGAAAAAAGTTCTTCCCGTCACACAGATGTACTTATAGGAATGAATTATTTCCATGCTTATATCTATAAATACATAAAAGAGGAATAACATTTAACTTGAAACATAAAAGAAAAAAAAAGTGAACCCACGAGTTATACAGAGGAAAACCCTATCACGGCACTTGTTCCAGTGGTAAACAATTCTGAAATTGGTCAGATGTGGGGAACCATCTCCCATACAGCCAGCAACCCAACCCCCACGCAAGGATCGTCCTCATTGCAAAGCTGGGGGACCGTGCCGAGGCATCTGTGAGTAAACGTGAGCTGAGCCCCAGGCCAGCTGCTGCTGAACTGTTCCCACCCTTTCCAGGTAAAACACCTGAATATGTACAAGGGCTTGAAAGCCTAGAGGAAGGACCGTGGAGCCACACCAGCGACAGCACGCAGGCCAACTTGGTGCCTGCAGGCCAGCCAGCGTGGTCTTGGACCCTGGCGCTCTTCCAGAAGCTTTCCATTGCCCTGCCTGAGATACCCCTCCTGTCCCGGCCCCCACTGCTTTTTTCCTTCCTCACCTCTGTCCGGAGAGAAATTCCAGCGGAAGGTATGGGTGACACATCCTCTTCTTTACAGGCGGCAGTCTGGCAACTCCTGCAGAAAGGCCAGCAGAACCCCACTCACACCGGGCCACCCACAAAGCTGTGGCCCCTCACTCCCTCCCACCAGCACAGCCCCGAGACTGCTGACGGGGCAGAGAATATGGAGTCAGGCACAGCTTCAGGGGCTATTGCTGCCTGGAGCTCTGTTTATATTGACCTCAACGAGGCACACCTGGGGAGGGCGGGCCGGCAGGGTAAGGCTGCCCAGGTCAGCTAATCCACAACCCTCAGGGAATCACATTGTTGAAAATGGACCCCGCTAAGGCAGAAGAGAAGCCAAGGGAAAAAAGGACACAATGCCATTTGCAGCACCGTAGATGAGTCTAGAAGTAATCACGTGACTTGTAGTAAGTCAGAAAGTGAAAGACACATATCATATCATATCACTTATAGGTGTTACCTAAAAATGGATACCAGGGCAGATATTTCCACGGAGAAGGGCAATCACAGATTCATTAAACAAACTTATGGTTCACCAATGGAAAGGTGTGAGGATTGGTTTCATTACGATATCGGGGTTAACAGACATATACAAACACAGGTGACATATATAATCACCAAAGACCTACAGAATACCAAGAGAGGACTACTCAACATTCTGTCATAACGTACATGGGAAAAGGATCCCAAGAAGAACAGTCATCTGTATATGTGTAAAAGAACCACATCTTCCACACCTACAAGAAGCCAAACATTGTAATCAAACTTGCTGTAATAAAAAATAAAAACTTAAATTAAAAACACGAACAAGAAGTAGTGAGACAAACGTGAGGGGCTTTCTCCTGGCACATTCCATTGTAAACTCCAATCTAGAACACCACTTCCACTGAGGCTCTCTTGCCCTAGTAACCAGATTTGGTAAGGGTGAACTGCTGCCACCTTGTGGCCGTTTCACACAACAGCAGCTTTAATCCCAGCGCTAATGGTCAGTTGATATTCAAAATCATTGCAGGCCTGTAAATGACACCTGCCCTGAACACAATTCCTGGGGTCACATATCGACCAAAAAATTCAAAGGACGTCCATATTTCAAAACGACCGTTTCAAAAGGCATATTTTACGCACATTAGTGTTCTGCTTCTTTTCCTTTCTTTCCTTTTTTGTTAGAAAAAACGGGAATGGAAAAAGGCATCCCTCAGAATGGGCAAAAATCGTTGCAAACGAATCAATGGACAGAGGTTTAATCTCCAATATATATAAACAGCTCATGCAGCCTAATATTAAAAAAACAAACAACCCAATACAAAAATGGGCAGAAGATCTAAAGAGACGTTTCTTCAAAGAAGACACAGAGATGGCCAAGACGCACATGAAAAGCTGCTCAACAGCACTAATTATTAGAGAAATGCAAATCAAAACTACAATGAGGTATCACCTCACACCTGTTAGAATCAGCATCATCAGAAAATCTACAAACAACCAATTCTGGGGAGGGTGTGGACAAAAGGAGCCCTCTTCCACTATTCGTGGGAATGTAAATTTATACAGTCACTATGGAGAACAGTATGGAGTTTCCTTAAAAAACTAGAAATAGAATTACCATCTGATCCAGCAATCCCACTTCTGGGCATATACCCAGGGAAAACCGTAAATCAAAAAGGCACATTCACCACAATGTTCGTTGCAGCACTATTTACAATAGCCAGGTAATGGAAGCAACCTAAATGCCCACAGACAGATGAATGGATAAAGATGTGGTACATATATAAAATGAAATATTACTCGGCCATAAAAAGGAATGAAACTGGGTCATTTGTAGAGACGTCGATGGATCGAGAGACTGTCATACAGAATGAAGTAAGTCAGAAAGAGGAAACCAAATACTGTATATTAATGCATATATGTGGAACCTAAAAAATGGTACAGATGAACTGGTTTGCAGGGAAGAAATAGAGACACAGAGGTAGAGAACAAACGTATGTACACCAAGGGTGGGAAGCCATGGGGTGGTGGTGGTGGGATGAGTTGGGAGATTGGGATTGACCTGTATACATGTATATGCATAAAATACATAACTAATAATAACGTGCTGTATAAAAAAAATAAAATTAAATTTCAAAATTTTAAAAAATAAAATTTAAAAATAAAACAGAAAAAAGTTCTTCCCGTCACACAGATGTATTTATAGGAATGAATTATTTCCATGCTTATATTTATAAATATATAAAAGAGGAATAAAATCTAACTTGAACCATAAAAGAAAAAAAAAACCTGAACCAATGAGTTATACAGAGCAAAACCCTATCAGCGCACTTGCTCCAGCGGTAAACAATTCTGAAATTGGTCAGAGGTTGGAAACCATCTCCCATACAGCCAGCAACCCACCCCCCATGCAAGGAGCGTCCTCATTGCAAAGCTGGGGGACCCTGCCGAGGCATCTGTGAGTAAACGTGAGCTGAGCCCCAGGCCAGCTGCTGCTGAACTGTTCCCACCCTTCCCAGGTAAAACACCTGAATATGTACAAGGGCTTGAAAGCCTAGAGGAAGGGCCGTCGAGCCACACCAGCGACAGCACGCAGGCCAACTTGGTGCCTGCAGGCCAGCCAGGGTGGTCTTGGCCCCGGGCGCTCTTCCGGAAGCTTTCCATTGCCCTGCCTGAGATAACCCTCCTGTCCCGGCCCCCACAGCTTTTTTCCTTCCTCACCTCTGTCCGGAGAGATATTCCAGCGGAAGTATGGGTGACACATCCTCTTATTTACAGTTGGCAGCCTGGTAACTCCTGCAGAAAGGCCAGCAGAATCCCACTCACACCGGGCCACTCACAAAGCTGTGGCCCCTCACTCCCTCCCACCAGCACAGCCACGAGACTGCTGACGGGGCAGAGAATATGGAGTCAGGCACAGCTTCAGGGGCTATTGCTGCCTGGAGCGCTGTTTATATTGACCTCAACGAGGCACGCCTGGGGAGGGCGGGCCGGCAGGGTAAGGCTGCCCAGGTCACCTAATCCACAACCCTCAGGGAATCACATAGTTGAAAATGGACCTCACTAAGGCAGAATAGAAGCCAAGGAAAAAAAGGACACAATGCCATTTGCAGCACCGTAAATGAGTCTAGAAGTAATCACGTGACTTGTAGTAAGTCAGAAAGTGAAAGACACATATCATATCATATCACTTATAGGTGTTACCTAAAAATGGATAGCAGGGCAGATATTTCCACGGAGAAGGGCAATCACAGATTCATTAAACAAACTTATGGTTCACCAATGGAAAGGTGTGAAGATTGGTTTCATTACGATATCGGGGTTAACAGACATATAGAAACACAGGTGACATATATAATCACCAAAGACCTACAGAATACCAAGACAGGACTACTCAACATTCTGTCATAACGTACATGGGAAATGGATCCCAGGAAGAACAGACATCTGTATATGTGTAAAAGAACCACATCTTCCACACCTACAACAAGCCAAACATTGTAATCAAACTTGCTGTAATAAAAAATACAAAAAATTAAATTAAAAACACGAACAAGAAGTCGTGAGACAAACTTGAGGGGCTTTCTCCTGGCACATTCCATTCTAAATTCCAATCTAGAACACCACATCCACTGAGGCTCTCTTGCCCTAGTAACCAGATTTGGTAAGGGAGAACTGCTGCCACCTTCTGGCCGTTTCACACAACAGCAGCTTTAATCCCAGCGCTAATGGTCAGTTGATATTCAAAATCATTGCAGGCCTGTAAATGACACCTGCCCTGAAAACAAATCCTGGGGTCACATATCGACCAAAAAATTCAAAGGACGTCCATATTTCAAAAGGACCGTTTCAAAAGGCATATTATACGCACATTAGTGTTCTGCTTCTTTTCCTTTCTTTCCTTTTTTGTTAAAAAAAACGGGAATGGAAAAAGGCATCCCTCAGAATGGGCGAAAATCAGTGCAAACGAATTAATGGACAGAGGTTTAATCTCCAATATATATAAACAGCTCATGCAGCTTAATATTAAAAAAAACAAACAACCCAATACAAAAATGAGCAGAAGATCTAAAGAGACGTTTCTTCAAAGAAGACACAGAGATGGCCAAGACGCACATGAAAAGCTGCTCAACAGCACTAATTATTAGAGAAATGCAAATCAAAACTACAATGAGGTATCACCTCACACCTGTTAGAATTGGCATCATCAGAAAATCTACAAACAACCAATTCTGGGGAGGGTGTGGACAATAGGAGCCCTCTTCCACTATTGGTGGGAATGTAACTTGATACAGTCACTATGGAGAACAGTATGGAGTTTCCTTAAAAAAACTAGAAATAGAATTACCATCTGATCCAGCAATCCCACTTCTGGGCATATACCCAGAGAAAACCGTAAATCAAAAAGGCACATTCACCACAATGTTCGTTGCAGCACTATTTACAATAGCCAGGTAATGGAAGCAACCTAAATGCCCACAGACAGATGAATGGATAAAGATGTGGTACATATATAAAATGAAATATTACTCGGCCATAAATAGGAATGAAACTGGGTCATTTGTAGAGACATCGATGGATCGAGAGACTGTCATACAGAATGAAGTAAGTCAGAAAGAGGAAACCAAATACTGTATATTAATGCATATATGTGGAACCTAAAAAATGGTACAGATGAACTGGTTTGCAGGGAAGAAATAGAGACACAGAGGTAGAGAACAAACGTATGGACACCAAGTGTTGGAAGCCAAGGGGTGGTGGTGGTGGGATGAGTTGGGAGATTGGGATTCACCTGTATACATGTATATGCATAAAATACATAACTAATAATAAACTGCTGTATAAAAAATAAATTAATTAATTTCAAAATTCTAAAAAATAAAATTTAAAAATAAAAGAGAAAAAAGTTCTTCCCGTCACACAGATGTATTTATAGGAATGAATTATTTCCATGCTTATATCTATAAATACATAAAAGAGGAATAAAATCTAACTTGAAACATAAAAGAAAAAAAAAACCTGAACCCACCTTTTATACAGAGGAAAACCCTATCTGGACACTTGCTCCAGCGGTAAACAATTCTGAAATTGGTCAGAGGTGGGGAACCATCTCCCATACAGCCAGCACCCCAACCCCCACGCAAGGAGCGTCCTCATTGCAAAGCTGGGGGATTGTGCCGAAGCATCTGTGCGTAAACGTGAGCTGAGCCCCAGGACAGCTGCTGCTGAACTGTTCCCACCCTTCCCAGGTAAAACACCTGAATATGTACAAGGGCTTGAAAGCCTAGAGGAAGGGCCGTCGAGCCACACCAGCGACAACACGCAGGCCAACTTGGTGCCTGCAGGCCAGCCAGGGTGGTCCTGGCCCCGGGCGCTCTTCCGGAAGCTTTCCATTGCCCTGTCTGAGATACCCCTCCTGTCTTGGCCCCCACTGCTTTTTTCCTTCCTCACCTCTGTCCGGAGAGAAATTCCAGCGGAAGGTATGGGTGACACATCCTCTTCTTTACAGGTGTCAGCCTGGCAACTCCTGCAGAAAGGCCAGCAGAGCCCCACTCACACCGGGCCACCCACAAAGCTGTGGCCCCTCACTCCCTCCCACCAGCACAGCCCCGAGACTGCTGACGGGGCAGAGAATATGGAGTCAGGCACAGCTTCAGGGGCTATTGCTGCCTGGAGCTCTGTTTATATTGACCTCAACGAGGCACACCTGGGGAGGGCGGGCCGGCAGGGTAAGGCTGCCCAGGTCAGCTAATCCACAACCCTCAGGGAATCACATTGTTGAAAATGGACCTCGCTAAGGCAGAACAGAAGCCAAGGAAAAAAAGGACACAATGCCATTTGCAGCACCGTAAATGAGTCTAGAAGTAATCACGTGACTTGTAGTAAGTCAGAAAGTGAAAGACACATACCATATCATATCACTTATAGGTGTTACCTAAAAATGGATACCAGGGCAGATATTTCCACGGAGAAGGGCAATCACAGATTCATTAAACAAACTTATGGTTCACGAATGGAAAGGTGTGAGGTTTGGTTTCATTACGATATCAGGGTTAACAGACATATACAAACACAGATGACATATATAATCACCAAAGACCTACAGAATACCAAGAGAGGACTACTCAACATTCTGTCATAACGTACATGGGAAAAGGATCCCAGGAAGAATAGACATCTGTATATGTGTAAAAGAACCACATCTTCCACACCTACAACAAGCCAAACATTGTAATCAAACTTGCTGTAATAAAAAATATAAAAAATAAATTAAAAACACGAACAAGATGTAGTGAGACAAACTTGAGGGGCTTTCTCCTGGCACATTCCATTCTAAATTCCAATCTAGAACACGAATTCCACTGAGGCTCTCTTGCCCTAGTAACCAGATTTGGTAAGGGTGAACTGCTGCCACCTTGTGGCCGTTTCACAGAACAGCAGCTTTAATCCCAGCGCTAATGGTCAGTTGATATTCAAAATCATTGCAGGCCTGTAAATGACACCTGCCCTGAACACAATTCCTGGGGTCACATATCGACCAAAAAATTCAAAGGACGTCCATATTTCAAAACGACCATTTCAAAAGGCATATTTTACGCACATTAGTGTTCTGCTTCTTTTCCTTTCTTTCCTTTTTTGTTAAAAAAAAACGGGAATGGAAAAAGGCATCCCTCAGAATGGGCAAAAATCGTTGCAAACGAATCAATGGACAGAGGTTTAATCTCCAATATATATAAACAGCTCATGCAGCTTAATATTAAAAAAAACAAACCACCCAATACAAAAATGGGCAGAAGATCTAAAGAGACGTTTCTTCAAAGAAGACACAGAGATGGCCAAGACGCACATGAAAAGCTGCTCAACATCACTAATTGTTAGAGAAATGCAAATCAAAACTACAATAAGGTATGACGTCACACCCATTAGAGTCGGCATCATCAGAAAATCTACAAACAAAAATTCTGAGGAGGGTGTGGACAAAAGGAACCCTCTTCCACTATTGGTGGGAATGTAAATTGATACAGTCACTACGGAGAACAGTATGGAGGTTCCTTTAAAAAACTAAAAAGAGGAGTACCATCTGATCTAGCAATCCCACTTCTGAGCATATACCCAGAGAAAACCATAAATCAAATAGACACATTCACCCCAATGTTCATTGCAGCACTATTTACAATAGCCAGGTAATGGAAGCAACCTAAATGCCCACAAACAGAAGAACGGATAAAGATGTGGTACATATATAAAATGGAGTATTACTCAACCATATAAAGGAATGAAACTGGGTCATTTGTAGAGAACTCGATGGATCTAGAGACTGTCATACAAAGTGGAGTAAGTCAGAAACAGAAAAACAAATATTGTATATTAATGCCTATATTTGGTACCTAGAAAAGTGGTACAGATGAACTTGTTTGCAGGGCAGAAATAGAGACACAGAGGTAGAGAACAAACGTATGGACACAAAGAGGGGGAAGACATGGGGTGGTGGTGGTGGTGGGATGAGTTGGGAGATTGGGATTGACCTGTATACATGTAAATGTATAAAATACATAACTAATAATAACCTGCTGTATAAGAAAATAAATTTAAATTTCAAAATTTTTAACAATAAAACCGAAAAAAGTTCTTCCATTCACACAGATGTATTTATATGAATGACTTATTTCCATGCTTATATCTATAAATACATAAAATAGGAATAAAATTTAACTTGAAACAATGGAGAAAAAAAAGACCTGAACCCAACAGTTATACAGAGGAAAACCCTATCAAGGCACTTACTCCAGCGGTAAACAATTCTGAAATTGGTCAGATGTGGAGAATCATCTCCCATACAGCCAGCAGCCCAACCCCACGCAAGAAAGGTCCTCATTGCCAAGCTGCGGGACCGTGCCGAGGCGTCTGTGAGTAAATGTGAGCTGAGCCCCAGGCCAGCTGCTGCTGAACTGTTCCCACCCTTCCCAGGTAAAACACCTGAATATGTACAAGGGCTTGAAAGCCTAGAGGAAGGGCAGTGGAGCCACACCAGCGACAGCACACAGGCCCACTTGGTGCCTGCAGGCCAGCCAGGATGGTCCAGGCCACGGGCGCTCTTCTGGAAGCTTTCCATTTTCCTGCCTGAGATACCCCTCCTATCCCGGCCCCCACTCCTTTTTTTCCTTCCTCACCTCAGCCCAGAGAGAAATTTCAGCAGACATTATGGGTGACGCATCCTCTTTTTACAGGTGACAGCCTGGCAACTCCTAAGCCTTGCCGTTCCCTAACCCCAACGCTAGCCTGGAACGGAAACCCTAGACCAGCCCTAAACCTTACCCTATGCCGTAACCTGCACCTGGCCCGTACGCTGGCACAGACCCGTGCGTCAGCACGTAGCCTGACCCTCCCACGTTTCCGTACCCTCACCTGTCCCCTAAGCCTTGCCGTTCCCTAACCCTAAACGTAGCCCGGAACGGAAACCAACAACCAGCCCTACACCTTACCCTACGCCGTAACCTACTCCTGGCCCATACGCTGGCACTGACCCGTGCGTCAGTACGTAGCCTGACCCTCCCATGTTTCCGTACCCTCACCTGTGCCCTAAGCCTTGACGTTCCCTAACCCTAACCCTAGCCGTGAATGGAAACCCACCACCAGCCCTACACCTTAACCTACGCCGTAGCCTACTCCTGGACTGTACGGTGGCACTGAAACTTGCATCAGCATGTAGCCGGAACCTCCCACGTTTCCATACCCTCACCTGTGCCCTACGTCTTTCCGTTCCGTAACCCTAACCCTAGCCCGGAACGGAAACCGACCACCAGCCCTAAACCTTACCTTATGACGTAGCCTACACCTGGCCCGTACGCGGGAACTGACATGTGCTTCAGCACGTAGCCTGACCCTCCCATGTTACCGTACCGTCACCTCTGCCCTAAGCCTTGCCGTTCACTAACTCTAACCCTAGCCCAGAACGGAAACCCACCACCAGCCCTAAACCTTACCCACAAGCCATAGCCTACTCCTGGCCCGTACGCTGGCACTGACCCATGCGTCAGCATGTAGCCTGACCCTCCAACGTTTCCGTACACTCACCTGTGCCCTAAGCCTTGCCGTTCCCGAACCCTAACCCTAGCCCCCAACGGAAACCCACCACCAGCCCTACACCTTACCCCCAAGCCGTAGCCTACTCCTGGTCCATACGCTGGCACTGACATGTGCATCAGCACGTAGCCTGACCTTCCCATATTTCCGTACCCTCACCTGTGCCCTAAGCCTTGCCGTTCCCTTACCCTAACCCTAGTACGGAACGGAAACCCACCACCAGCCCTACACCTAACCTCCAAGCCATAGCCTACTCATGGCCCGTACGCTGGCACTGACCCGTGCGTCAGCACGTAGCCTGACCCTCCCACGTTTCCGTACCCTCACCTGCGCCCTAAGCCTTGCCGTTCCCTAACCATAACCCTAGCCTGGAACGGAAACCCACCACCAGCCCTACACTATACCCTACGCCGTAGCCTACTCCTGGCCCGTACGCTGGCACTGACCCGTGCGTCTGAACGTTGTCTGACCCTCCCACGTTTCCGTACCCTCACCTGTGCCCTAAGCCTTGCCGTTCCCTAACCCTAACCCTAGCTCCCAACGGAAACCCACCACCAGCCCTACACCTTACCCCCAAGCCGTAGCCTATACCTGGCCCGTATTCTGGCACTGACACGTGTGTCAGCACGTAGCCTGACCCTCCCACGTTTCAGTATCCTCACCTGTGCCCTAAGCCTTGCCTTTCACTAACCCTAACTATAGCACGGAATGGAAACCCACCACCAACCCTACACCTTACCCTATGCCGTAGCCTACTCCTGGCCCGTACGCTGGCACTGACCCGTGTGTCAGCATGTAGCCTGACCTTCCCACATTTCCGTACCCTCACCTGTGCCCTAAGCCTTGCCGTTCCCTAACCCTAACCCTAGTATGGAACAGAAACACACCACCAGCCCTACACCTAACACCCAAGACATAGCCTACTCCTGGCCTGTACGCGGGCACTGACCCATGCGTCAGCACGTAGCCTGACCCTCCCACGTTTCCGTACCCTCACCTGTGCCCTAAGCCTTGCCGTTTCCTATCCCTAACCCTAGCCCAGAACGGAAACCCAGAACCAGCCATACACCTTTCTCTACGACGTAGCCTACTCTTGGCCCATACGCTGGCATTGACACGTGCTTTAGCACGTAGCCTGAACCTCCAACTTTTCTGTACCCTCACCTGTGCCCTAAGCCTTGCCGTTCCCTAACACTAACCCTAGCCCGGAACGGAAACCCACCACCAGCCCTAGACCTTACCCTACACCGTAGCCTACTCCTTGCCCGTACGCTGGCACTGACCCGTGTGTCAGCACGTAGCCTGACCCTCCCACGTTTCCGTTCCCTCACCTGTGCCCTAAGCCTTGCCGTTCCCTAACCCTAACTGTACCCCGCAATGAAAACCCACCAACAGCCCTACACTTTACCCTACACCGTAGCCTACTCCTGGCCCGTACGCTGGCAATGACACATGCATCAGTACGTAGCCTGACCCTCCCACGTTTCCGTACCCTCACCTGTGCCCTAAGCCTTGACGTTCCCTAACCCTAACCCTAGTCCGGAACGGAAACCCACCACGAACCCTACAGCTTACCCTACGCCGTAGCCTACTCCTGGCCTGTACACTGGCACTGACCCGTGTGTCAGCACGTAGCCTGACCCTCCCACGTTTCCGTACCCTCACCTGTGCCCTAAGCCTTGACGTTCCCTAACCCTAACCCTAGCCCGGAACAGAAACCCACCACCAGCCCTAGACATTACCCTCTGGCGTAGCCTACTGCTGGCCTGTATGCTGGCACTGACCCGTGCGTCAGCACGTAGCCTGACCCTCCCACGTTTCCGTACCCTCACCTGAGCACTAAGCCTTGCCGTTCGGTAACCCTAACCCTAGCCCGGAATGGAAAACCACCACCAGCCCTACACCTTAACCCCAAGTCGTAGCCTACTCCTGGCCCGTACTCGGCACTGACACGTGCGTCAGCAAGTAGCCTGACCCTCCCACGTTTCAGGACCCTCAACTGTGCCCTAAGCCTGGCCGTTCCTAACACTAACCCTAGCCCAGAACGGAAACCCACCACCAGCTCTACACCTTACCCACAAGCCGTAGCCTACTCCTGGCCCATATGCTGACACTGACCCGTGCGTCAGCACGTAGCCTGACCCTCCCACGTTTCCGTACCCTCACCTGTCCCCTAAGACTTGCCGTTCCCTAACCCTAACCCTAGCCAGAACGGAAAATCACCACCAGCCCTACACCTTACCCTACGCCGTAGCCTACACCAGGCCCGTACGCTGGCACTGACCCGTGAGTCAGTAAGTAGCCTGACCCTCCCATGTTTCCGTACCCTCACCTGTGCCCTAAGCCTTGACGTTCCCTAACCCTAACCCTAGCCCTGAACGGAAACCCACCACCAGCCCTAAACCTTAGCCTACGCTGTAGCCTACTCCTGGCCTGTACGGTGGCACTGAACCTTGCGTCAGCATGTAGCCTGACCCTCCCACGTTTCCGTACCCTCACCTGTGCCCTAAGTCTTGCCGTTCCGTAACCCTAACCCTAGCCCGGTACGGAAACCGACCAACAGCCCTAAACCTTACCCTATGACGTAGCCTACACCTGGCCCGTACGTGGGCACTGACATGTGCTTCAGCACGTAGCCTGACCCTCCCATGTTACCGTACCGTCACCTCTGCCCTAAGCCTTGCCATTCCCTAACTCTAACCCTAGCCCGGAACGGAAACCCCCCACCAGCCCTAAACCTTACCCACAAGCCGTAGCCTACTCCTGGCCCGTACACTGGCACTGACCCATGCGTCAGCATGTAGCCTGACCCTCCAACGTTTCCGTACCCTCACCTGTGCCCTAAGCCTTGCCGTTCCCTCACCCTAACCCTATCCCCCAACGGAAACCCACCACCAGCCCTACACCTTACCCCCAAGCCGTAGCCTACTCCTGGTCCATACGCTGGCACTGACATGCGCGTCAGCACGTAGCCTGACCTTCCCACATTATCGTAACGTCACCTGTGCCCTAAGCATTGCCGTTCTTTAACCCTAACACTAGTACGGAAGGGAAACACACCACCAGCCCTACACCTAACCCCCAAGCCGTAGCCTACTCCTGGCCGGTATGCTGGCACTGGCCCGTGCGTCAGAACGTAGCCTGACCCTCCCACGTTTCTGTACCCTCCCCTGTGCCCTAAGACTTGCTGTTCCCTAACACTAACCCTAGCCTGGAACGGAAAACAACCACCAGCCCTACACCTAACCCCTAAGCCGTAGCCTACTCCGGGCCGGTATGCTGGCACTGGCTCGTGCGTCAGCATGTAATCTGAGCACCCCACGTTTCCATACCCACACCGGGGCCCGAAGCCTTGCCGTTCCCTAACACTAACCCTAGCCCGGAACGGAAACACACCACCAGTCCTACACCTTACACTACGCTGTAGCCTACTCCTGGCCCGAATGCTGGCACTGACCCATGCGTCAGCACGTAGCCTGACCTTACCACGTTTCCGTACCCTCACCTGTGCCCTAAGTCTTGCCGTTCCCTAACCCTAAACCTAGCCCGGAAAGGAAACCCACCACCAGCCCTACATCTTACCCTACGCCGTAGCCTACTTCTGGCCCGTACGCTGGCACAGACACGTGCGTCAGCATGTAGCCTGACCTTCTCACATTTCCGAACCCTCACCTGTGCCCTAAGCCTTGCCGTTCCCTAACCCTAACCCTAGCCCGGAACGGAAACCCACCACCAGCCCTACAACTAACCCCCAAGCCTTAGCCTACTCTTGGCCGGTACGCTGGCACTGACACGTGCGTCAGCACGTAGCCTGACCCTCCCACGTTTCAGTAACCTCACCTGTGCCCTAAGCCTTGCCGTACCCTAACGCTAACCCTAGCCCAGAACGGAAACACACCACCATCGCTACAGCTTACCCCCAAGCCATTGCCTACTCCTGGCCGGTACGCTGGCACTGACACATGCATCAGCACGTAGCCTGACCCTCCCACGTTTCCGTACCCTCACCTGTGCCCTAAGCCTTGCAGTTCCCTAACCCTAACCCTAGCCCGGAACGGAAACCCACCACCAGCCTGAAACCTTTCCCTACGCCGTAGCTTACTTCTGGCCCGTACGCTGGCACTGACCCATGCGTCAGCATGTAGTCTGACCCCCACACGTTTCCGTACCCTCACCTGGGCCCTAAGCCTTGCCGTTCCCTAACCCTAACACTAGCCCGGAACGGAAACCCACCACCAGCCCTACACCTTACCCTATGCCGTAGCCTACTCCTGGCCCGTACGCTGGCACTGACCCGTGTGTCAGCACGTATACTGACCTTCCCACATTTCCGTACCCTCACCTGTGCCCTAAGACTTGCCGTTCCCTAACCCTAACCCTAGTACGGAACGGAAACACACCACCAGCCCTACACCTAACACCCAAGCCATAGCCTAGTCCTGGCCTGTACGCTGGCACTGACCAATGCGTCAGCACGTAGCCTGACCCTCCCACGTTTCCGTACCCTCACCTGTGCCCTAAGCCTTGCCGTTCCCTATCCCTAACCCTAGCCCAGAACAGAACCCCACCACCAGCCATACACCTTTCTCTACGACGTAGCCTACTCCTGGCCCATACGCTGGCATTGACACGTGCTTTAGCACGTAGCCTGAACCACCAACTTTTCTGTACCCTCACCTGTGCCCTAAGCCTTGCCGTTCCCTAACACTAACCCTAGCCCGGAATGGAAACAAACCACCAGCCCTAGACCTTACCCACCCCGTAGCCTACTCCTTGCCCGTACGCTGGCACTGACCCGTGTGTCAGCACGTAGCCTGACCCTCCCACGTTTCCGTTCCCTCACCTGTGCCCTAAGCCTTGCCGTTCCATAACCCTAACCGTACCCCGCAATGAAAACCCACCAACAGCCCTACACGTTACCCTACACCGTAGCCTACTCCTGGCCCGTACGCTGGCACTGACCCATGCATCAGTACGTAGCCTGACCCTCCCACGTTTCCTTACCCTCACCTGTGCCCTAAGCCTTGACGTTCCCTAAACCTAACCCTAGCCAGGAACGGAAACCCACCACCATCCCTAGACATTACCCTACGCCGTAGCGTACTCCTGGACTGTACGCTGGCACTGACACGTGCGTCATCACGTAGCCTGACACTCCCACGTTTCCGTACCCTTACCTGTGTCCTAAGCCTTGCCGTTCCCTCACCCTAACCCTAGCGAGGAACGGAAACCCACCACCAGCCCTAAAACTTACCCTATGCTGTAGCCTACACCTGGCCCGTACGCGGGCACTGACCCATGTGTCAGCACGTAGCCTGACCCTCCCACGTTTCCGTACCCTCACCTGTGCCCTAAGCCTTGCCGTTCTCTAACCCTAACCCTACCCCGGAACGGAAAGCCACCACCAGCCCTATAGCTTAGCCACAAGCCGTAGCCTACTCCTGACCCGTACGCTGGCACAGACCCGTGCGTCAGCACGTAGCCTGACCCTCCCTCGTTTCCGTACCCTCACCTGTGCCCTAAGCCTTGCCGTTCCCTAACCCTAACCCTAGCCCGAAACGGAAACCCACCACCAGCCGTACACCATACCCTACGCCGTAGCCTACTCCTGGCCCGTACGCTGGCACTGACACGTGCGTCAGCTTGTAGCCTGACCCTCCCACGTTTCCGTACCCTCACCTGTGCCCTAAGCCTTGCCGTTCCCTAACCCTAACCCTAGCCCGGAAAGGAAACCCACCACCAGGCCTACACGTTACCCCCAAGCCGTAGCCTACTCCTGGCCCGTATGCTGGCACTGACACGTGCGTCACCACATAGCCTGACCCTCCCACGTTTCTGTAACCTCACCTGTGCCCTAAGCCTTGCCTTTCCCTAACCCTAACCCTAGTCCGGAACGGAAACCCACCACGAACCCTACAGCTTACCCTACGCCGTAGCCTACTCCTGGCCTGTACACTGGCACTGAACCGTGTGTCAGCACGTAGCCTGACCCTCCCACGTTTCCGTACCCTCACCTGTGCCCTAAGCCTTGACGTTCCCTAACCCTAACCCTAGTCCGGAACAGAAACCCACCACCAGCCGTAGACATTACCCTCCGGCGTAGCATACTGCTGGCCCGTACGCTGGCACTGACACGTGCATCAGCACGTAGCCTGACCTTCCCACATTTCCGTACCCTCACTTGTGCCCTAAGCCTTGCCGTTCCCTTACCCTAACGCTAGTACGGAACGGAAAACCACCACCAGCCCTACACCTAACCTCCACGCCATAGCCTACTCATGGCCCATACGCTGGCACTGACCCGTGCGTCAGCATGTAGCCTCACCCTCCCACGTTTCCGTAACCTCACCTGTGCCCTAAGACTTGCAGTTCACTAACCCTAACCCTAGCCCAGAACGGAAACCCACCACCAGCCCTAAACCTTACCCACAAGCAGTAGCCTACTCCTGGTCAATACGCTGGCACTGACCCGTGCGCCAGAACGTATCCTGACACTGCCACGTTGCCATACCCTTACCTGGGCCCTAAGCCTTGCCGTTCCCTAACCCTAAACCTAGCCCTGAACGGAAACCCACCACCTGCCCTACACCTTACCCAACGCCGTAGCCTACTCCTGGCCCGTACGCTGGCAATGACCCTTTCGTCTGCACGTAGCCTGACCCTCCCACGTTTCCATACCCTCACCTGTGCCCTAAGCCTTGCCGTTCCCTAACCCTAACCGTAGCCCGGAACGAAAACCCACCACCAGCCCTACACCTTACCCTACGCCGTAGCCTACACCTGGCCCGTATGCTGGCACTGACCCGTGCATCAGTACGTAGCCTGACCCTCCCACATTTCCGTAACGTCAACTGTGCCCTAAGCCTTGACGTTTCCTCACCCTAACCCTAGCCCGGAACGGAAACCCACCACCAGCCCTAAACCTTTCCCTACGCCGTAGCCTACTCCTGGCCCGTACGCTGGCACTGACCCTTGCGTCAGCATGAAGCCTGACCCTCCCACGTTTCGTACCCTCACCTGTGCCCTAAGACTTGCTGTTCCCTAACCATAACCCTAGCCCGGAACGGAAACCCTCCACCAGCCCTACACCTTACCGTATGCCTTAGCCTACACCTGGCCCGTACGCTGGCACTGACACGTGCGTCAGCATGTAGCCTGACCCTCCCACGTTTCTGTACACTCACTTGTGCCCTAAGCCTTGCTGTTCCCTATCCCTAACCCTAGCCCGAAAAGGAAAGCCACCACCAGCCCTACACCTTACCCTACGCCGAAGCCTAATCCTGGCCCGAATGCTGGCACTGACCCGTGCGTCATCACGTAGCCTGACCCTCCCACGTTTCCGTACCCTCACCTGTGCCCTAAGCCTTGCAGTTCCCTAACCCTAACCCTAGACCGGAACGGAAACTCACCACCAGCCCTAAACATTACCCCCAAGCTGAAGCCTACTGCTGGCCCTTACGCTGGCACTGACACATGTGTGAGCCTGAACCTCCCACGTTTCCGTACCCTCACCTGGGCCCTAAGCCTTGCAGTTCCCTAACCCTAACCCTAGCCCGGAACGGAAAACCACGACCAGCCCTAAACCATACCCTACGCCATACCATATTCCTGGCCCATACGCTGGCACTGACCCGTGAATCAGCACTTAGCCTGACCCTCCCACGTTTCGGTACCCTCACCAGTGTCCTAAGCCTTGCAGTTCCCTCACCCTAACCCTAGCCCGGAATGGAAACCCACCACCAGCCCTACATCTAACCCTATGCCGTAGCCTACTCCTGTCCCGTACGCTGGCATTGACCTGTGCGTCAGCACGAAGACTGACCTTCCCACATTTCCGCACCCTCATCTGTACCCTAAGCCTTGACGTTCCCTGACACTAACCCTAACCCGGAACGGAAACCCACCACCAGCCCTACAACTTATCCCCAAGCCGTAGCCTATTCCTGTCCCGTACGCTGGCACTGACCCGTGCATCAGCACGTAGCCTGACCCTCCCACGTTTCCGTACCTTCAACTGTGCCCTAAGCCTTGCGGTTCCCTAACCCTAACCCTAGACCGGAAAGGAAACCCACCACCAGCCCTACACCTTACCCTACACTGTAGCCTACTCCGGGCCCGTACGCTGGCACTGACCCGTGGGTCAGCACGTAGCCTGACCCTCCCACGTTTCTGGAGCCTCAACTGTGCCCTAAGACTTGACGTTCCCTAACTCTAACCATAGCCCGGAACGGAAACACACCACCAGCCCTACACCTTACCCCCAAGCCATAGCCTTCTCCTGGCCCGTACGCTGGCACTGATGCGTGCGTCAGCACGTAGCAATGAAACTCCCACGTTTCCGTACCCTCAAGTGTGCCCTAAGCCTTGCGGTTCCCTAACCCTAACCCTAGCCCAGAAGGGAAACCCACCACCAACACTACACCTTACCCTACGCCGTAGCCTACTCCTGGCCCGTACGCGGGCACTGACCCGTGCATTCAGCAGGTAGCCTGACCCTCCCACGTTTCCGTACCCTCACATGTGCCCTAAGCCTTGCCATTACCTAACCCTAACCCTAGCCCAGAACAGAAACCCATCACCAGCCTAAAACTTACCCACAACCTATAGCCTACTCCTGGCCCTTACGCTGGCACTGACCCGTGCGTCAGCACGGAGCCTGACCTTCCCTCGTTTCCGTACCCTCACGTGGGCCCTAAGCCTTGCCGTTCCCTAACCCTAACCCTAGCCTGGAACGGAAACCAACCACCAGCCCTACAACTTACCCCCAAGCCGTAGCCTACTCCTGGCCCGTACGCTGGCACTGACATGTGCGTCAGCACGTAGCCTGATCCTCCCACGTTTCCATAACATCACCTGTGCCCTAAGCCTTGCCGTTCCCTAACCCTAACCCTAGCCCGGAATGGAAACACACCACCAGCCCTATACCTAACCCCCAAGCCGTAGCCTACTCCTGGCCCGTATGCGGGCACTGACCTGTGCTTCAGCACATAGCCTAACCCTCCCATGTTACTCTACCCTCACCTGTGCCCTAAGCCTTGCCGTTCCCTTATCCTAACCCTAGCCCCGAACGGAAACCCACCACCAGCCCTACACTCTACCCTACGCTGTAGCCTACTCCTGGCCCGTACGCTGGCACTGAGCCGTGAGTCAGCAGGTAGCCTGACCCTCCCACGTTTCCGTACCATCACCTGTGCCCTAAGCCTTGCCGTTCCTTAACCCTAACCCTAGCCCATCACGGAAACCCACCACCAGCCGTACACCTTACCCTACGCCGTAGCCTAATCCTGGCCCGTACGCTGGCACTGAACCGTGCGTCAGCACGTAGCCGGAATCTCACACGTTTCCGTACCCTCACCTGTGCCCTAAGCCTTGCCGTTCCCTAACCATAACCCTAGTCCGGAACGGAAACCCACCACCAGCCCTACAGCTTGCCCCCAAGCCATAGCCTACTCGTGGCCCATACGCTGGCACTGACCGGTGTGTCAGCATATAGCCTGATGAGGCACACCAGGGGAGGGCGGGCCGGAAGGGTAAGGCTACCCAGGTCAGCTAATCCACAACCCTCAGGGAATCACATTGTTGAAAATGGACCTCGCTAAAGCAGAATAGAAGCCAACGGAAAAAAGGACACGGTGCCATTTGCAGCACCGTAGATGAGTCTAGAAGTAATCACGTGACTTGTATTAAGTCAGAAAGTGAAAGACACATATCATATCGTATCACTTATACGTGTTACCTAAAAATGGATACCAGGGCAGATATTTCCACGGAGAAGGGCAATCACAGATTCATTAAACAAACTTATGGTTCACCAATGGAAAGGTGTGAGGATGGGTTTCATTACGATATCGGGGTTAACACACATATACAAACACAGGTGACATATATAATCACCAAAGACCTACAGAATACCAAGAGAGGACTACTCAACATTCTGTCATAACGTACATGGGAAAAGGATCCCAGGAAGAACAGACATCTGTATATGTGTAAAAGAACCACATCTTCCACACCTACAACAAGCCAAACATTGTAATCAAACTTGCTGTAATAAAAAATACAAAATTAAATTAAAAACACAAACAAGAAGTAGTGAGACAAACTTGAGGGGCTTTCTCCTGGCACATTCCATTCTAAATTCCAATCTAGAACACCACTTCCACTGAGGCTCTCTTGCCCTAGTAACCAGATTTGGTAAGGGTGAACTGCTGCCAACTTGTGGCCGTTTCACACAACAGCAGCTTTAATCCCAGCACTAATGGTCAGTTGATATTCAGAATCATTGCAGGCCTGTAAATGACACCTGCCCTGAAAACAAATCCTGGGGTCACATATCGACCAAAAAATTCAAAGGATGTCCATATTTCAAAACGACCGTTTCAAAAGGCATATTTTACGCACATTAGTGTTCTGCTTCTTTTCCTTTCTTTCCTTTTTTGTTAAAAAAAACGGGAATGGAAAAAGGCATCCCTCAGAAGGGGCGAAAATCGTTGCAAACGAATCAATGGACAGGGGTTTAATCTCCAATATATATAAACAGCTCATGCAGCTTAATGTTAAAAAAACAAACAACCCAATACAAAAATGGGCAGAAGATATAAAGAGACATTTCTTCAAAGGAGACACAGAGATGGCCAAGACGCACATGAAAAGCTGCTCAACAGCACTAATTATTAGAGAAATGCAAATCAAAACTACAATGAGGTATCACCTCACACCTGTTAGAATCGGCATCATCAGAAAATCTACAAACAACCAATTCTGGGGAGGGTGTGGACAAAAGGAGCCCTCTTCCACTATTGGTGGGAATGTAACTTGATACAGTCACTATGGAGAACAGTATGGAGTTTCCTTAAAAAAAACTAGAAATAGAATTACCATCTGATCCAGCAATCCCACTTCTGGGCATATACCCAGAGAAAACCGTATTTCAAAAAGGCACCTTCACCACAATGTTCGTTGCAGCACTATTTACAATAGCCAGGTAATGGAAGCAACCTAAATGCCCACAGACAGATGAATGGATAAAGATGTGGTACATATATAAAATGGAATATGACTCGGCCATAAAAAGGAATGAAACTGGGTCATTTGTAGAGACATCGATGGATCGAGAGACTGTCATACAGAATGAAGTAAGTCAGAAAGAGGAAAACAAATATTGTATATTAATGCATATATGTGGAACCTAAAAAAATGGTACAGATGAACTGGTTTGCAGGGAAGAAATAGAAACACAGAGGTAGAGAACAAACGTATGGACACCAAGTGTGGGAAACCATGGGGTGGTGGTGGTGGGATGAGTTGGGAGATTTGGATTGACCTGTATACATATATATGCATAAAATACATAACTAATAAAAACCTGCTGTATAAAAACATAAATAAAATTATATTTCAAAATTTAAAAAAAATAGAATTTAACAATAAAACAGAAAAAATTTCTTCTGTCACACAGATGTATTTATAGGAATGAATTATTACAATGCTTATATCTATAAATACATAAAAGAGGAATAAAATCTAACTTGAACCATAAATGAAAAAAAAAAAAACTGAACCCACGAGTTATACAGAGGAAAACCCTATCAGGGCACAATTGCTCCAGCGGTAAACAATTCTGAAATTGGTCAGAGGTGGGGAACCATCTCCCATACAGCCAGCAACCCACCCCCCACGCAAGGAGCGTCCTCATTGCAAAGCTGGGGGACCGTGCCGAGGCATCTGTGAGTAAACGTGAGCTGAGCCCCAGGCCCGCTGCTGCTGAACTGTTCCCAACCTTTCCAGGTAAAACACCTGAACATGTACAAGGGCTTGAAAGCCTAGAGGAAGGACCGTGGAGCCACACCAGCGACAGCATGCAGGCCAACTTGGTGCCTGCAGGCCAGCCAGGGTAGTCCTGGCCCCGGGCGCTCCTCCAGAAGCTTTCCATTGCCCTGCCTGAGATACCCCTCCTGTCCCGGCCCCCACTGCTTTTTTCCTTCCTCATCTCTGTCCAGAGAGAAATTCCAGCGGAAGGTATGGGTGACACATCCTCTTCTTTACAGGCGGCAGCCTGGCAACTCCTGCAGAAAGGCCAGCAGAACCCCACTCACACCGGGCCACCCACAAAGCTGTGGCACCATTCTCCCTCCCACCAGCACAGCCCCGAGACTGGTGATGGGGCAGAGAATATGGAGTCAGGCACAGCTTCAGGGGCTATTGCTGCCTGGAGCTCTGTATATATTGACCTCAACGAGGCACACCTGGGGAGGGCGGGCCGGCAGGGTAAGGCTGCCCAGGTCAGCTAATCCACAACCCTCAGGGAATCACATTGTTGAAAATGGAAATCGCTAAGGCAGAAGAGGAGCCAAGGAAAAAAAGGACACAATGCCATTTGCAGCCCCGTAGATGAGTCTAGATGTAATCACGTGACTTGTAGTAAGTCAGAAAGTGAAAGACACATATCATATCATATCACTTACAGGTGTTACCTAAAAATGGATAGCAGGGCAGATATTTCCACGGAGAAGGGCAATCACAGATTCATTAAACAAACTTATGGTTCACCAATGGAAACGTGTGAGGATTGGTTTTATTACGATATCGGGGTTAACACACATATACAAACACAGGTGACATATATAATCACCAAAGACCTACAGAATACCAAGAGAGGACTACTGAACTCTGTCATAACGTACATGGGAAAAGGATCCCAGGAAGAACAGACATCTGTATATGTGTAAAAGAACCACATCTTCCACACCTACAACAAGCCAAACATTGTAATCAAACTTGCTGTAATAAAAAATATAAAAAATTAAATTAAAAACACGAACAAGAAGTAGTGAGACAAACGTGAGGGGCTTTCTCCTGGCACATTCCATTCTAAATTCCAATCTAGAACACCACTTCCACTGAGGCTCTATTGCCCTAGTAACCAGATTTGGTAAGGGAGAACTGCTGCCACCTTGTGGCCGTTTCACACAACAGCAGCTTTAATCCCAGCGCTAATGGTCAGTTGATATTCAAAATCATTGCAGGCCTGTAAATGACACCTGCCCTGAAAACAAATCCTGGGGTCACATATCGACCAAAAAATTCAAAGCACGTCCATATTTCAAAAAGACCATTTCAAAAGGAATATTTTACGCACATTAGTGTTCTGCTTCTTTTCCTTTCTTTCCTTTTTTGTTAAAAAACACGGGAATGGAAAAAGGCATCCCTCAGAATGGGCAAAAATCGTTGCAAACGAATCAATGGACAGAGGTTTAATCTCCAATATATATAAACAGCTCATGCAGCTTAATATTAAAAAAAAACAAACAACCCAATACAAAAATGGGCAGAAGATCTAAAGAGACGTTTCTTCAAAGGAGACACAGAGATGGCCAAGACGCACATGAAAAGCTGCTCAACAGCACTAATTATTAGAGAAATGCAAATCAAAACTACAATGAGGTATCACCTCACACCTGTTAGAATCGGCATCATCAGAAAATCTACAAACAACAAATTCTAGGGAGGGTGTGGACAAAAGGAGCCCTCTTCCACTATTGGTGGGAATGTAAATTGATACAGTCACTATGGAGAACAGTATGGAGTTTCCTTAAAAAAACTAGAAATAGAATTACCATCTGATCCAGCAATCCCACTTCTGGGCATATACCCAGAGAAAACCGTAAATCAAAAAGGCACATTCACCACAATGTTCATTGCAGCACTATTTACAATAGCCAGGTAATGGAAGCAACCTAAATGCCCACAGAGAGATGAATGGATAAAGATGTGGTACATATATAAAATGGAATATTACTCGGCCATATAAAGGAATGAAACTGGGTCATTTGTAGAGACATCGATGGATCGAGAGACTGTCATACAGAATGAAGTAAGTCAGAAAGCGGAAAACAAATATTGTATATTAATGCATATATGTGGAACCTAAAAAAATGGTACAGATGAACTGGTTTGCAGGGAAGAAATAGAGACACAGAGGTAGAGAACAAACGTATGGACACCAAGTGTGGGAAACCATGGGGTGGTGGTGGTGGGATGAGTTGGGAGATTTGGATTGACCTGTATACATATATATGCATAAAATACATAACTAATAAAAACCTGCTGTATAAAAACATAAATAAAATTATATTTCAAAATTAAAAAAAAAAATTTAACAATAAAACAGAAAAAATTTCTTCTGTCACACAGATGTATTTATAGGAATAAATTATTACAATGCTTATATCTATAAATACATAAAAGAGGAATAAAATCTAACTTGAACCATAAAAGAAAAAAAAACCTGAACCCACGAGTTATACAGAGGAAAACCCTATCAGGGCACAATTGCTCCAGTGGTAAACAATTCTGAAATTGGTCAGAGGTGGGGAACCATCTCCCATACAGCCAGCAACCTACCCCCCACACAAGGAGCGTCCTATTTGCAAAGCTGGGGGACCGTGCCGAGGCATCTGTGAGTAAACGTGAGCTGAGCCCCAGGCCAGCTGCTGCTGAACTGTTCCCAACCTTTCCAGGTAAAACACCTGAATATGTACAAGGGCTTGAAAGCCTAGAGGAAGGACCGTGGAGCCACACCAGCGACAGCACGCAGGCCAACTTGGTGCCTGCAGGCCAGCCAGGGTGGTCCTGGCCCCGGGCGCTCCTCGAGAAGCTTTCCATTGCCCTGCCTGAGATACCCCTCCTGTCCCGGCCCCCACTGCTTTTTTCCTTCCTCACCTCTGTCCGGAGAGAAATTCCAGCGGAAGGTATGGGTGACACATCCTCTTCTTTACAGGCGGCAGCCTGGCAACTCCTGCAGAAAGGCCAGCAGAACCCCACTCACACCGGGCCACCCACAAAGCTGTGGCACCTCTCTCACTCCCACCAGCACAGCCCCGAGACTGTTGATGGGGCAGAGAATATGGAGTCAGGCACAGCTTCAGGGGCTATTGCTGCCTGGAGCTCTGTTTATATTGACCTCAACGAGGCACACCTGGGGAGGGTGGGCCGGCAGGGTAAGGCTGCCCAGGTCAGCTAATCCACAACCCTCAGGGAATCACATTGTTGAAAATGGATCTCGCTAAGGCAGGATAGGAGCCAAGGAAAAAAAGGACACAATGCCATTTGCAGCACCGTAGATGAGTCTAGAAGTAATCACGTGACTTGTAGTAAGTCAGAAAGTGAAAGACACATATCATATCATATCACTTATAGGTGTTACCTAAAAATGGATAGCAGGGCAGATATTTCCACGGAGAAGGGCAATCACAGATTCATTAAACAAACTTATGGTTCACCGGGAAAGTGTGAGGATTGGTTTCATTACGATATCGGCGTTAACACACATATACAAACACAGGTGACATATATAATCACCAAAGACCTACAGAATACCAAGAGAGGACTACTCAACTCTGTCATAACGTACATGGGAAAAGGATCCCAGGAAGAACAGACATCTGTATATGTGTAAAAGAACCACATCTTCCACACCTACAACAAGCCAAACATTGTAATCAAACTTGCTGTAATAAAAAATATAAAAAATTAAATTAAAAACACGAACAAGAAGTAGTGAGACAAACTTGAGGGGCTTTCTCCTGGCACATTCCATTCTAAATTCCAATCTAGAACACCACTTCCACTGAGGCTCTCTTGCCCTAGTAACCAGATTTGGTAAGGGAGATCTGCTGCCACCTTGTGTCCGTTTCACACAACAGCAGCTTTAATCCCAGTGCTAATGGTCAGTTGATATTCAAAATCATTGCAGGCCTGTAAATGACACCTGCCCTGAAAACAAATCCTGGGGTCACATATCGACCAAAATATTCAAAGCACGTCCATATTTCAAAAAGACCGTTTCAAAAGCAATATTTTACGCACATTAGTGTTCTGCTTCTTTTCCTTTCTTTCCTTTTTTGTTAAAAAACACGGGAATGGAAAAAGGCATCCCTCAGAATGGGCGAAAATCGTTGCAAACGAATCAATGGACAGTGGTTTAATATCCAATATATATAAACAGCTCATGCAGCTTAATATTAAAAAAACAAACAACCCAATACAAAAATGGGCAGAAGATCTAAAGAGACGTTTCTTCAAAGGAGACACAGAGATGGCCAAGACGCACATGAAAAGCTGCTCAACAGCACTAATTATTAGAGAAATGCAAATCAAAACTACAATGAGGTATCACCTCACACCTGTTAGAATCGGCATCATCAGAAAATCTACAAACAACCAATTCTGGGGAGGGTGTGGACAAAAGGAGCCCTCTTCCACTATTGGTGGGAATGTAACTTGATACAGTCACTATGGAGAACAGTATGGAGTTTCCTTAAAAAAACTAGAAATAGAATTACCATCTGATCCAGCAATCCCACTTCTGGGCATATACCCAGAGAAAACCGTAAATCAAAAAGGCACATTCACCACAATGTTCATTGCAGCACTATTTACAATAGCCAGGTAATGGAAGCAACCTAAATGCCCACAGACAGATGAATGGATAAAGACTTGGTACATATATAAAAAGAAATATTACTCGGCCATAAAAAGGAATGAAACTGGGTCATTTGTAGAGACATCGATGGATCGAGAGACTGTCATACAGAATGAAGTAAGTCAGAAAGCGGAAAACAAATATTGTATATTAATGCATATATGTGGAACCTAAAAAAATGGTACAGATGAACTGGTTTGCAGGGAAGAAATAGAGACACAGAGGTAGAGAACAAACGTATGGACACCAAGTGTGGGAAACCATGGGGTGGTGGTGGTGGGATGAGTTGGGAGATTTGGATTGACCTGTATACATATATATGCATAAAATACATAACTAATAAAAACCTGCTGTATAAAAACATAAATAAAATTATATTTCAAAATTTAAAAAAAATAGAATTTAACAATAAAACAGAAAAAATTTCTTCTGTCACACAGATGTATTTATAGGAATGAATTATTACAATGCTTATATCTATAAATACATAAAAAAGGAATAAAATCTAACTTGAACCATAAAAGAAAAAAAACCTGAACCCACAAATTATACAGAGGAAAACCCTATCAGGGCACAATTGCTCCAGCGGTAAACAATTCTGAAATTGGTCAGAGGTGGGGAACCATCTCCCATACAGCCAGCAACCCACCCACCACGCAAGGAGCGTCCTCATTGAAAAGCTGGGGTCCGTGCCGAGGCATCTGTGAGTAAACGTGAGCTGAGCCCCAGGCCAGCTGCTGCTGAACTGTCCCCAACCTTTCCAGGTAAAATACCTGAATATATACAAGGGCTTGAAAGCCTAGAGGAAGGACCGTGGAGCCACACCAGCGACAGCACGCAGGCCAACTTGGTGCCTGCAGGCCAGCCAGGGTGGTCCTGGACCCTGGCGCTCTTCCAGAAGCTTTCCATTGCCCTGCGTGAGATTCCCCTCCTGTCCCGGCCCCCACTGCTTTTTTCCTTCCTCATCTCTGTCCGGAGAGAAATTCCAGCGGAAGGTATGGGTGACACATCCTCTTCTTTACAGGCGGCAGCCTGGCAACTCCTGCAAAAAGGCCAGCAGAACCCCACTCACACCGGGCCACCCACAAAGCTGTGGCCCCTCACTCCCTCCCACCAGCACAGCCCCGAGACTGCTGACGGGGCAGAGAATATGGAGTCAGGCACAGCTTCAGGGGCTATTGCTGCCTGGAGCTCTGTTTATATTGACCTCAACGAGGCACACCTGGGGAGGGCGGGCCGGCAGGGTAAGGCTGCCCAGGTCAGCTAATCCACAACCCTCAGGGAATCACATTGTTGAAAATGGACCCCGCTAAGGCAGAAGAGATGCCAAGGAAAAAAAGGACACAATGCCATTTGCACCACCGTAGATGAGTCTAGAAGTAATCACGTGACTTGTAGTAAGTCAGAAAGTGAAAGACACATATCATATCATATCACTTATAGGTGTTACCTAAAAATGGATACCAGGGCAGATATTTCCACGGAGAAGGGCAATCACAGATTCATTAAACAAACTTATGGTTCACCAATGGAAAGGTGTGAGGATTGGTTTCATTACGATATCGGGGTTAACAGACATATACAAACACAGGTGACATATATAATCACCAAAGACCTACAGAATACCAAGAGAGGACTACTCAACATTCTGTCATAACGTACATGGGAAAAGGATCCCAGGAAGAACAGTCATCTGTATATGTGTAAAAGAACCACATCTTCCACACCTACAACAAGCCAAACATTGTAATCAAACTTGCTGTAATAAAAAATAAAAAATTAAATTAAAAACACGAACAAGAAGTAGTGAGACAAACGTGAGGGGCTTTCTCCTGGCACATTCCATTCTAAACTCCAATCTAGAACACCACTTCCACTGAGGCTCTCTTGCCCTAGTAACCAGATTTGGTAAGGGTGAACTGCTGCCACCTTGTGGCCGTTTCACACAACAGCAGCTTTAATCCCAGCGCTAATGGTCAGTTGATATTCAAAATCATTGCAGGCCTGTAAATGACACCTGCCCTGAAAACAAATCCTGGGTCACATATCGACCAAAAAATTCAAAGGACGTCCATATTTCAAAACGACCGTTTCAAAAGGCATATTTTACGCACATCAGTGTTCTGCTTCTTTTACTTTCTTTCCTTTTTTGTTAAAAAACACGGGAATGGAAAAAGGCATCCCTCAGAATGGGCGAAAATCGTTGCAGACGAATCAATGGACAGAGGTTTAATCTCCAATATATATAAACAGCTCATGCAGCTTAATATTAAAAAAACAAACAACCCAAAAAAATGTGCAGAAGATCTAAAGAGACGTTTCTTCAAAGGAGACACAGAGATGGCCAAGATGCACATGAAAAGCTGCTCAACAGCACTAATTATTAGAGAAATGCAAATCAAAACTACAATGAGGTATCACCTCACACCTGTTAGAATCGGCATCATCAGAAAATCTACAAACAACCAATTCTGGGGAGGGTGTGGACAAAAGGAGCCCTCTTCCACTATTGGTGGGAAGGTAACTTGATACAGTCACTATGGAGAACAGTATGGAGTTTCCTTAAAAAAACTAGAAATAGAATTACCATCTGATCCAGCAATCCCACTTCTGGGCATATACCCAGAGAAAACCGTAAATCAAAAAGGCACATTCACCACAATGTTCATTGCAGCACTATTTACAATAGCCAGGTAATGGAAGCAACCTAAATGCCCACAGACAGATGAATGGATAAAGATGTGGTACATATATAAAATGGAATATGACTCGGCCATAAAAAGGAATGAAACTGGGTCATTTTTAGAGACATCGATGGATCGAGAGACTGTCATACAGAATGAAGTAAGTCAGAAAGAGGAAAACAAATATTGTATATTAATGCATATATGTGGAGCCTAAAAATGGTACAGATGAACTGGTTTGCAGGGAAGAAATAGAGACACAGAGGTAGAGAACAAACGTATGGACACCAAGTGTGGGAAGCCATGGGGTGGTGGTGGTGGGATGAGTTGGGAGTTTGGGATTGACCTGTATACATGTATATGCATAAAATTCATAACTAACAATAACGTGCTCTTTAAAAAAATAAATAAAATTAAATTTCAAAATTTTAAAAAATAAAATTTAAAAATAAAACAGAAAAAAGTTCTTCCCGGCACACAGATGTATTTATAGGAATGAATTATTTCCATGCTTATATCTATAAATACATAAAAGAGGAATAATATCTAACTTGAACCATAAAAGAAAAAAAAAGTGAACCCACGAGTTATACAGAGGAAATCCCTATCACGGCACTTGTCCAACGGTAAACAATTCTGAAATTGCTCAGAGGTGGGGAACCATCTCCCATACAGCCAGCAACTCACCCCCCATGCTAGGAGCGTCCTCATTGCAAAGCTGGGGGACCGTGCCGAGGCATCTCTGAGTAAACGTGAGCTGAGCCCCAGGCCAGCTGCTGCTGAACTGTCCCCACCCTTTCCAGGTAAAACACCTGAATATGTACAAGGGCTTGAAAGCCTAGAGGAAGGACCATGGAGCCACACCAGCAACAGCACGCAGGCCAACTTGGTGCCTGCAGGCCAGCCAGGGTGGTCCTGGACCCTGGCGCTCTTCCAGAAGCTTTCCATTGCCCTGCCTGAGATACCCCTCCTGTCCCGGGCCCCACTGCTTTTTTCCTTCCTCACCTCTGTCCGGAGAGAAATTCCAGCGGAAGGTATGGGTGACACATCCTCTTCTTTCCAGGTGGCAGCCTGGCAACTCCTGCAGAAAGGCCAGCAGAACCCCACTCACACCGGGCCACCCACAAAGCTGTGGCCCCTCACTCCCTCCCACCAGCACAGCCCCGAGACTGCTGACGGGGCAGAGAATATGGAGTCAGGCACAGCTTCAGGGGCTATTGCTGCCTGGAGCTCTGTTTATATTTACCTCAAAGAGGCACAGCTGGGGAGGGCGGGCCGGCAGGGTAAGGCTGCCCAGGTCAGCTAATCCACAACCCTCAGGGAATCACATTGTTGAAAATGGACCCCGCTAAGGCAGAAGAGATGCCAAGGAAAAAAATGTCACAATGCCATTTGCAGCACCGTAGATGAGTCTAGAAGTAATCACGTGACTTGTAGTAAGTCAGAAAGTGAAAGACACATATCATATCATATCACTTATAGGTGTTACCTAAAAATGGATACCAGGGCAGATATTTCCACGGAGAAGGGCAATCACAGATTCATTAAACAAACTTATGGTTCACCAATGGAAAGGTGTGAGGATTGGTTTCATTACGATATCGGGGTTAACAGACATATACAAACACAGGTGACATATATAATAACCAAAGACCTACAGAATACCAAGAGAGGACTACTCAACATTCTGTCATAACGTACATGGGAAAAGGATCCCAGGAAGAACAGTCATCTGTATATGTGTAAAAGAACCACATCTTCCACACCTACAAGAAGCCAAACATTGTAATCAAACTTGCTGTAATAAAAAATAAAAAAAAATAAATTAAAAACACGAACAAGAAGTAGTGAGACAAACTTGAGGGGCGTTCTCCTGGCACATTCCATTCTAAACTCCAATCTAGAACACCACTTCCACTGAGGCTCTCTTGCCCTAGTAACCAGATTTGGTAAGGGTGAAATGCTGCCACCTTGTGGCCGTTTCACACAACAGCAGCTTTAATCCAAGCGCTAATGGTCAGTTGATATTCAAAATCATTGCAGGCCTGTAAATGACACCTGCCCTGAAAACAAATCCTGGGGTCACATATCGACCAAAAAATTCAAAGGACGTCCATATTTCAAAACGACCGTTTCAAAAGGCATATTTTACGCACATTAGTGTTCTGCTTCTTTTCCTTTCTTTCCTTTTTTGTTAAAAAACACAGGAATAGAAAAAGGCATCCCTCAGAATGGGCGAAAATCGTTGTGGATGAATTAATGGACAGAGGTTTAATCTCCAATATATATAAACAGCTCATGCAGCTTAATATTAAAAAATTAACAAACCCAAAAAAATGCGAAGTAGATCTAAAGGGACGTTTCTTCAAAGGAGACACAGAGATGGCCAAGACACACATGAAAAGCTGCTCAACAGCACTAATTATTAGAGAAATGCTAATCAAAACTACAATGAGGTATCACCTCACACCTGTTAGAATTGGCATCATCAGGAAATCTACAAACAACCAATTCTGGGGAGGGTGTGGACAAAAGGAGCCCTCTTCCACTATTGGTGGGAATGTAAATTGATACAGTCACTATGGAGAACAGTATGGAGTTTCCTTTAAAAATCTAGAAATAGAATTACCATCTGATCCAGCTATCCCACTTCTGGGCATATACCCAGAGAAAACCGTATTTCATAAAGGCACATTCACCACAATGTTCGTTGCAGCACTATTTACAATAGCCAGGTAATGGAAGCAACCTAAATGCCCACAGACAGATGAATGGATAAAGATGTGGTACATATATAAAATGGAATATGACTCGGCCATAAAAAGGAATGAAACTGGGTCATTTGTAGAGACATCGATGGATCGAGAGACTGTCATACAGAATGAAGTAAGTCAGAAAGAGGAAAACAAATATTGTAAATTAATGCATATATGTGGAGCCTAAAAATGGTACAGATGAACTGGTTTGCAGGGAAGAAATAGAGACACAGAGGTAGAGAACAAACGTATGGACACCAAGTGTGTGAAGCCATGGGGTGGTGGTGGTGGGATGAGTTGGGAGTTTGGGATTGACCTGTATACATGTATATGCATAAAATTCATAACTAATAATAACGTGCTCTTTAAAAAAATAAATAAAATTAAATTTCAAAATTTTAAAAAATAAAATTTAAAAATAAAACAGAAAAAAGTTCTTCCCGTCACACAGATGTATTTATAGGAATGAATTATTTCCATGCTTATATCTATAAATACATAAAAGAGGAATAAAATCTAACTTGAACCATAAAAGAAAAAAAAGTGAACCCACGAGTTATACAGAGGAAATCCCTATCACGGCACTTGCTCCAACGGTAAACAATTCTGAAATTGGTCAGAGGTGGGGAACCATCTCCCATACAGCCACAAACCCACCCCCCACGCTAGGAGCGTCCTCATTGCAAAGCTGGGGGACCGTGCCGAGGCATCTGTGAGTAAACGTGAGCTGAGCCCCAGGCCAGCTGCTGCTGAACTGTCCCCAACCTTTCCAGGTAAAACACCTGAATATGTACAAGGGCTTGAAAGCCTAGAGGAAGGACCGTGGAGCCACACCAGCGACAGCACGCAGGCCAACTTGGTGCCTGCAGGCCAGCCAGGGTGGTCCTGGACCCTGGCGCTCTTCCAGAAGCTTTCCATTGCCCTGCCTGAGATACCCCTCCTGTCCCGGCCCCCACTGCTTTTTTCCTTCCTCACCTCTGTCCGGAGAGAAATTCCAGCGGAAGGTATGGGTGACACATCCTCTTCTTTACAGGTGGCCACCTGGCAACTCCTGCAGAAAGGCCAGCAGAACCCCACTCACACCGGGCCACCCACAAAGCTGTGGCCCCTCACTTCCTCCCACCAGCACAGCCCCGAGACTGCTAACGGGGCAGAGAATATGGAGTCAGGCACAGCTTCAGGGGCTATTGCTGCCTGGAGCTCTGTTTATATTGACCTCAACGAGGCACAGCTGGGGAGGGCGGGACGGCAGGGTAAGGCTGCCCAGGTCAGCTAATCCACAACCCTCAGGGAATCACATTGTTGAAAATGGACCCCGCTAAGGCAGAAGAGATGCCAAGGAAAAAAAGGTCACAATGCCATTTGCAGCACCGTAGATGAGTCTAGAAGTAATCACGTGACTTGTAGTAAGTCAGAAAGTGAAAGACACATATCATATCATATCACTTATAGGTGTTACCTAAAAATGGATACCAGGGCAGATATTTCCACGGAGAAGGGCAATCACAGATTCATTAAACAAACTTATGGTTCACCAATGGAAAGGTGTGAGGATTGGTATCATTACGATATCGGGGTTAACAGACATATACAAACACAGGTGACATATATAATCACCAAAGACCTACAGAATACCAAGAGAGGACTACTCAACATTCTGTCATAACGTACATGGGAAAAGGATCCCAGGAAGAACAGACATCTGAATATGTGTAAAAGAACCACATCTTCCACACCTACAACAAAACAAACATTGTAATCAAACTTGCTGTAATAAAAAATAAAAAAAAATTAAATTAAAAAACGAACAAGATGTAGTGAGACAAACTTGAGGGGCTTTCTCCTGGCACATTCCATTCTAAATTCGAATTTGGAACACCACTTCCACTGAGGCTCTCTTGCCCTAGTAACCAGATTTGGTAAGGGTGAACTGCTGCCACCTTGTGGCCGTTTCACACAACAGCAGCTTTAATCCCAACGCTAATGGTCAGTTGATATTCAAAATCATTGCAGGCCTGTAAATGACACCTGCCCTGAAAACAAATCCTGGGGTCACATATCGACCAAAAAATTCAAAGGACGTCCATATTTCAAAACGACCGTTTCAAAAGGCATATTTTACGCACATTAGTGTTCTGCTTCTTTTCCTTTCTTTCCTTTTTTGTTAAAAAACACGGGAATGGAAAAAGGCATCCCTCAGAATGGGCGAAAATCGTTGCAGACGAATCAATGGATAGAGGTTTAATCTCCAATATATATAAACAGCTCATGCAGCTTAATATTAAAAAAACAAACAACCCAAAAAAATGGGCAGAAGATCTAAAGAGACGTTTCTTCAAAGGAGACACAGAGATGGCCAAGACGCACATGAAAAGCTGCTCAACAGCACTAATTATTAGAGAAATGCAAATCAAAACTACAATGAGGTATCACCTCACACCTGTTAGAATCGGCATCATCAGAAAATCTACAAACAACCAATTCTGGGGAGGGTGTGGACAAAAGGAGCCCTCTTCCACTATTGGTGGGAATGTAAATTGATACAGTCACTATGGAGAACAGTATGGAGTTTCCTTAAAAAAACTAGAAATAGAATTACCATCTGATCCAGCAATCCCACTTCTGGGCATATACCCAGAGAAAACCGTAAATCAAAAAGGCACATTCACCACAATGTTCGTTGCAGCACTATTTACAATAGCCAGGTAATGGAAGCAACCTAAATGCCCTCAGACAGATGAATGGATAATGATGTGGTACATATATAAAATGGAATATGACTCGGCCATAAAAAGGAATGAAACTGGGTCATTTGTAGAGACATCGATGGATCGAGAGACTGTCATACAGAATGAAGTAAGTCAGAAAGAGGAAAACAAATATTGTAAATTAATGCATATATGTGGAGCCTAAAAATGGTACAGATGAACTGGTTTGCAGGGAAGAAATAGAGACACAGAGGTAGAGAACAAACGTATGGACACCAAGTGTGGGAAGCCATGGGGTGGTGGTGGTGGGATGAGTTGGGAGTTTGGGATTGACCTGTATACATGTATATACATAAAATACATAACTAATAATAACGTGCTGTATAAAAAAATAAATACAATTAAATTTCAAAATTTTAAAAAATAAAATTTAAAAATAAAACAGAAAAAATTCTTCCCATCACACAGATGTATTTATAGGAAAGAATTATTTCCATGCTTATATCTATAAATACATAAAAGGGGAATAAAATCTAACTTGAACCATAAAAGAAAAAAAAAAACCTGAACCCAGGAGTTATACAGAGGAAAACCCTATCAGGGAACTTGCTCCAGTGGTAAACAATTCTGAAATTGGTCAGAGGGGAGGAACCATCTCCCATACAGCCAGCAACCCACCCCCCACGCAAGGAGCGTCCTCAATGCAAAGCTGGGGGACAGTGCCGAGGCATCTGTGAGTAAACGTAAGCTGAGCCCCAGGCCAGCTGCTGCTGGACTGTTCCCACCCTTTCCAGGTAAAACACCTGAATATGTACAAGGGCTTGAAAGCCTAGAGGAAGGACCGTGGAGCCACACCATCGACAGCACACAGGCCAACTTGGTGCCTGCAGGCCAGCCAGCGTGGTCCTGGCCCCGGCGCTCTTCCAGAAGCTTTCCATTGCCCTGCCTGAGATACCCATCCTGTCCCGGCCCCCACTGCTTTTTTCCTTCCTCACCTCTGTCCGGAGAGAAATTCCAGCAGAAGGTATGGGTGACACATCCTCTTCTTTACAGGCGGCAGCCTGGCAACTCCTGCAGAAAGGCCAGCAGAACCCCACTCACACCGGGCCACCCACAAAGCTGTGGCCCCTCACTCCCTCCCACCAGCACAGCCCCGAGACTGCTGACGGGGCAGAGAATATGGAGTCAGGCACAGCTTCAGAGGCTACTGCTGCCTGGAGCTCTGTTTATATTGACCTCAACGAGGCACACCTGGGGAGGGCAAGCCGGCAGGGTAAGGCTGCCCAGGTCAGCTAATCCACAACCCTCAGGGAATCACATTGTTGAAAATGGACCCTGCAAAGGGAGAAGAGAAGCCAAGGGAAAAAAGGACACAATGCCATTTGCAGCACCGTAGATGAGTCTAGAAGTAATCACGTGACTTGTAGTAAGTCAGAAAGTGAAAGACACATATCATATCATATCACTTATAGGTGTTACCTAAAAATGGATACCAGGGCAGATATTTCCACGGAGAAGGGCAATCACAGATTCATTAAACAAACTTATGGTTCACCAATGGAAAGGTGTGAGGATTGGTTTCATTACGATATCGGGGTTAACAGACATATACAAACACAGGTGACATATATAATCACCAAAGACCTACAGAATACCAAGAGAGGACTACTCAACATTCTGTCATACCGTACATGGGAAAAGGATCCCAAGAAGAACAGTCATCTGTATATGTGTAAAAGAACCACATCTTCCACACCTACAACAAGCCAAACATTGTAATCAAACTTGCTGTAATAAAAAATAAAAACTTAAATTAAAAACACGAACAAGAAGTAGTGAGACAAACGTGAGGGGCTTTCTCCTGGTACATTCCATTCTAAACTCCAATCTAGAACACCACTTCCACTGAGGCTCTCTTGCCCTAGTAACCAGATTTGGTAAGGGTGAACTGCTGCCACCTTGTGGCCGTTTCACACAACAGCAGCTTTAATCCCAACGCTAATGGTCAGTTGATATTCAAAATCATTGCAGGCCTGTAAATGACACCTGCCCTGAAAACAAATCCTGGGGTCACATATCGACCAAAAAATTCAAAGGACGTCCATATTTCAAAACGACCGTTTCAAAAGGCATATTTTACGCACATTAGTGTTCTGCTTCTTTTCCTTTCTTTCCTTTTTTGTTAAAAAACACGGGAATGGAAAAAGGCATCCCTCAGGATGTGTGAAAATCGTTGCAAACGAATCAATGGACACAGGTTTCATCTCCAATATATATAAACAGCTCATGCAGCTTAATATTAAAAAAACAAACAACCCAATACAAAAATGGGCAGAAGATCTAAAGAGACGTTTCTTCAAAGGAGACACAGAGATGGCCAAGACGCACATGAAAAGCTGCTCAACAGCACTAATTATTAGAGAAATGCAAATCAAAACTACAATGAGGGGCTTCCCTGGTGGCGCAGTGGTTGAGAGTCCGCCTGCCGATGCAGGGGACACGGGTTCGTGCCCTGGTGTGGGAGGATCCCACATGCCGTGGAGCGGCTGGGCCCGTGAACCAGGGCCCTGAGCCTGCGCGTTCGGAGCCTGTGCTCCGCAACGGGAGAGGCCACAACAGTGAGAGGCCCGTGTACCACAAAAAAAAAAAAAAAAAAAAAAAAAAAACTACAATGAGGTATCACCTCACACCTGTTAGAATCGGCATCATCAGAAAATCTACAAACAACCAATTCTGGGGAGGGTGTGGACAAAAGGAGCCCTCTTCCACTATTGGTGGGAATGTAAATTGATACAGTCACTATGGAGAACAGTATGGAGTTTCCTTAAAAAAACTAGAAATAGAATTACCATCTGATCCAGCAATCCCACTTCTGGGCATATACCCAGAGAAAACCGTATTTCAAAAAGGCACATTCACCACAATGTTCGTTGCAGCACTATTTACAATAGCCAGGTAATGGAAGCAACCTAAATGCCCACAGACAGATGAATGGATAAAGATGTGGTACATATATAAAATGGAATATGACTCGGCCATAAAAAGGAATGAAACTGGGTCATTTGTAGAGACATCGATGGATCGAGAGACTGTCATACAGAATGAAGTAAGTCAGAAAGAGGAAAACAAATATTGTATATTAATGCATATATGTGGAGCCTAAAAATGGTACAGATGAACTGGTTTGCAGGGAAGAAATAGAGACACAGAGGTAGAGAACAAACATATGGACACCAAGTGTGGGAAGCCATGGGGTGGTGGTGGTGGGATGAGTTGGGAGATTGGGATTGACCTGTATACATGTATATGCATAAAATACATAACTAATAATAACGTGCTGTATAAAAACATAAATAAAATTAAATTTCAAAATTTTAAAAAATAAAATTTAAAAATAAAACAGAAAAAATTCTTCCCGTCACACAGATGTATTTATAGGAAAGAATTATTTCCATGCTTATATCTATAAATACATAAAATGGGAATAAAATCTAACTTGAACCATAAAAGAAAAAAAAAACCTGAACCCAGGAGTTATACAGAGGAAAACCCTATCAGGGCACTTGCTCCAGTGGTAAAAAATTCTGAAATTGGTCAGAGGTGGGGAACCATCTCCCATACAGCCAGCAACCCACCCCCCACACAAGGAGCGTCCTCATTGCAAAGCTGGGGGACCGTGCCGAGGCATCTGTGAGTAAACGTGAGCTGAGCCCCAGGCCAGCTGCTGCTGAACTGTTCCCACCCTTTCCAGGTAAAACACCTGAATATGTACAAGGGCTTGAAAGCCTAGAGGAAGGACCGTGGAGCCACACCAGCGACAGCACGCAGGCCAACTTGGTGCCTGCAGGCCAGCCAGCGTGGTCCTGGACCCTGGCGCTCTTCCAGAAGCTTTCCATTGCCCTGCCTGAGATACCCCTCCTGTCCCCGACTTCACTGCTTTTTTCCTTCCTCACCTCTGTCAGAAGAGAAATTCCAGCGGAAGGTATGGGTGACACATCCTCTTCTTTACAGGCGGCAGCCTGGCAACTCCTGCAGAAAGGCCAGCAGAACCCCACTCACACCGGGCCACCCACAAAGCTGTGGCCCCTCACTCCCTCCCACCAGCACAGCCCCGAGACTGCTGACGGGGCAGAGAATATGGAGTCAGGCACAGCTTCAGGGGCTATTGCTGCCTGGAGCGCTGTTTATATTGACCTCAAGGAGGCACACCTGGGGAGGGCGGGCCGGCAGGGTAAGGCTGCCCAGGTCAGCTAATCCACAACCCTCAGGGAATCACATTGTTGAAAATGGACCCCGCTAAGGCAGAAGAGAAGCCAAGGGAAAAAAGGACACAATGCCATTTGCAGCACCGTAGATGAGTCTAGAAGTAATCACGTGACTTGTAGTAAGTCAGAAAGTGAAAGACACATATCATATCATATCACTTATAGGTGTTACCTAAAAATGGATACCAGGGCAGATATTTCCACGGAGAAGGGCAATCACAGATTCATTAAACAAACTTATGGTTCACCAATGGAAAGGTGTGAGGATTGGTTTCATTACGATATCGGGGTTAACAGACATATACAAACACAGGTGACATATATAATCACCAAAGACCTACAGAATACCAAGAGAGGACTACTCAACATTCTGTCATAACGTACATGGGAAAAGGATCCCAAGAAGAACAGTCATCTGTATATGTGTAAAAGAACCACATCTTCCACACCTACAACAAGCCAAACATTGTAATCAAACTTGCTGTAATAAAAAATAAAAACTTAAATTAAAAACACGAACAAGAAGTAGTGAGACAAACGTGAGGGGCTTTCTCCTGGTACATTCCATTCTAAACTCCAATGTAGAACACCACTTCCACTGAGGCTCTCTTGCCCTAGTAACCAGATTTGGTAAGGGTGAACTGCTGCCACCTTGTGGCCGTTTCACACAACAGCAGCTTTAATCCCAATGCTAATGGTCAGTTGATATTCAAAATCATTGCAGGCCTGTAAATGACACCTGCCCTGAAAACAAATCCTGGGGTCACATATCGACCAAAAAATTCAAAGGACGTCCATATTTCAAAACGACCGTTTCAAAAGGCATATTTTACGCACATTAGTGTTCTGCTTCTTTTCCTTTCTTTCCTTTTTTGTTAAAAAAAATGGGAATGGTAAAAGGCATCCCTCAGGATGGGTGAAAATCGTTGCAAACGAATCAATGGACACAGGTTTAATCTCCAATATATATAAACAGCTCATGCAGCTTAATATTAAAAAAACAAACAACCCCCCAAAAAATGTGCAGAAGATCTAAAGAGACGTTTCTTCAAAGGAGACACAGAGATGGCCAAGACGCACATGAAAAGCTGCTCAACAGTACTAATTATTAGAGAAATGCAAATCAAAACTACAATGAGGTATCACCTCACACCTGTTAGAATCGGCATCATCAGAAAATCTACAAACAACCAATTCTGGGGAGGGTGTGGACAAAAGGAGCCCTCTTCCACTATTGGTGGGAATGTAAATTGATACAGTCACTATGGAGAACAGTATGGAGTTTCCTTAAAAAATCTAGAAATAGAATTACCATCTGATCCAGCAATCCCACTTCTGGGCATATACCCAGAGAAAACCGTATTTCAAAAAGGCACCTTCACCACAATGTTCGTTGCAGCACTATTTACAATAGCCAGTTAATGGAAGCAACCTAAATGCCCACAGACAGATGAATGGATAAAGATGTGGTACATATATAAAATGGAATATGACTCGGCCATAAAAAGGAATGAAACTGGGTCATTTGTAGAGACATCGATGGATCGAGAGACTGTCATACAGAATGAAGTAAGTCAGAAAGAGGAAAACAAATATTGTATATTAATGCATATATGTGGAGCCTAAAAATGGTACAGATGAACTGGTTTGCAGGGAAGAAATAGAGACACAGAGGTAGAGAACAAACGTGTGGACACCAAGTGTCGGAATCCATGGGGTGGTGGTGGTGGGATGAGTTGGGAGATTGGGATTGACCTGTATACATGTATATGCATAAAATACATAACTAATAATAACGTGCTGTAAAAATCATAAATAAAAGTAAATTTCAAAATTTTAAAAAATAAAATTTAAAAATAAAACAGAAAAAATTCTTCCCGTCACACAGATGTATTTATAGGAATGAATTATTTCCATGCTTATATTTATAAATACATAAAAGAGGAATAAAATCTAACTTGAACCAAAAAAGAAAAAAAAAATTGAACCCACGAGTTATACAGAGGAAAACCCTATCACGGCACTTGCTCCAGCGGTAAACAATTCTGAAATTGGTCAGAGGTGGGGAACCATCTCCCATACAGCCAGCAACCCACCCCCCACGCAAGGAGCATCCTCATTGCAAAGCTGGGGGACCGTGCCGAGGCATCTGTGAGTAAACGTGAGCTGAGCCCCAGGCCAGCTGCTGCTGAACTGTTCCCACCCTTTCCAGGTAAAACACCTGAATATGTACAAGGGCTTGAAAGCCTAGAGGAAGGACCGTGGAGCCACACCAGTGACAGCACGCAGGCCAACTTGGTGCCTGCAGGCCAGCCAGCGTGGTCCTGGACCCTGGCGCTCTTCCAGAAGCTTTCCATTGCCCTGCCTGAGATACCCCTCCTGTCCCGGCCCCCACTGCTTTTTTCCTTCCTCACCTCTGTCCGGAGAGAAATTCCAGCGGAAGGTATGGGTGACACATCCTCTTCTTTACAGGCGGCAGCCTGGCAACTCCTGCAGAAAGGCCAGCAGAACCCCACTCACACCGGGCCACCCACAAAGCTGTGGTCCCTCACTCCCTCCCACCAGCACAGCCCCGAGACTGCTGACGGGGCAGAGAATATGGAGTCAGGCACAGCTTCAGGGGCTATTGCTGCCTGGAGCGCTGTTTATATTGACCTCAACGAGGCACACCTGGGGAGGGCGGGCCGGCAGGGTAAGGCCGCCCAGGTCAGCTAAGCCACAACCCTCAGGGAATCACATTGTTGAAAATGGACCCCGCTAAGGCAGAAGAGAAGCCAAGGGAAAAAAGGACACAATGCCATTTGCAGCACCGTAGATGAGTCTAGAAGTAATCACGTGACTTGTAGTAAGTCAGAAAGTGAAAGACACATATCATATCATATCACTTATAGGTGTTACCTAAAAATGGATACCAGGGCAGATATTTCCACGGAGAAGGGCAATCACAGATTCATTAAACAAACTTATGGTTCACCAATGGAAAGGTGTGAGGATTGGTTTCATTATGATATCGGGGTTAACAGACATATACAAACACAGGTGACATATATAATCACCAAAGACCTACAGAATACCAAGAGAGGACTACTCAACATTCTGTCATAACGTACATGGGAAAAGGATCCCAAGAAGAACAGTCATCTGTATATGTGTAAAAGAACCACATCTTCCACACCTACAACAAGCCAAACATTGTAATCAAACTTGCTGTAATAAAAAATAAAAACTTAAATTAAAAACACGAACAAGAAGTAGTGAGACAAACGTGAGGGGCTTTCTCCTGGTACATTCCATTCTAAACTCCAATGTAGAACACCACTTCCACTGAGGCTCTCTTGCCCTAGTAACCAGATTTGGTAAGGGTGAACTGCTGCCACCTTGTGGCCGTTTCACACAACAGCAGCTTTAATCCCAACGCTAATGGTCAGTTGATATTCAAAATCATTGCAGGCCTGTAAATGACACCTGCCCTGAAAACAAATCCTGGGGTCACATATCGACCAAAAAATTCAAAGGACGTCCATATTTCAAAACGACCATTTCAAAAGGCATATTTTACGCACATTAGTGTTCTGCTTCTTTTCCTTTCTTTCCTTTTTTGTTAAAAAAAACGGGAATGGTAAAAGGCATCCCTCAGGATGGGTGAAAATCGTTGCAAACGAATCAATGGACACAGGTTTAATCTCCAATATATATAAACAGCTCATGCAGCTTAATATTAAAAAAACAAACATTCCAAAAAAAATGGGCAGAAGATCTAAAGAGACGTTTCTTCAAAGGAGCCACAGAGATGGCCAAGACGCACAGGAAAACCTGCTCAACAGCACTAATTATTAGAGAAATGCAAATCAAAACTACAATGAGGTATCACCTCACACCTGTTAGAATCAGCATCATCAGAAAATCTACAAACAACCAATTCTGGGGAGGGTGTGGACAAAAGGAGCCCTCTTCCACTATTGGTGGGAATGTAAATTGATACAGTCACTATGGAGAACAGTATGGAGTTTCCTTAAAAAAACTAGAAATAGAATTACCATCTGATCCAGCAATCCCACTTCTGGGCATATACCCAGAGAAAACCGTATTTCAAAAAGGCACATTCACCACAATGTTCGTTGCAGCACTATTTACAATAGCCAGGTAATGGAAGCAACCTAAATGCCCACAGACAGATGAATGGATAAAGATGTGGTACATATATAAAATGGAATATGACTCGGCCATAAAAAGGAATGAAACTGGGTCATTTGTAGAGACATCGATGGATCGAGAGACTGTCATACAGAATGAAGTAAGTCAGAAAGAGGAAAACAAATATTGTATATTAATGCATATATGTGGAGCCTAAAAATGGTACAGATGAACTGGTTTGCAGGGAAGAAATAGAGACACAGAGGTAGAGAACAAACGTATGGACACCAAGTGTGGGAAGCCATGGGGTGGTGGTGGTGGGATGAGTTGGGAGATTGGGATTGACCTGTATACATGTATATGCATAAAATACATAACTAATAATAACGTGCTGTATAAAAACATAAATAAAATTAAATTTCAAAATTTTAAAAAATAAAATTTAAAAATAAAACAGAAAAAATTCTTCCCGTCACACAGATGTATTTATAGGAAAGAATTATTTCCATGCTTATATCTATAAATACATAAAATGGGAATAAAATCTAACTTGAACCATAAAAGAAAAAAAAAACCTGAACCCAGGAGTTATACAGAGGAAAACCCTATCAGGGCACTTGCTTCAGTGGTAAAAAATTCTGAAATTGGTCAGAGGTGGGGAACCATCTCCCATACAGCCAGCAACCCACCCCCCAAACAAGGAGCGTCCTCATTGCAAAGCTGGGGGACCGTGCCGAGGCATCTGTGAGTAAACGTGAGCTGAGCCCCAGGCCAGCTGCTGCTGAACTGTTCCCACCCTTTCCAGGTAAAACACCTGAATATGTACAAGGGCTTGAAAGCCTAGAGGAAGGACCGTGGAGCCACACCAGCGACAGCACGCAGGCCAACTTGGTGCCTGCAGGCCAGCCAGCGTGGTCCTGGACCCTGGCGCTCTTCCAGAAGCTTTCCATTGCCCTGCCTGAGATACCCCTCCTGTCCCCGACTTCACTGCTTTTTTCCTTCCTCACCTCTGTCAGAAGAGAAATTCCAGCGGAAGGTATGGGTGACACATCCTCTTCTTTACAGGCGGCAGCCTGGCAACTCCTGCAGAAAGGCCAGCAGAACCCCACTCACACCGGGCCACCCACAAAGCTGTGGCCCCTCACTCCCTCCCACCAGCACAGCCCCGAGACTGCTGACGGGGCAGAGAATATGGAGTCAGGCACAGCTTCAGGGGCTATTGCTGCCTGGAGCGCTGTTTACATTGACCTCAAGGAGGCACACCTGGGGAGGGCGGGCCGGCAGGGTAAGGCTGCCCAGGTCAGCTAATCCACAACCCTCAGGGAATCACATTGTTGAAAATGGACCCCGCTAAGGCAGAAGAGAAGCCAAGGGAAAAAAGGACACAATGCCATTTGCAGCACCGTAGATGAGTCTAGAAGTAATCACGTGACTTGTAGTAAGTCAGAAAGTGAAAGACACATATCATATCATATCACTTATAGGTGTTACCTAAAAATGGATACCAGGGCAGATATTTCCACGGAGAAGGGCAATCACAGATTCATTAAACAAACTTATGGTTCACCAATGGAAAGGTGTGAGGATTGGTTTCATTACGATATCGGGGTTAACAGACATATACAAACACAGGTGACATATATAATCACCAAAGACCTACAGAATACCAAGAGAGGACTACTCAACATTCTGTCATAACGTACATGGGAAAAGGATCCCAAGAAGAACAGTCATCTGTATATGTGTAAAAGAACCACATCTTCCACACCTACAACAAGCCAAACATTGTAATCAAACTTGCTGTAATAAAAAATAAAAACTTAAATTAAAAACACGAACAAGAAGTAGTGAGACAAACGTGAGGGGCTTTCTCCTGGTACATTCCATTCTAAACTCCAATGTAGAACACCACTTCCACTGAGGCTCTCTTGCCCTAGTAACCAGATTTGGTAAGGGTGAACTGCTGCCACCTTGTGGCCGTTTCACACAACAGCAGCTTTAATCCCAACGCTAATGGTCAGTTGATATTCAAAATCATTGCAGGCCTGTAAATGACACCTGCCCTGAAAACAAATCCTGGGGTCACATATCGACCAAAAAATTCAAAGGACGTCCATATTTCAAAACGACCGTTTCAAAAGGCATATTTTACGCACATTAGTGTTCTGCTTCTTTTCCTTTCTTTCCTTTTTTGTTAAAAAAAATGGGAATGGTAAAAGGCATCCCTCAGGATGGGTGAAAATCGTTGCAAACGAATCAATGGACACAGGTTTAATCTCCAATATATATAAACAGCTCATGCAGCTTAATATTAAAAAAACAAACAACCCCCCAAAAAATGTGCAGAAGATCTAAAGAGACGTTTCTTCAAAGGAGACACAGAGATGGCCAAGACGCACATGAAAAGCTGCTCAACAGCACTAATTATTAGAGAAATGCAAATCAAAACTACAATGAGGTATCACCTCACACCTGTTAGAATCGGCATCATCAGAAAATCTACAAACAACCAATTCTGGGGAGGGTGTGGACAAAAGGAGCCCTCTTCCACTATTGGTGGGAATGTAAATTGATACAGTCACTATGGAGAACAGTATGGAGTTTCCTTAAAAAATCTAGAAATAGAATTACCATCTGATCCAGCAATCCCACTTCTGGTCATATACCCAGAGAAAACCGTATTTCAAAAAGGCACCTTCACCACAATGTTCGTTGCAGCACTATTTACAATAGCCAGGTAATGGAAGCAACCTAAATGCCCACAGACAGATGAATGGATAAAGATGTGGTACATATATAAAATGGAATATGACTCGGCCATAAAAAGGAATGAAACTGGGTCATTTGTAGAGACATCGATGGATCGAGAGACTGTCATACAGAATGAAGTAAGTCAGAAAGAGGAAAACAAATATTGTATATTAATGCATATATGTGGAGCCTAAAAATGGTACAGATGAACTGGTTTGCAGGGAAGAAATAGAGACACAGAGGTAGAGAACAAACGTATGGACACCAAGTGTCGGAATCCATGGGGTGGTGGTGGTGGGATGAGTTGGGAGATTGGGATTGACCTGTATACATGTATATGCATAAAATACATAACTAATAATAACGTGCTGTAAAAATCATAAATAAAATTAAATTTCAAAATTTTAAAAAATAAAATTTAAAAATAAAACAGAAAAAATTCTTCCCGTCACACAGATGTATTTATAAGAATGAATTATTTCCATGCTTATATTTATAAATACATAAAAGAGGAATAAAATCTAACTTGAACCAAAAAAGAAAAAAAAAATTGAACCCACGAGTTATACAGAGGAAAACCCTATCACGGCACTTGCTCCAGCGGTAAACAATTCTGAAATTGGTCAGAGGTGGGGAACCATCTCCCATACAGCCAGCAACCCACCCCCCACGCAAGGAGCATCCTCATTGCAAAGCTGGGGGACCGTGCCGAGGCATCTGTGAGTAAACGTGAGCTGAGCCCCAGGCCAGCTGCTGCTGAACTGTTCCCACCCTTTCCAGGTAAAACACCTGAATATGTACAAGGGCTTGAAAGCCTAGAGGAAGGACCGTGGAGCCACACCAGTGACAGCACGCAGGCCAACTTGGTGCCTGCAGGCCAGCCAGCGTGGTCCTGGACCCTGGCGCTCTTCCAGAAGCTTTCCATTGCCCTGCCTGAGATACCCCTCCTGTCCCGGCCCCCACTGCTTTTTTCCTTCCTCACCTCTGTCCGGAGAGAAATTCCAGCGGAAGGTATGGGTGACACATCCTCTTCTTTACAGGCGGCAGCCTGGCAACTCCTGCAGAAAGGCCAGCAGAACCCCACTCACACCGGGCCACCCACAAAGCTGTGGTCCCTCACTCCCTCCCACCAGCACAGCCCCGAGACTGCTGACGGGGCAGAGAATATGGAGTCAGGCACAGCTTCAGGGGCTATTGCTGCCTGGAGCGCTGTTTATATTGACCTCAACGAGGCACACCTGGGGAGGGCGGGCCGGCAGGGTAAGGCCGCCCAGGTCAGCTAAGCCACAACCCTCAGGGAATCACATTGTTGAAAATGGACCCCGCTAAGGCAGAAGAGAAGCCAAGGGAAAAAAGGACACAATGCCATTTGCAGCACCGTAGATGAGTCTAGAAGTAATCACGTGACTTGTAGTAAGTCAGAAAGTGAAAGACACATATCATATCATATCACTTATAGGTGTTACCTAAAAATGGATACCAGGGCAGATATTTCCACGGAGAAGGGCAATCACAGATTCATTAAACAAACTTATGGTTCACCAATGGAAAGGTGTGAGGATTGGTTTCATTACGATATCGGGGTTAACAGACATATACAAACACAGGTGACATATATAATCACCAAAGACCTACAGAATACCAAGAGAGGACTACTCAACATTCTGTCATAACGTACATGGGAAAAGGATCCCAAGAAGAACAGTCATCTGTATATGTGTAAAAGAACCACATCTTCCACACCTACAACAAGCCAAACATTGTAATCAAACTTGCTGTAATAAAAAATAAAAACTTAAATTAAAAACACGAACAAGAAGTAGTGAGACAAACGTGAGGGGCTTTCTCCTGGTACATTCCATTCTAAACTCCAATGTAGAACACCACTTCCACTGAGGCTCTCTTGCCCTAGTAACCAGATTTGGTAAGGGTGAACTGCTGCCACCTTGTGGCCGTTTCACACAACAGCAGCTTTAATCCCAACGCTAATGGTCAGTTGATATTCAAAATCATTGCAGGCCTGTAAATGACACCTGCCCTGAAAACAAATCCTGGGGTCACATATCGACCAAAAAATTCAAAGGACGTCCATATTTCAAAACGACCATTTCAAAAGGCATATTTTACGCACATTAGTGTTCTGCTTCTTTTCCTTTCTTTCCTTTTTTGTTAAAAAAAACGGGAATGGTAAAAGGCATCCCTCAGGATGGGTGAAAATCGTTGCAAACGAATCAATGGACACAGGTTTAATCTCCAATATATATAAACAGCTCATGCAGCTTAATATTAAAAAAACAAACATTCCAAAAAAAATGGGCAGAAGATCTAAAGAGACGTTTCTTCAAAGGAGCCACAGAGATGGCCAAGACGCACATGAAAACCTGCTCAACAGCACTAATTATTAGAGAAATGCAAATCAAAACTACAATGAGGTATCACCTCACACCTGTTAGAATCAGCATCATCAGAAAATCTACAAACAACCAATTCTGGGGAGGGTGTGGACAAAAGGAGCCCTCTTCCACTATTGGTGGGAATGTAAATTGATACAGTCACTATGGAGAACAGTATGGAGTTTCCTTAAAAAAACTAGAAATAGAATTACCATCTGATCCAGCAATCCCACTTCTGGGCATATACCCAGAGAAAACCGTATTTCAAAAAGGCACCTTCACCACAATGTTTGTTGCAGCACTATTTACAATAGCCAGGTAATGGAAGCAACCTAAATGCCCACAGACAGATGAATGGATAAAGATGTGGTACATATATAAAATGGAATATGACTCGGCCATAAAAAGGAATGAAACTGGGTCATTTGTAGAGACATCGATGGATCGAGAGACTGTCATACAGGATGAAGTAAGTCAGAAAGAGGAAAACAAATATTGTATATTAATGCATATATGTGGAGCCTAAAAATGGTACAGATGAACTGGTTTGCAGGGAAGAAATAGAGACACAGAGGTAGAGAACAAACGTATGGACACCAAGTGTCGGAATCCATGGGGTGGTGGTGGTGGGATGAGTTGGGAGATTGGGATTGACCTGTATACATGTATATGCATAAAATACATAACTAATAATAACGTGATGTATAAAATCATAAATAAAATTAAATTTCAAAATTTTAAAAAATAAAATTTAAAAATAAAACAGAAAAAATTCTTCCCGTCACACAGATGTATTTATAGGAATGAATTATTTCCATGCTTATATTTATAAATACATAAAAGAGGAATAAAATCTAACTTGAACCAAAAAAGAAAAAAAAAATTGAACCCACGAGTTATACAGAGGAAAACCGTATCACGGCACTTGCTCCAGCGGTAAACAATTCTGAAATTGGTCAGAGGTGGGGAACCATCTCCCATACAGCCAGCAACCCACCCCCCACGCAAGGAGCATCCTCATTGCAAAGCTGGGGGACCGTGCCGAGGCATCTGTGAGTAAACGTGAGCTGAGCCCCAGGCCAGCTGCTGCTGAACTGTTCCCACCCTTTCCAGGTAAAACACCTGAATATGTACAAGGGCTTGAAAGCCTAGAGGAAGGACCGTGGAGCCACACCAGTGACAGCACGCAGGCCAACTTGGTGCCTGCAGGCCAGCCAGCGTGGTCCTGGACCCTGGCGCTCTTCCAGAAGCTTTCCATTGCCCTGCCTGAGATACCCCTCCTGTCCCGGCCCCCACTGCTTTTTTCCTTCCTCACCTCTGTCCGGAGAGAAATTCCAGCGGAAGGTATGGGTGACACATCCTCTTCTTTACAGGCGGCAGCCTGGCAACTCCTGCAGAAAGGCCAGCAGAACCCCACTCACACCGGGCCACCCACAAAGCTGTGGCCCCTCACTCCCTCCCACCAGCACAGCCCCGAGACTGCTGACGGGGCAGAGAATATGGAGTCAGGCACAGCTTCAGGGGCTATTGCTGCCTGGAGCGCTGTTTATATTGACCTCAAGGAGGCACACCTGGGGAGGGCGGGCCGGCAGGGTAAGGCTGCCCAGGTCAGCTAATCCACAACCCTCAGGGAATCACATTGTTGAAAATGGACCCCGCTAAGGCAGAAGAGAAGCCAAGGGAAAAAAGGACACAATGCCATTTGCAGCACCGTAGATGAGTCTAGAAGTAATCACGTGACTTGTAGTAAGTCAGAAAGTGAAAGACACATATCATATCATATCACTTATAGGTGTTACCTAAAAATGGATACCAGGGCAGATATTTCCACGGAGAAGGGCAATCACACATTCATTAAACAAACTTATGGTTCACCAATGGAAAGGTGTGAGGATTGGTTTCATTACGATATCGGGGTTAACAGACATATACAAACACAGGTGAAATATATAATCGCCAAAGACCTACAGAATACCAAGAGAGGACTACTCAACATTCTGTCATAACGTACATGGGAAAAGGATCCCAAGAAGAACAGTCATCTGTATATGTGTAAAAGAACCACATCTTCCACACCTACAACAAGCCAAACATTGTAATCAAACTTGCTGTAATAAAAAATAAAAACTTAAATTAAAAACACGTACAAGAAGTAGTGAGACAAACGTGAGGGGCTTTCTCCTGGTACATTCCATTCTAAACTCCAATGTAGAACACCACTTCCACTGAGGCTCTCTTGCCCTAGTAAACAGATTTGGTAAGGGTGAACTGCTGCCACCTTGTGGCCGTTTCACACAACAGCAGCTTTAATCCCAACGCTAATGGTCAGTTGATATTCAAAATCATTGCAGGCCTGTAAATGACACCTGCCCTGAAAACAAATCCTGGGGTCACATATCGACCAAAAAATTCAAAGGACGTCCATATTTCAAAACGACCGTTTCAAAAGGCATATTTTACGCACATTAGTGTTCTGCTTCTTTTCCTTTCTTTCCTTTTTTGTTAAAAAAAACGGGAATGGAAAAAGGCATCCCTCAGGCTGGGTGAAAATCGTTGCAAACGAATCACTGGACACAGGTTTAATCTCCAATATATATAAACAGCTCATGCAGCTTAATATTAAAAAAACAAACAACCCCCCAAAAAATGGGCAGAAGATCTAAAGAGACGTTTCTTCAAAGGAGACACAGAGATGGCCAAGACGCACATGAAAAGATGCTCAACAGCACTAATTATTAGAGAAATGCAAATCAAAACTACAATGAGGTATCACCTCACACCTGTTAGAATCGGCATCATCAGAAAATCTACAAACAACCAATTCTGGGGAGGGTGTGGACAAAAGGAGCCCTCTTCCACTATTGGTGGGAATGTAAATTGATACAGTCACTATGGAGAACAGTATGGAGTTTCCTTAAAAAAACTAGAAATAGAATTACCATCTGATCCAGCAATCCCACTTCTGGGCATATACCGAGAGAAAACCGTATTTCAAAAAGGCACCTTCACCACAATGTTCGTTGCAGCACTATTTACAATAGCCAGGTAATGGAAGCAACCTAAATGCCCACAGACAGATGAATGGATAAAGATGTGGTACATATATAAAATGGAATATGACTCGGCCATAAAAAGGAATGAAACTGGGTCATTTGTAGAGACATCGATGGATCGAGAGACTGTCATACAGAATGAAGTAAGTCAGAAAGAGGAAAACAAATATTGTATATTAATGCATATATGTGGAGCCTAAAAATGGTACAGATGAACTGGTTTGCAGGGAAGAAATAGAGACACAGAGGTAGAGAACAAACGTATGGACACCAAGTGTCGGAATCCATGGGGTGGTGGTGGTGGGATGAGTTGGGAGATTGGGATTGACCTGTATACATGTATATGCATAAAATACATAACTAATAATAACGTGCTGTATAAAATCATAAATAAAATTAAATTTCAAAATTTTAAAAAATAAAATTTAAAAATAAAACAGAAAAAATTCTTCCCGTCACACAGATGTATTTATAGGAATGAATTATTTCCATGCTTATATTTATAAATACATAAAAGAGGAATAAAATCTAACTTGAACCAAAAAAGAAAAAAAAATTGAACCCACGAGTTATACAGAGGAAAACCGTATCACGGCACTTGCTCCAGCGGTAAACAATTCTGAAATTGGTCAGAGGTGTGGAACCATCTCCCATACAGCCAGCAACCCACCCCCCACGCAAGGAGCATCCTCATTGCAAAGCTGGGGGACCGTGCCGAGGCATCTGTGAGTAAACGTGAGCTGAGCCCCAGGCCAGCTGCTGCTGAACTGTTCCCACCCTTTCCAGGTAAAACACCTGAATATGTACAAGGGCTTGAAAGCCTAGAGGAAGGACCGTGGAGCCACACCAGTGACAGCACGCAGGCCAACTTGGTGCCTGCAGGCCAGCCAGCGTGGTCCTGGACCCTGGCGCTCTTCCAGAAGCTTTCCATTGCCCTGCCTGAGATACCCCTCCTGTCCCGGCCCCCACTGCTTTTTTCCTTCCTCACCTCTGTCCGGAGAGAAATTCCAGCGGAAGGTATGGGTGACACATCCTCTTCTTTACAGGCGGCAGCCTGGCAACTCCTGCAGAAAGGCCAGCAGAACCCCACTCACACCGGGCCACCCACAAAGCTGTGGCCCCTCACTCCCTCCCACCAGCACAGCCCCTAACTGCTGACGGGGCAGAGAATATGGAGTCAGGCACAGCTTCAGGGGCTATTGCTGCCTGGAGCTCTGTTTATATTGACCTCAACGAGGCACACCTGGGGAGGGCGGGCCGGCAGGGTAAGGCTGCCCAGGTCAGCTAATCCACAACCCTCAGGGAATCACATTGTTGAAAATGGACCCCGCTAAGGCAGAAGAGAAGCCAAGGGAAAAAAGGACACAATGCCATTTGCAGCACCGTAGATGAGTCTAGAAGTAATCACGTGACTTGTAGTAAGTCAGAAAGTGAAAGACACATATCATATCATATCACTTATAGATGTTACCTAAAAATGGATACCAGGGCAGATATTTCCACGGAGAAGGGCAATCACAGATTCATTAAACAAACTTATGGTTCACCAATGGAAAGGTGTGAGGATTGGTTTCATTACGATATCGGGGTTAACAGACATATACAAACACAGGTGACATATATAATCACCAAAGACCTACAGAATACCAAGAGAGGACTACTCAACATTCTGTCATAACGTACATGGGAAAAGGATCCCAAGAAGAACAGTCATCTGTATATGTGTAAAAGAACCACATCTTCCACACCTACAACAAGCCAAACATTGTAATCAAACTTGCTGTAATAAAAAATAAAAACTTAAATTAAAAACACGAACAAGAAGTAGTGAGACAAACGTGAGGGGCTTTCTCCTGGTACATTCCATTCTAAACTCCAATGTAGAACACCACTTCCACTGAGGCTCTCTTGCCCTAGTAACCAGATTTGGTAAGGGTGAACTGCTGCCACCTTGTGGCCGTTTCACACAACAGCAGCTTTAATCCCAACGCTAATGGTCAGTTGATATTCAAAATCATTGCAGGCCTGTAAATGACACGTGCCCTGAAAACAAATCCTGGGGTCACATATCGACCAAAAAATTCAAAGGACGTCCATATTTCAAAACCACCGTTTCAAAAGGCATATTTTACGCACATTAGTGTTCTGCTTCTTTTCCTTTCTTTCCTTTTTTGTTAAAAAAAACGGGAATGGTAAAAGGCATCCCTCAGGATGGGTGAAAATCGTTGCAAACGAATCAATGGACACAGGTTTAATCTCCAATATATATAAACAGCTCATGCAGCTTAATATTAAAAAAACAAACATTCCAAAAAAAATGGGCAGAAGATCTAAAGAGACGTTTCTTCAAAGGAGACACAGAGATGGCCAAGACGCACATGAAAAGCTGCTCAACAGCACTAATTATTAGAGAAATGCAAATCAAAACTACAATGAGGTATCACCTCACACCTGTTAGAATCGGCATCATCAGAAAATCTACAAACAACCAATTCTGGGGAGGGTGTGGACAAAAGGAGCCCTCTTCCACTATTGGTGGGAATGTAAATTGATACAGCCACTATGGAGAACAGTATGGAGTTTCCTTAAAAAAACTAGAAATAGAATTACCATCTGATCCAGCAATCCCACTTCTGGGCATATACCCAGAGAAAACCGTATTTCAAAAAGGCACATTCACCACAATGTTCGTTGCAGCACTATTTACAATAGCCAGGTAATGGAAGCAATCTAAATGCCCACAGACAGATGAATGGATAAACATGTGGTACATATATAAAATGGAATATGACTCGGCCATAAAAAGGAATGAAACTGGGTCATTTGTAGAGACATCGATGGATCGAGAGACTGTCATACAGAATGAAGTAAGTCAGAAAGAGGAAAACAAATATTGTATATTAATGCATATATGTGGAGCCTAAAAATGGTACAGATGAACTGGTTTGCAGGGAACAAATAGAGACACAGAGGTAGAGAACAAACGTATGGACACCAAGTGTGGGAATCCATGGGGTGGTGGTGGTGGGATGAGTTGGGAGTTTGGGATTGACCTGTATACATGTATATACATAAAATACATAACTAATAATAACGTGCTGTATAAAAAAAATAAATAAAATTAAATTTCAAAATTTAAAAAATAAAATTTAAAAATAAAACAGAAAAAATTCTTCCCATCACACAGATGTATTTATAGGAAAGAATTATTTCCATGCTTATATCTATAAATACATAAAAGGGGAATAAAATCTAACTTGAACCATAAAAGGAAAAAAAAACCTGAACCCAGGAGTTATACAGAGGAAAACCCTATCAGGGCACTTGCTCCAGTGGTAAACAATTCTGAAATTGGTCAGAGGTGGGGAACCATCTCCCATACAGCCAGCAACCCACCCCCCACGCAAGGAGCGTCCTCATTGCAAAGCTGGGGGACCGTGCCGAGGCATCTGTGAGTAAACGTGAGCTGAGCCCCAGGCCAGCTGCTGCTGAACTGTTCCCACCCTTTCCAGGTAAAACACCTGAATATGTACAAGGGCTTGAAAGCCTAGAGGAAGGACCATGGAGCCACACCAGTGACAGCACGCAGGCCAACTTGGTGCCTGCAGGACAGCCAGCATTGTCCTGGACCCTGGTGCTCTTCCAGAAGCTTTCCATTGCCCTGCCTGAGATACCCCTCCTATCCCGGACCCCACTGCTTTTTTCCTTCCTCACCTCTGTCCGGAGAGAAATTCCAGCGGAAGGTATGGGTGACACATCCTCTTCTTTACAGGCGGCAGCCTGGCAACTCCTGCAGAAAGGCCAGCAGAACCCCACTCACACCGGGCCACCCACAAAGCTGTGGCCCCTCACTCCCTCCCACCAGCACAGCCCCGAGACTGCTGACGGGGCAGAGAATATGGAGTCAGGCACAGCTTCAGGGGCTATTGCTGCCTGGAGCGCTGTTTATATTGACCTCAACGAGGCACACCTGGGGAGGGCGGGCCGGCAGGGTAAGGCTGCCCAGGTCAGCTAATCCACAACCCTCAGGGAATCACATTGTTGAAAATGGACCCCGCTAAGGCAGAAGAGAAGCCAAGGGAAAAAAGGACACAATGCCATTTGCAGCACCGTAGATGAGTCTAGAAGTAATCACGTGACTTGTAGTAAGTCAGAAAGTGAAAGACACATATCATATCATATCACTTATAGGTGTTACCTAAAAATGGATACCAGGGCAGATATTTCCACGGAGAAGGGCAATCACAGATTCATTAAACAAACTTATGGTTCACCAATGGAAAGGTGTGAGGATTGGTTTCATTACGATATCGGGGTTAACAGACATATACAAACACAGGTGACATATATAATCACCAAAGACCTACAGAATACCAAGAGAGGACTACTCAACATTCTGTCATAACGTACATGGGAAAAGGATCCCAAGAAGAACAGTCATCTATATATGTGTAAAAGAACCACATATTCCACACCTACAACAAGCCAAACATTGTAATCAAACTTGCTGTAATAAAAAATAAAAACTTAAATTAAAAACACGAACAAGAAGTAGTGAGACAAACGTGAGGGGCTTTCTCCTGGTACATTCCATTCTAAACTCCAATGTAGAACACCACTTCCACTGAGGCTCTCTTGCCCTAGTAACCAGATTTGGTAAGGGTGAACTGCTGCCACCTTGTGGCCGTTTCACACAACAGCAGCTTTAATCCCAACGCTAATGGTCAGTTGATATTCAAAATCATTGCAGGCCTGTAAATGACACCTGCCCTGAACACAAATCCTGGGGTCACATATCGACCAAAAAATTCAAAGGACGTCCATATTTCAAAACGACCGTTTCAAAAGGCATATTTTACGCACATTAGTGTTCTGCTTCTTTTCCTTTCTTTCCTTTTTTGTTAAAAAAAACGGGAATGGAAAAAGGCATCCCTCAGGATGGGTGAAAATCGTTGCAAACGAATCAATGGACACAGGTTTAATCTCCAATATATATAAACAGCTCATGCAGCTTAATATTAAAAAAACAAACAACCCCAAAAAAAATGGGCAGAAGATCTAAAGAGACGTTTCTTCAAAGGAGACACAGAGATGGCCAAGATGCACATGAAAAGCTGCTCAACAGCACTAATTATTAGAGAAATGCAAATCAAAACTACAATGAGGTATCACCTCACACCTGTTAGAATCGGCATCATCAGAAAATCTACAAACAACCAATTCTGGGGAGGGTGTGGACAAAAGGAGCCCTCTTCCACTATTGGTGGGAATGTAAATTGATACAGTCACTATGGAGAACAGTATGGAGTTTCCTTAAAAAAATTAGAAATAGAATTACCATCTGATCCAGCAATCCCACTTCTGGGCATATACCCAGAGAAAACCGTATTTCAAAAAGGCACATTCACCACAATGTTCGTTGCAGCACTATTTACAATAGCCAGGTAATGGAAGCAACCTAAATGCCCACAGACAGATGAATGGATAAAGATGTGGTACATATATAAAATGGAATATGACTCGGCCATAAAAAGGAATGAAACTGGGTCATTTGTAGAGACATCGATGGATCGAGAGACTGTCATACAGAATGAAGTAAGTCAGAAAGAGGAAAACAAATATTGTATATTAATGCATATATGTGGAGCCTAAAAATGGTACAGATGAACTGGTTTGCAGGGAAGAAATAGAGACACAGAGGTAGAGAACAAACTTTTGGACACCAAGTGTGGGAAGCCATGGGGTGGTGGTGGTGGGATGAGTTGGGAGATTGGGATTGACCTGTATACATGTATATGCATAAAATACATAACTAATAATAATGTGCTGTATAAAAACATAAATAAAATTAAATTTCAAAATTTTAAAAAATAAAATTTAAAAATAAAACAGAAAAAATTCTTCCCGTCACACAGATGTATTTATAGGAAAGAATTATTTCCATGCTTATATCTATAAATACATAAAAGGGGAATAAAATCTAACTTGAACCATAAAAGAAAAAAAAAACCTGAACCCAGGAGTTATACAGAGGAAAACCCTATCAGGGCACTTGCTCCAGTGGTAAACAATTCTGAAATTGGTCAGAGGTGGGGAACCATCTCCCATACAGCCAGCAACCCACCCCCCACGCAAGGAGCGTCCTCATTGCAAAGCTGGGGGACCGTGCCGAGGCATCTGTGAGTAAACGTGAGCTGAGCCCCAGGCCAGCTGCTGCTGAACTGTTCCCACCCTTTCCAGGTAAAACACCTGAATATGTACAAGGGCTTGAAAGCCTAGAGGAAGGACCGTGGAGCCACACCAGCGACAGCACGCAGGCCAACTTGGTGCCTGCAGGCCAGCCAGCGTGGTCCTGGAACCTGGCGCTCTTCCAGAAGCTTTCCATTGCCCTGCCTGAGATACCCCTCCTGTCCCGGCCCCCACTGCTTTTTTCCTTCCTCACCTCTGTCCGGAGAGAAATTCCAGCGGAAGGTATGGGTGACACATCCTCTTCTTTACAGGCGGCAGCCTGGCAACTCCTGCAGAAAGGCCAGCAGAACCCCACTCACACCGGGCCACCCACAAAGCTGTGGCCCCTCACTCCCTCCCACCAGCACAGACCCGAGACTGCTGACGGGGCAGAGAATATGGAGTCAGGCACAGCTTCAGGGGCTATTGCTGCCTGGAGCGCTGTTTATATTGACCTCAAGGAGGCACACCTGGGGAGGGCGGGCCGGCAGGGTAAGGCTGCCCAGGTCAGCTAATCCACAACCCTCAGGGAATCACATTGTTGAAAATGGACCCCGCTAAGGCAGAAGAGAAGCCAAGGGAAAAAAGGACACAATGCCATTTGCAGCACCGTAGATGAGTCTAGAAGTAATCACGTGACTTGTAGTAAGTCAGAAAGTGAAAGACACATATCATATCATATCACTTATAGGTGTTACCTAAAAATGGATACCAGGGCAGATATTTCCACGGAGAAGGGCAATCACAGATTCATTAAACAAACTTATGGTTCACCAATGGAAAGGTGTGAGGATTGGTTTCATTACGATATCGGGGTTAACAGACATATACAAACACAGGTGACATATATAATCACCAAAGACCTACAGAATACCAAGAGAGGACTACTCAACATTCTGTCATAACGTACATGGGAAAAGGATCCCAAGAAGAACAGTCATCTGTATATGTGTAAAAGAACCACATCTTCCACACCTACAACAAGCCAAACATTGTAATCAAACTTGCTGTAATAAAAAATAAAAACTTAAATTAAAAACACGAACAAGAAGTAGTGAGACAAACGTGAGGGGCTTTCTCCTGGTACATTCCATTCTAAACTCCAATGTAGAACACCACTTCCACTGAGGCTCTCTTGCCCTAGTAACCAGATTTGGTAAGGGTGAACTGCTGCCACCTTGTGGCCGTTTCACACAACAGCAGCTTTAATCCCAACGCTAATGGTCAGTTGATATTCAAAATCATTGCAGGCCTGTAAATGACACCTGCCCTGAAAACAAATCCTGGGGTCACATATCGACCAAAAAATTCAAAGGACGTCCATATTTCAAAACGACCGTTTCAAAAGGCATATTTTACGCACATTAGTGTTCTGCTTCTTTTCCTTTCTTTCCCTTTTTGTTAAAAAAAACGGGAATGGAAAAAGGCATCCCTCAGGATGGGTGAAAATCGTTGCAAACGAATCAATGGACACAGGTTTAATCTCCAATATATATAAATAGCTCATGCAGCTTAATATTAAAAAAAACAAACAACCCAAAATAAAATGGGCAGAAGATCTAAAGAGACGTTTCTTCAAAGGAGACACAAAGATGGCCAAGACGCACATGAAAAGCTGCTCAACAGCACTAATTATTAGAGAAATGCAAATCAAAACTACAATGAGGTATCACCTCACACCTGTTAGAATCGGCATCATCAGAAAATCTACAAACAACCAATTCTGGGGAGGGTGTGGACAAAAGGAGCCCTCTTCCACTATTGGTGGGAATGTAACTTGATACAGTCACTATGGAGAACAGTATGGAGTTTCCTTAAAAAAACTAGAAATAGAATTACCATCTGATCCAGCAATCCCACTTCTGGGCATATACCCAGAGAAAACCGTATTTCAAAAAGGCACATTCACCACAATGTTCGTTGCAGCACTATTTACAATAGCCAGGTAATGGAAGCAACCTAAATGCCCACAGACAGATGAATGGATAAAGATGTGGTACATATATAAAATGGAATATGACTCGGCCATAAAAAGGAATGAAACTGGGTCATTTGTAGAGACATCGATGGATCGAGAGACTGTCATACAGAATGAAGTAAGTCAGAAAGAGGAAAACAAATATTGTATATTAATGCATATATGTGGAGCCTAAAAATGGTACAGATGAACTGGTTTGCAGGGAAGAAATAGAGACACAGAGGTAGAGAACAAACGTATGGACACCAAGTGTGGGAATCCATGGGGTGGTGGTGGTGAGATGAGTTGGGAGATTGGGACTGACCTGTATACATGTATATGCATAAAATACATAACTAATAATAACGTGCTGTATAAAAACATAAATAAAATTAAATTTCAAAATTTTAAAAAATAAAATTTAAAAATAAAACAGAAAAAATTCTTCCCGTCACACAGATGTATTTATAGGAAAGAATTATTTCCATGCTTATATTTATAAATACATAAAAGAGGAATAAAATCTAACTTGAACCAAAAAAGAAAAAAAAATTGAACCCACGAGTTATACAGAAGAAAAACCTATCACGGCACTTGCTCCAGCGGTAAACAATTCTGAAATTGTTCAGAGGGGGGAACCATCTCCCATACAGCCAGCCACCCACCCCCCACACAAGGAGCGTCCTCATTGCAAAGCTGGGGGACCGTGCCGAGGCATCTGTGAGTAAACGTGAGCTGAGCCCCAGGCCAGCTGCTTCTGATCTGTTCCCACCCTTTCCAGGTAAAACACCTGAATATGTACAAGGGCTTGAAAGCCTAGAGGAAGGACCGTGGAGCCACACCAGTGACTGCACGCAGGCCAACTTGGTGCCTGCAGGCCAGCCAGCGTGGTCCTGGCCCCGGGCGCTCTTCCAGAAGCTTTCCATTGCCCTGCCTGAGATACCCCTCCTGTCCCGGACCTCACTGCTTTTTTCCTTCCTCACCTCTGTCCGGAGAGAAATTCCAGCGGAAGGTATGGGTGACACATCCTCTTCTTTACAGGCGGCAGCCTGGCAACTCCTGCAGAAAGGCCAGCAGAACCCCACTCACACCGGGCCACCCACAAAGCTGTGGCCCCTCACTACCTCCCACCAGCACAGCCCCGAGACTGCTGACGGGGCAGAGAATATGGAGTCAGGCACAGCTTCAGGGGCTATTGCTGCCTGGAGCGCTCTTTATATTGACCTCAACGAGGCACACCTGGGGAGGGCGGGCCGGCAGGGTAAGGCTGCCCAGGTCAGCTAATCCACAACCCTCAGGGAATCACATTGTTGAAAATGGACCCCGCTAAGGCAGAAGAGAAGCCAAGGGAAAAAAGGACACAATGCCATTTGCAGCACCGTAGATGAGTCTAGAAGTAATCACGTGACTTGTAGTAAGTCAGAAAGTGAAAGACACATATCATATCATATCACTTATAGGTGTTACCTAAAAATGGATACCAGGGCAGATATTTCCACGGAGAAGGGCAATCACAGATTCATTAAACAAACTTATGGTTCACCAATGGAAAGGTGTGAGGATTGGTTTCATTACGATATCGGGGTTAACAGACATATACAAACACAGGTGACATATATAATCACCAAAGACCTACAGAATACCAAGAGAGGACTACTCAACATTCTGTCATAACGTACATGGGAAAAGGATCCCAGGAAGAAAAGACATCTGTATATGTATAAAAGAACCACATCTTCCACACCTACAACAAGCCAAATATTGTAATCAAACTTGCTGTAATAAAAAATAAAAAAAATATTAAATTAAAAACACGAACAAGAAGTAGTGAGACAAACTTGAGGGGATTTCTCCTGGCACATTCCATTCTAAATTACAATGTAGAACGCGACATCCATTGAGGCTCTGTTGCCCTACAAACCAGATTTGGTAAGGGAGAACTGCTGCCACCTTGTGGCCGTTTCACACAACAGCAGCTTTAATCCCAGCGCTAATGGTCCATTAATATTCAAAATCATTGCAGGCCTGTAAATGACACCTGCCCTGAAAACAAATCCTGGGGTCACATATCGACCAAAAAATTCAAAGGACGTCCATATTTCAAAACGACCGTTTCAAAAGGCATATTTTACGCACATTAGTGTTCTGCTTCTTTTCCTCTCTTTCCTTTTTTGTTAAAAAAAACGGGAATTGAAAAAGGAATCCCTTTGAATGGGCGAAAATCGTTGCAAACGAATCAATGGACAGAGGTTTAATCTACAATATATATAAACAGCTCATGCATCTTAATATTAAAAAAACCAACAACCCAATACAAAATGGGCAGAAGATCTAAAGAGACGTTTCTTCAAAGAAGACACAGAGATGGCCAAGATGCACATGAAAAGCTGCTCAACAGCACTAATTATTAGAGAAATGCAAATCAAAACTACAATGAGGTATCACCTCACACCTGTTAGAATCGGCATCATCAGAAAATCTACAAACAACAAATTCTGGGGAGGGTGTGGACAAAACGAGCCCTCTTCCACTATTGGTGGGAATGTAAATTGATACAGTCACTATGGAGAACAGTATGGAGTTTCCTTAAAAAAACTAGAAATAGAATTACCATCTGATCCAGCAATCCCACTTCTGGGCATATACCCAGAGAAAACCATAAATCAAAAAGGCACATTCACCACAATATTCATTGCAGCACTATTTACAATAGCCAGGTAATGGAAGCAACCTAAATGCCCACAGACAGATGAATGGATAAAGATGTGGTACATATATAAAATTGAATATTACTCAGCCAGAAAAAGGAATGATACTGGGTCATTTGTAGAGACATCGATGGATCTAGAGAAAGTCATACAGAATGAAGTAAGTCAGAAAGAGGAAAACAAATATTGTATATTAATGCATATACGTGGAACCTAAAAATGGTACAGATGAACTGGTTTGCAGGGAAGAAATAGAGACACAGAGGTAGAGAAAAAACGTATGGACACCAAGTGTGGGAAGCCATGGGGTGGTGGTGGTGGGATGAGTTGGGAGATTGGGATTGACCTGTATACATGTATATGCATAAAATATATAACTAATTATAACCTGCTGTATAAAAAAATAAATATAATTACATTTCAAAATTTTAAAAACTAAAATTTAAAAATAAAACAGAAAAATGTTCTTCCCTTCACACAGATGTATTTATAGGAATGAATAATTTCCATGCTTATATCTATAAATACATAAAAGAGGAAAAAAATCTAACTTGAACCATAAAAGTAAAAAAGAACCTGAACCCACCAGTTATACAGGGGAAAATCCTATCAGGCACTTGCTCAAGTGGTAAACAATTCTGAAATTGGTCAGAGGTGGGGAACCATCTCCCATAAAGCCAGCAAGCAAACCCCCACGCAAGGAGTGTCCTCATTGCAAAGCTGGGGGAACGTGCCGAGGCATCTGTGAGTAAACATGAGTTGAGCCCCAGTACAGATGCTGCTGAACTGTTCCCACCTTTCCCAGGTAAAACACCTGAATATGTACAAGGGCTTGAAAGCCTAGAGGAAGGGCCTTGGAGACACACCAGCGACAGCACGCAGGGCAACTTGGTGCCTGCAGGCCAGCCAGGGTGGTCCTGGCCCTGGGCCCTCTTCCAGAAGCTTTCCATTGCCCTACCTGATATACCCCTCCTGTCCTGGCCCCCAATGCTTTTTTCCTTCCTCACCTCTGTCCGGAGAGAAATTCCAGTGGAAGGTATGGGTGACACATCCTCTTCTTTACATGTGGCAGCATGGCAACACCTGCAGAAAGGCCAGCAGAGCCCCACTCACACCGGGACACCCACAAAGCTGTGGCCCCTCACCCCCTCCCACCAGCACAGCCCCGAGACTGCTGACGGGGCAGAGAATATGGAGTCAGGCACAGCTTCAGGTTCTATTGCTGCCTGGAGCTCTGTTTATATTGACCTCAACGAGGCACACCTGGGGAGGGCGGGCCGGCAGGGTAAGGCTGCCCAGGTCAGCTAATCCACAACCCTCAGGGAATCACATTGTTGAAAATGGACCCCACTAAGGCAGAAGAGAAGCCAAGGGAAAAAAGGACACAATGCCATTTGCAGCACCGTAGATGAGTCTAGAAGTAATCACGTGACTTGTAGTAAGTCAGAAAGTGAAAGACACATATCATATCATATCACTTATAGGTGTTACCTAGAAATGGATACCAGGGCAGATATTTCCACGGAGAAGGGCAATCACAGATTCATTAAACAAACTTATGGTTCACCAATGGAAAGGTGTGAGGACTGGTTTCATTACTATATCGGTGTTAAGAGACATATACAAACACAGGTGACATATATAATCACCAAAGACCTACGGAATACCAAGAGAGGACTACTCAACATTCTGTCATAACGTACATGGGAAAAGGATCCCAGGAAGAACAGACATCTGTATATGTGTAAAAGAACCACATCTTCCACACCTACAACTAGCCAAACATTTTAATCAAACTTGCTGTAATAATAAATAAAATAATTAAATTAAAAACACGAACAAGAAGTAGTGAGACAAACGTGAGGGGCTTTCTCCTGGTACATTCCATTCTAAACTCCAAAGTAGAACACCACTTCCACTGAGGCTCTCTTGCCCTAGTAACCAGATTTGGTAAGGGTGAACTGCTGCCACCTTGTGGCCGTTTCACACAACAGCAGCTTTAATCCCAACGCTAATGGTCAGTTGATATTCAAAATCATTGCAGGCCTGTAAATGACACCTGCCCTGAAAACAAATCCTGGGGTCACATATCGACCAAAAAATTCAAAGGACGTCCATATTTCAAAACGACCATTTCAAAAGGCATATTTTACGCATATTAGTGTTCTGCTTCTTTTCCTTTCTTTCCTTTTTTGTTAAAAAAAACGGGAATGGAAAAAGGCATCCCTCAGAATGGGCGAAAATCGTTGCAAAAGAATCAATGGACAAATGTTTAATCTCCAATATATATAAACTGCACATGCAGCTTAATATTACTAAAACAAACAACCCAGTACAAAAATGGGCAGAAGATCTAAATAGACGTTTCTTCAAAGAAGACACAGAGATGGCCAAGACGCACATGAAAAGCTGCTCAACATCACTAATTGTTAGAGAAATGCAAATCAAAACTACAATAAGGTATGACGTCACACCCATTAGAGTCGGCATCATCAGAAAATCTACAAACAAAAATTCTGGGGAGGGTGTGGACAAAAGGAACCCTCTTCCACTATTGGTGGGAATGTAAATTGATACTGTCACTATGGAGAACAGTATGGAGGTTCCTTTAAAAAACTAAAAAGAGGAGAACCATCTGATCCAGCAATCCCACTTCTGAGCATATACCCAGAGAAAAACAAAAATCAAAGAGACACATTCACCACAATGTTCATTGCAGCACTATTTACAATAGCCAGGTAATGGAAGCAACCTAAATGCCCACAGACAGAAGAACGGATAAAGATGTGGTACATATATAAAATGGAGTATTACTCAACCATATAAAGGAATGAAACTGGGTCATTTGTAGAGAACTCGATGTATCTAGAGACTGTCATACAGAGTGGAGTAAGTCAGAAACAGAAAAACAAATATTGTATATTAATGCCTATATTTGGTACCTAGAAAAGTGGTACAGATGAACTTGTTTGCAGGGCAGAAATAGAGACACACAGGTAGAGAACAAACGTATGGACACAAATAGGGGGAAGCCATGGGGTGGTGGTGGTGGTGGGATGAGTTGGGAGATTGGGATTGACCTGTATACATGTAAATGCATAAAATACATAACTAATAATAACCTGCTGTATAAGAAAATAAATTTAAATTTCAAAATTTTTAAAAATAAAACAGAAAAATGTTCTTGCATTCACACAGATGTATTTATATGAATGACTTATTTCCATGCTTATATCTATAAATACATAAAAGAGGAATAAAATTTAACTTGAAACAATGGAGAAAAAAAAATAACCTGAACCGAACAGTTATATAGAGGAAAACCCTATCAAGGCACTTACTCCAGCGGTAAACAATTCTGAAATTGGTCAGATGTGGAGAATCATCTCCAATACAGCCAGCAGCCCCACCCCACGCAAGGAGGGTCCTCATTGCAAAGCTGCGGGACCGTGCCGAGGCTTCTGTGAGTAAACGTGAGCTGAGCCCCAGGCCAGCTGCTGCTGAACTGTTCCCACCCTTTCCAGGTAAAACACCTGAATATGTACAAGGGCTTGAAAGCCTAGAGGAAGGGCAGTGGAGTCACACCAGCGACAGCACACAGGCCCACTTGGTGCCTGCAGGCCAGCCAGGATGGTCCTGGCCACAGGCGCTCTTCTGGAAGCTTTCCATTTTCCTGCCTGAGATACCCCTCCTATCCCGGCCCCCACTCCTTTTTTTCCTTCCTCACCTCAGCCCGGAGAGAAATTTCATCAGACGTTATGGGTGACGCATCCTCTTCTTTACAGGTGGCAGCCTGGCAACTCCTAAGCCTTGCCGTTACCTAACCCTAACCCTAGCCCGGAACGGAAACCCACCACCAGCCCTATACCTTTCCCTACGCCGTAGCCTATTCCTGGCCCGTACGCAGGCACTGAACCTTTCATCAGCACGTATCCTGACCCTGCCATTTTGCCGTACCCTCACCTGTGCCCTAAGCCTTGCCGTTCCCTAACCCTAACCCTAGCCCGGAACGGAAACCCACCACAAGACCTACAACTTACCCCCAAGCCGTAGCCTACTCCTGGTCCCAACGAGGGCACTGATTTGTGCGTCAGCACGTAGCCTGACCTTCCCACATTACCGTAACGTCACCTGTGCCCTAAGCCTTGCTGTTCCCTTACACTAACCCTAGCCCGGAACGGAAACCCACCACCAGCCCTACACCTAACCCCCAACCCGTGGCCTACACCTGGCCGGTATGCTGGCACTGACCCGTGCGTCAGCACGTAGCCTGACCCTCCCACGTTTCCGTACCCTCACCTGTGCCCAAAGGCTTGCCGTTCCCTAACCCTAACCCTAGCCCGGAACGGAAACCCACCAGCAGCCCTAGACCTTACCCTACGACATAGCCTACTCCTGGCCTGTACGCTGGCACTGGCCCATCCGTCAGCACTTAGCCTGACGCTCCCACGTTTCCGTACCCTCACCTGTGCCCTAAGCCTTGCCGTTCCCTAACCCTAACCCTAGCCCCCAACTGAAATGCCCCACCAGCCCTACAACTTACCCCCAGGCCGTAGCCTACTCCTGGCCCGTATTCTGGCACTGACACGTGCGTCAGCACGTAGCCTGACCCTTCCACGTTTCCGTATCCTCACCTGTGCCCTAAGCCTTGCCTTTCACTAACCCTAACCATAGCCCGGAACGGAAACCCACCACCAACCCTACACCTTACACTACGCTGTAGCCTACTCCTGGCCCGTATGCTGGCACTGACCCGTGTGTCAGCACGTAGCCTGACCTTCCCACATTTCCGTACCCTAACCTGTGCCCTTAGCCTTGCCGTTCCCTAACCCTAACCCTAGGACGGAACGGAAACCCACCACCAGCCCTACACCTAACACCCAAGCCATAGCCTAATCCTGGCCTGTACGTTGGCACTGACCCATGCGTCAGCACTTAGCCTGACCCTCCCACGTTTCCGTAACCTCACCTGTGCCCTAAGCCTTTCCGTTCCCTATCCCTAACCCTAGCCCAGAAAGGAAACCCACCACCAGCCATACACCTTTCTCTATGACGTAGCCTACTCCTGGCCCGTACGCTAGCATTGACACGTGCATTAGCACGTAGCCTGAACCTCCAACTTTTCTGTACCCTCACCTGAGCCCTAAGCCTTGCCGTTCCCTAACACTAACCCTAGCCCGGAACGGAAACCCATGACAAGCCCTAGATCTTACCCTACCCCGTAGCCTACTCCTTGCCCGTACGCTGGCACTGACACGTGCGTCAGCACGTAGCCTGACCCTCCCACGTTTCCGTTCCCTCACCTATGCCCTAAGCCTTGCCGTTCCCTAACCCTAACCGTACCCCGCAATGAAAACCCACCAACAGCCCTACACGTTACCCTACACCGTAGCCTACTCCTGGCCCGTACGCTGGCACTGACCCATGCATCAGTACGTAGCCTGACCCTCCCCCGTTTCCGTACCTGCACCTGTGCCCAAGCCTTGACGTTCCCTAACCCTAACCCTAGCCAGAAACGGAAACCCACCACCATCCCTAGACATTACCCTATGCCGTAGCCTACTCCTGGCGTGTACGTTGGCACTGACCCGTGCGTCATCACGTAGCCTGACACTCCCACGTTTCCGTACCCTCACCTGTGCCCTAAGCCTTGCCATTCCCTCACCCTAACCCTAGCCAGGAAAGGAAACCCACCACCAGCCCTACACCTCACCCTACGCCGTAGCCTACTCCTGGCCCATACGCTGGCACTAAAACGCGCGTCAGCACGTAGCCTGACCCTCACACGTTTCCGTACCCTCACCTGTGCCCTAAGCCTTGCCTTTCCCTAACCCTAACCCTATTCCGAAAAGGAAACACACCACCAGCCCTACAGCTTACCCACAAGCCATAGCCTACTCCTGGCCCGTACGCTGACACTGACACGTGCGTCAGCATGTAGCCTGATCCTCCCACGTTTCTGTTCCCTCACCTGTGCCCTATGCCTTGCCGTTCCCTAACCCTATCCCTAGCCCGGAACGGAAACCCACCACCAGCCCTACACCTTACCCTACGCCGTAGCCTACTCCTGGCCCGAACGCTGGCACTGACCCTTGCGTCAGCACGTAGCCTGACCCTACCACGTTTCCGTACCCTCACCTGTGCCCTAAGTCTTGCCATTCCCTAAACCTATCCCTAGCCCGGAACGGAAACCCTGCACCAGCCCTACACATTACCCTACGCCGTAGCCTACTCCTGGCCCGTACGTTGGCACTGACCCGTGCGTCAGCACGTAGCCTGACCTTCACACATTTCCGTACCCTCACCTGTGCCCTAAGCCTTGCCGTTCCCTAACCCTAACCCTAGTACCGAACGGAAACCCACCACCAGCCCTACATCTAAACTCCATGCCATAGCCTACTCATGGCCCGTACGCTGGCACTGACCCGTGCGTCAGCACTTATCCTGACCCTCCCACGTTTCCGTACCCTCACCTGTGCACTAAGCCTTGCCGTTCCCTAACCCTAACCCTAGCCCGGAACGGAAACCCACCACCAGCCCTACACCTTACCCCCAAGCCGTAGCCTACTCCTGGCCGGTACGCTGGCACTGACACATGCGTCAGCACGTAGCCTGACTCTCCCACGTTTCTGTACCCTAAGCTGTGCCCTAAGCCTTGCCGTTCCCTAACCCTAACCCTAGCCCGGAACGGAAACCCACCAGCAGCCCTACACCTAACCCTACGCCGTAGCCTACTCTTGGCCTGTACGGTGGCACTGACACTTGCGTCAGCATGTAGCCTGACCCTCCCACGTTTCCGTACCCTCACCTGTGCCCTAAGCCTTGCCGTTCCGTAACCCTAACCCTAGCCCGGAATGGAAACCCACCACCAGCCCTGCATCTTACCCCCAAGCCGTAGCCTAATCCTGGCCCGTTCGGTGGCACTAACCTGAGCATCAGCAAGTAGCCTGACCCTCCCACGTTTCCGTACCCTCACCCGTGCCCTAAGCCTTGCCGTTCCGTAACCCTAAACCAAGCCCGGAACGGAAACCCACTACCAGCCCTACACCTTACCCTACGCCGTAGCCTACTCCTTGCCCATACGATGGCACTGACCAGTGCGTCAGCACTTAGCCTGACCCTCCCACGTTTCCGTACCCTCACCTGTGCCCTAAGCCTTGCCGTTCCCTATCCCTAACCGTGGTCCACAATGCCAACCCACCACCAGCCCTCCACCTTACCCTACGCCGTAGCCTACTCCTGGCCCGTAGCTGGCACTGATCCATGCATCAGTACGTAGCCTGACCCTCCCACGTTTCCGTACCTTCACCTGTGCCCTAAACCTTGACGTTCCCTAACCCTAACCCTAACCCGGAACGGAAACCCACCACCATCCCTAGAAATTACCCTCCGCCGTAGCCTACTCCTGGCCTGTATGCTGGCACTGACCCGTGCGTCAGCACGTAGCCTGACCCTCCCACGTTTCCGTACACTCACCTGAGCACTAAGCCTTGCCATTCCGTAACCCTAACCCTAGCCTGGAATGGAAAGCCACCACCAGCCCAACACCTTAACCCCAAGCCGTAGCCTACTCCTGGCCCGTATTCTGGCACTGACACGTGCGTCAGCAAGTAGCCTGACCCTCCCACGTTTCAGGACCCTCAACTGTGCCCTAAGCCTGGCCGTTCCTAACACTAACCCTAGCCCAGAAAGGAAACCCACCACCAGCTCTACACCTTACCCCCAAGCCGTAGCCTATTCGTGGACCGTATGCTGACACTGACCCGTGCGTCAGCACGTAGCCTGACCCTCCCACGTTTCCGTACACTCACCTGTCCCCTAAGCCTTGCCGTTCCCTAACCCTAACCCTAGCCGGAACGGAAAACCACCACCAGCCCTACACCTTACCATATGTCGTAGCCTACACCTGGCCCGTACGCGGGCACTGAGCCGTGCGTCAGCACGTAGCCTGACCCTCCCACGTTTCCGTACCCTCACCTGTGCCGTAAGCCTTGCCGTTCCCTAACCCTAACCCTAGCCCCGAACGGAAACCCACCACCAGCTCTAAAACTTACCGACAAGCCGTAGCCTACTCCTGGCCCGTACACTGGCACTGACACGTGCGTCAGCACGTAGCCTGACCCTCCCACGTTTCCGTACCCTCACATGTGCCCTAAGCTTTGCCGTTCCCTAACCCTAAATGTAGCCCGGAACGGAAACCCACAACCAGCCCTACACCTTACCCTACGCCGTAGCCTATTCCTGGCCCGTACCCTGGCACTGACCCGTGCGTCAGTAAGTAGCCTGACCCTCCCATGTTTCCGTACCCTCACCTGTGCCCTAAGCCTTGACGTTCCCTAACCCTAACCCCATCCCTGAACGGAAACCCACCACATGCCCTACACCTTAACCTACGCCATAGCCTACTCCTGGCCTGTACGGTGGCACTGACCCTTGCTTCAGCATGTAGCCTGACCCTCCCACGTTTTCGTACCCTCACCTGTGCCCTAAGCCTTGCCGTTCCGTAACCCTAACCCTAGCCCGGAACGGAAACCGACCACCAGCCCTAAACCTTACCCTATGCCGTAGCCTACACCTGGCCCATACGCGGGCACTGACATGTGCTTCAGCACGTAGCCTGACCCTCCCATGTTACCGTACCCTCACCTCTGCCCTAAGACTTGCCGTTCCCTAACTCTAACCCTAGCCCGGAATGGAAACCCACCACCATCCCTAAACCTTACCCACAAGCTGTAGCCTACTCCTGGCCCGTACGCTGGCACTGACGCATGCGTCAGCATGTAGCCTGACACTCCAACGTTTCCGTACCCTCACCTGTGCCCTAAGTCTTGCCGTTCCCTAACCCTAACCCTAGCCCCCAACGGAAACCCACCACCAGCCCTACAACTTACCCCCAAGCCGTAGCCTACTCCTGGTCCATACGCTGGCACTGACATGTGCGTCAGCACGTAGCGTGTCCTTCCCACATTAGCGTAACGTCACCTGTGCCCTAAGCCTTGCCGTTCCTTAACCCTAACACTAGTACGGAAGGGAAACACACCACAAGCACTATACCTAAGCCCCAAGCCATAGCCTACTCCTGGCCCATACGCTGGCACTGACCCGTGCGTCAGCACGTAGCCTGACCCTCCCACGTTACCTTACCCTCCCCTGTGCCCTAAGCCTTGCTGTTCCCTAACACTAACCCTAGCCTGGAACGGATACCCACCACCAGCCCTACAACTAACCCCCAAGACGTAGCCTACTCCTGTCCGGTACGCTGGCACTGACCCGTGCGTCAGCACGTATCCTGACCCTCCCACGTTTCCGTACACTCACCTGTGCCCTAAGCCTTGCTGTTCCCTAACACTAACCGTAGCCTGGAACAGAAAACCACCACCAGCCCTACACCTTACCCTACGCCGTAGCCTACTCCTGGCACGTACGCTGACACTGATCCGTGCGTCAGCACGTAGCCTGACCCTCCCACGTTTCCGTTCCATCACCTGTGCCCTAAGCCTTGCCGTTCCCTAACCCTAACCCTAGCCCGGAACGGAAACCCACCACCAGTCCTACACTCTATCCAATGCCGTAGCCTATTCCTGGCCCGTACGCTGGCACTGACCCGTGCGTCAGCATGTAGCCTGACCCTCCCACGTTTCCGTACCCTCACCTGTGCCCTAAGCATTGACGTTCGCTAACCCTAACCCTAGCCCGGAACAGAAACCCACCACCAGTCCTACAACTTACCACCACGCCGTAGCCTACTCCTGGCCCATATGCGGGCACTGACCCATGCGTCAGCACGTAGCCTGACCCTCCCACGTTTCTGTAACCTCAACTGTGCCCTAAGCCTTGCCGTTCCCTTACCCTAACCCTAGCCCGGAGCAAAAACCCACCACCAGCCCTACACCTTAACCTATGCCGTAGCCTACACCTGGCCCATACGCGGGTAATGACCTGTGCTTCAGCACGTAGCCTAACCCTCCCATGTTACCGTACCCTCACCTGTGCCCTAAGCCTTGCCGTTCCCTAACCCTAACCCTAGCCCGGAACGGAAACCCACCACAAACCCTAAAACTTACCCACAAGCAGTAGCCTACTCCTGGCCCGTACGCTGGCACTGACACGTGCGTCAGCACTTAGCCTGACCCTCCCACGTTTCCGTACCCTCACCTGTGCCCTAAGTCTTGCCGTTCCCTAACCCTAACCATAGCCCGGAACGAAAACCCACCACCAGCCTTACACCTTACCCTACGCCGTAGCCTACTCCTGGCCCATACGCTGGCAGTGAACCGTACGTCAGCACATAGCTTGACCCTCCCACGTTTCCGTACCCTCACCTGGGCCCTAAGCCTTGCCGTTCCCTAACCCTATCCCTAGCCCGGAACGGAAAACCACCACCAGCCCTAAACCTTTCCCTACTCCGTAGCCTACTCCTCGCCCGAACGCTCGCACTAACCCGTGCGTCAGCATGTAGTTTGAGACTCCCACGTTTCCATACCCTCACCTGGGCCCTAAGCCTTGCCGTTCTCTAACACTAACCGTAGCCTGGAAAGGAAACCCACCACCAGCCCTATACTTTACCCTACGCCGTAGACTACTCCTGGCCCGTACACTGGCACTGACCTGTGCGTCAGCACATAGCCTGACCTTCCCACATTTCCGTACCCTCACCTGCGCCCTAAGCCTTGCCGTTCCCTAACCCTAAACCTAGTACAGAACGGAAACCCACCAACAGCCCTACACCTAACGCCCAAGCCATAGCCTACTCCTGGCCCGTACGCTGGCACTGACACGTGCGTCAGCACGTAGCCTGACCCTCCCACGTTTCCGTACCCTCACCTGTGCCCTAAGCCTTGCCGTTCCCTAACCCTACCCATAGCCTGGAATGGAAACCCACCACCAGCCCTACACCGTATTGTATGCCGTAGCCTTGTCCTGGCCCGTACACTGGCACAGACCCATGCGTCAGCATGTAGCCTGACCCTCCCACGTTTCCGTACCCTCACCTGTGCCCTAAGCCTTGCCGTTCCCTAACACTAACCCTAGCCCGGAACGGAAACCCACCAAAAGCCCTACACCTTACCATACGCCGTAGTGTTCTCCTGGCCCGTACGCTGTCACTGACCCGTGAGTCTGCACGTAGCCTCACCCTCCCACGTTTCCGTAACCTCAACTGTGCCCTAAGCCTTGCCGTTCCCTCACCCTAACCCTAGCCACGAACGGAAACCCACCAGCAGCCCTAAACCTAACCCTACGCCGTAGCCTACTCCTGGCCCGTACACTGGCACTGACCCGTGCGTCAGCACGTAGCCTGACCCTCCCACGTTTCCGTACCCTCACCTGTGCCCTAAGACTTGCTGTTCCCTAACCCTAACCCTAGCCCGGAATGGAAACCCACCACCAGCCCTGCAACTTACCCCCAAGCCGTAGCCTAATCCTGGCCCGTTCGGTGGCACTAACCTGAGCATCAGCAAGTAGCCTGACCCTCCCACGTTTCCGTACCCTCACCCGTGCCCTAAGCCTTGCCGTTCCGTAACCCTAAACCAAGCCCGGAACGGAAACCCACTACCAGCCCTACACCTTACCCTACGCCGTAGCCTACTCCTTGCCCATACGATGGCACTGACCAGTGCGTCAGCACGTAGCCTGACCCTCCCACGTTTCCGTACCTTCACCTGGGCCCTAAGCCTTGCCGTTCCCTATCCCTAACCGTGGTCCACAATGCCAACCCACCACCAGCCCTCCACCTTACCCTACGCCGTAGCCTACTCCTGGCGCGTAGCTGGCACTGATCCAGGCATCAGTACGTAGCCTGACCCTCCCACGTTTCCGTACCTTCACCTGTGCCCTAAACCTTGACGTTCCCTAACCCTAACCCTAACCCGGAACGGAAACCCACCACCATCCCTAGAAATTACCCTCCGCCGTAGCCTACTCCTGGCCTGTATGCTGGCACTGACCCGTGCGTCAGCACGTAGCCTGACCCTCCCACGTTTCCGTACACTCACCTGAGCACTAAGCCTTGCCATTCCGTAACCCTAACCCTAGCCCGGAATGGAAAGCCACCACCAGCCCAACACCTTAACCCCAAGCCGTAGCCTACTCCTGGCCCGTATTCTGGCACTGACACGTGCGTCAGCAAGTAGCCTGACCCTCCCACGTTTCAGGACCCTCAACTGTGCCCTAAGCCTTGCCGTTCCTAACACTAACCCTAGCCCAGAAAGGAAACCCACCACCAGCTCTACACCTTACCCCCAAGCCGTAGCCTACTCGTGGACCGTATGCTGACACTGGCCCGTGCGTCAGCACGTAGCCTGACCCTCCCACGTTTACGTACACTCACCTGTCCCCTAAGCCTTGCCGTTCCCTAACCCTAACCCTAGCCGGAATGGAAAACCACCACCAGCCCTACACCTTACCATATGTCGTAGCCTACACCTGGCCCGTACGCGGGCACTGAGACGTGCGTCAGCACGTAGCCTGACCCTCCCACGTTTCCGTACCCTCACCCGTGCCGTAAGCCTTGCCGTTCCCTAACCCTAACCCTTGCCCCGAACGGAAACCCACCACCAGCTCTAAAACTTACCGACAAGCCGTAGCCTACTCCTGGCCCGTACACTGGCACTGACCCGTGCGTCAGCACGTAGCCTGACCCTCCCACGTTTCCGTACCCTCACATGTGCCCTAAGCTTTGCCGTTCCCTAACCCTAAATGTAGCCCGGAACGGAAACCCACAACCAGCCCTACACCTTACCCTACGCCGTAGCCTACTCCTGGCCCGTACCCTGGCACTGACCCGTGCGTCAGTAAGTAGCCTGACCCTCCCATGTTTCCGTACCCTCACCTGTGCCCTAAGACTTGACGTTCCCTAACCCTAACCCTATCCCTGAACAGAAACCCACCACCTGCCCTACACCTTAACCTACGCCATAGCCTACTCCTGGCCTGTACGGTGGCACTGACCCTTGCGTCAGCATGTAGCCTGACCCGCCCACGTTTTCGTACCCTCACCTGTGCCCTAAGCCTTGCCGTTCCGTAACCCTAACCCTAGCCCGGAACGGAAACCGACCACCAGCCCTAAACCTTACCCTATGCCGTAGCCTACACCTGGCCCATACGCGGGCACTGACATGTGCTTCAGCACGTAGCCTGACCCTCCCATGTTACCGTACCCTCACCTCTGCCCTAAGACTTGCCGTTCCCTAACTCTAACCCTAGCCTGGAATGGAAACCCACCACCAGCCCTAAACCTTACCCACAAGCTGTAGCCTACTCCTGGCCCGTACGCTGGCACTGACGCATGCGTCAGCATGTAGCCTGACACTCCAACGTTTCCGTACCCTCACCTGTGCCCTAAGTCTTGCCGTTCCCTAACCCTAACCCTAGCCCCCAACGGAAACCCACCACCAGCCCTACAACTTACCCCCAAGCCGTAGCCTACTCCTGGTCCATACGCTGGCACTGACATGTGCGTCAGCACGTAGCGTGTCCTTCCCACATTAGCGTAACGTCACCTGTGCCCTAAGCCTTGCCGTTCCTTAACCCTAACACTAGTACGGAAGGGAAACACACCACAAGCACTATACCTAAGCCCCAAGCCATAGGCTACTCCTGGCCCGTACGCTGGCACTGACCCGTGCGTCAGAACGTAGCCTGACCCTCCCACGTTACCTTACCCTCCCCTGTGCCCTAAGCCTTGCTGTTCCCTAACACTAACCCTAGCCTGGAACGGAAACCCACCACCAGCCCTACAACTAACCCCCAAGCTGTAGCCTACTCCTGTCCGGTACGCTGGCACTGACCCGTGCGTCAGCACGTATCCTGACCCTCCCACGTTTCCGTACACTCACCTGTGCCCTAAGCCTTGCTGTTCCCAAACACTAACCGTAGCCCGGAACAGAAAACCACCACCAGCCCTACACCTTACCCTACGCCGTAGCCTACTCCTGGCACGTACGCTGACACTGATCCATGTGTCAGCACGTAGCCTGACCCTCCCACGTTTCCGTACCCTCACCTGTGCCCTAAGCCTTGCCGTTCCCTTACCCTAAACCTCGCCCAGAACGGAAACCCACCACCAGCCCTTCACCTTACCCTACGCCGTAGCCTACTCCTGGCCCGTACGCTGGCACTGACCCGTGCGTCAGCACGTAGCCTGACCCTCCCACGTTTCCGTTCCCTCACCTGTGCCCTAAGCCTTGCCGTTCCCTAACCCTAACCCTAGCCCGGAACGGAAACCCACCACCAGTCCTACACTCTATCCTATGCCGTAGCCTATTCCTGGCCCGTACGCGGGCACTGACCCATGCGTCAGCACGTAGCCTGACCCTCCCACGTTTCCGTACCCTCACCTGTGCCCTAAGCATTGACGTTCGCTAACCCTAACCCTAGCCCGGAACAGAAACCCACCACCAGTCCTACAACTTACCACCACGCCGTAGCCTACTCCTGGCCCATATGCTGGCACTGACCCATGCGTCAAAACGTAGCCTGACCCTCCCACGTTTCCGTAACCTCAACTGTGCCCTAAGCCTTGCCGTTCCCTAACCCTAACCCTAGCCCGGAGCAAAAACCCACCACCAGCCCTACACCTTACCCTATGCCGTAGCCTACACCTTGCCCATACGAGGGTAATGACCTGTGCTTCAGCACGTAGCCTGACCCTCCCACGTTTCCGTACCCTCACCTGTGCCCTAAGACTTGCTGTTCCCTAACCCTAACCCTAGCCCGGAATGGAAACCCACCACCAGCCCTACACCTTACCCTCAAGCCGTAGCCTATTCCTGGCCCGTACGCTGGAAATGACCCGTGCGTCAGCACGTAGCCTGACCCTCCCACGTTTGCGGAACCTCACCTGAGCCCTAAGCCTTGCCGTTCCCTAACCCAAACCCTAGCCCTGAACGGAAACCCACCACCAGCCCTACACCTTTCCCTACACCGTAGTCTATTCCTGGCTCGTACGCAGGCACTGACACTTTCATCAGCATGTAGCCTGACACTCCCACGTTTCCGTACCCTCACCTGTGCCCTAAGCCTTGCCGTTCACTAACCCTAACCCTAGCCCAGAACAGAAACCCACCACCAGCACTACAACTTACCCCCAAGCCGTAGCCTACTCCTGGTCCATACGCTGGCACTGACCCGTGCGTCAGAACGTATCCTGACCCTGCCACGTTGCCGTACCCTCACCTGTGCCCTAAGCCTTGCCGTTCCCTAACCCTAACCCTAGCCCGGAATGGAAAAGCACCACAAGCCCTACAGCTTACCCCCAAGCCGTAGCCTACTCCTGGTCCATACGCTGGCACTGAACTGTGTGTCAGCACGTAGCCTGACCTTCCAACATTACCGTACCCTCACCTGTGCCCTAAGCCTTGACGTTCCCTAACCATATCCCTAGCCCAAAACGGAAAACCACCACCAGCTCTAGACCTTACCCTACGGCGTAGCCTACTCCTGGCCTGTACGCTGACACTGACACGTGCGTCAGCATGTAGCCTGACCCTCCCACGTTTCCGTACCCTCACCTGTGCCCTAAGCTTTGCCGTTCCCTAACCCTAACCCTAGCCCGGAACGGAAACCCACCACCAGCCCTAAACCTTTCCCTACGCCGTAGCCTACTCCTGGCCCGTACGCTGGCACTGACCCGTGCGTCAGCATGTAGACTGACACCCCACGTTTCCATACCCTCACCTGGGCCCTAAACCTTGCCGTTCCCCTACTCTAACCCTAGCCCGGAATGGAAACCCACCACCAGCCCTAAAACTTACCCCCATGCCATAGCCTACTCCTGGCCCGTACACAGGCACTGACCCGGGCGTCAGCACGTAGCCTGACCCTCCCACTTTTCCGTACCCTCACCTGTGCCCTAAGCCTTGCCGTTCCCAAACCCTAACCCTAGCCCGGAACGGAAACCCACCACCAGCCCTACACTCTATCCTACGCCGTAGCCTATACCTGGCCCGTACGCTGGCACTGACCCGTGCGTCAGCACGTAGCCTGACCCTCCAACGTTTGCATACCCTCACCTGTGCCCTAAGCATTGACGTTCGCTAACCCTAACCCTAGCCCGGAACATAAACCCACCACCAGCCCTACACCTTACCACCACGCCGTAGCCTACTCCTGGACCATATGCTGGCACTGACCCGTGCGTCAGCACGTAGCCTGACCCTCCCACGTTTCCGTAACCTCACCTGTGCCCTAAGCCTTGCCGTTCCCTAACCCTAACCCTAGCCCGGAACGGAAACACACCACCAGCCCTAAATCATACCCACAAGCCGTAGCCTACTCCTGGCCCATACGCTGGCAATGACCCGTGCGTCAGCACGTAGCCTGACCCTCCCACGTTTCAGTACCCTCACCTGTGCCCTAAGCCTTGCCGTTCCCTAACCCTAACCATAGCCCGGAACGAAAACCCACCACCAGCCTTACACCTTACCCTACGCCGTAGCCTACTCCTGGTCCATATGCTGGCAGTGACCCGTACGTCAGCACGTAGCCTGACCCGCCCACGTTTCCGTACCCTCACCTGTGCCGTAAGCCTTGCCGTTCCCTAACCCTAACCCTAGCCCGGAACGGAAAACCACCACCAGCCCTAAACCTTTCCCTACTCCGTAGCCTACTCCTCGCCCGTACGCTCGCAATAACCCCTGCGCCAGCATTTAGCTTGACACTCCCACGTTTCCGTACCCTCACCTGGGCCCTAAGCCTTGCCGTTCCCTAACACTAACCGTAGCCCGGAAGGGAAACCCACCACCAGCCCTACACCTTACCCTACGCCGTAGCCTACTCCTGGCCCGAACGCTGGCACTGACCCGTGCGTCAGCACGTAGCCTGACCCTCCCACGTTTCCGTAACCTCACCTGTGCCCTAAGCCTTGCCTTTCCCTAACCCTAACCCTAGCCCGGAACAAAAACCCACCACCAGCCCTACACCCGACACCAAGCCCTAGCCTATTCCTGGCCCGTACGCAGGCACTGACCCTTTCATCAGCACGTAGCCTGACCCTCCCACGTTTCCGTACCCACATCTGTGCCCTAAGCCTTGCAGTTCCCTAACCCTAACCCTAGCCCGGAACGGAAACCCACCACCAGCCCTACACCTTATCCTACACCGTAGCCTAGTCCTGGCCTGTACGGTGGCACTGACCCTTGCGTCAGCATGTAGCCTGACCCTCCCACGTTTCCGTACCCTCACCTGTGCCCTAAGCCTTGCCGTTCCGAATCCCTAACCCTAGCCCGGAACGGAAACCCACCACCAGCCCTACACCTTACCCCCAAGCCATAGCCTACTCCTGGCCCTTTCGGTGGCACTAACCCTAGCATCAGCAAGTAGCCTGACCCTCCCACGTTTCTGTACCCTCACACGTGCCCTAAGCCTTGCCGTTCTGTAACCCTAACCCTAGACCGGAACGGAAACCCACCACCAGCCCTACACCTTTCCCTACGCCGTAGCCTATTCCTGGCTCGTACGCAGGCACTGACACTTTCATCAGCACTTAGCCTGAACCTCCCAGGTTTCTGTACCCTCACCTGTGCCCTAAGCCTTGCCGTTCACTAACCCTAACCCTAGCCCGGAATGGAAACCCACCACCAGCCTTACAACTTACACCCAAGCCGTAGCCTACTCCTGGCCGGTATGCTGGCACTGACACGTGCGTCAGCACGTAGCCTGACCCTCACACGTTTCCGTACCCTCACCTGTGCCCTAAGCCTTGCCGTTTCCTATCCCTAACCCTAGCCCGGAACAGAAACCCACCACCAGCCCTACACTCTACCCTACGCCATAGCCTATTCCTGGCCCATACACTGGCACTGAGTCGTGTGTCAGCACGTAGCCTGACCCTCCCACGTTTCCGTACCCTCACCTGTGCCCTAAGCCTTGAGGTTCCCTAACCCTAACTCTAGCCCCGAACAGAAAACCACCAACAGCCCTACAACTTACGACCACGCCGTAGCCTACTCCTGGCCCATATGCTGGCACTGACACGTGCGTCAGCACGTAGCCTGTCCCTCCCACGTTTCCGTAACCTCACCTGTGCCCTAAGCCTTGCCGTTTCCTAACCTTAACCCTAGCCCGGAACGGAAACCCACCACCAGCCCTACACCTTACACTATGCCGTAGCCTACACCTGGCCCGTACGCGGGCACTGACCTGTGCTTCAGCACGTAGCCTGACCCTCCCATGTTACTGTACTCTCACCTGGGCCCTAAGCCTTGCCGTTCCCTAACCCTAACCCGAGCCTGGCACGGAATCCCACCCCCAGCCCTACACCTTATCGTATGCCGTAGCCTAGTCCTGGCCCGTACGCTGGCACTGACCCGTGCGTCAACATATAGCCTGACCCTCCCACGTTTCCGTACCCTCACCTGTGCCCTAAGCCTTGCCTTTCCCTAACCCTAACCCTAGCCCGGATCGGAAACCCACCACAATCCCTACACCTTACCATACGCCGTAGCCTACTCCTGGCCCGTACGCTGGCACTGACCCGTGAGTCAGCACGTAGACTGACCCTCCCACATTTCCGTACCCTCACCTGTGCCCTAAGCCTTGCCGTTCCCTCACCCTAACCCTAGCCAAGAATGGAAACCCACCAGCAGCCCTAAACCTTACCCTACACCATAGCCTACTCCTGGCCCGTACGGTGGCACTGACCAGTGTGTCAGCACGTTGCCTGACCCTCACACGTTTCCGTACCCTCACCTGTGCCCTAAGCCTTGTCGTTCCCTAACCCTAACCCTAGTCCGGAACGGAAGCCCACCACCAGCCCTACAGCTTACCCCCGATCCATAGCCTATTCCTGGCCCGTACGCTGGCACTGACCCGTGCTTCAGCATGTAGCCTGACCCTCCCACGTTTCCGTACCCTCACCTGTGCCCTAAGCCTTGCCATTCCCTAACCCTAACCCTAGCCCGGAACGGAAACCCACCACCAGCCCTACACCTAACCCCCAAGCCGTAGCCTACTCCTGGCTGGTACGCTGGCACTGACCCGTTCATCAGCACGTAGCCTGACCCTCCCACGTTTCCGTACCCTCACCTGTGCCCTAAGCCTTGCCGTTCCCTATCCCTAACCCTAGCCCGGAACGGAAACCCACCACCAGCCCTAAAACTTACCCCAAAGCCGTAGCCTATTCCTGGACCTTATGCTGGCACTGACCCGTGCGTCAGCATGTAGCCTGACCCTCCCACGTTTGCGGACCCTCACCTGTGCCCTAAGCCTTGCCATTCCCTAACCCTAACCCTAGACCGGAACGGAAACCCTCCACCAGCCCTACACCTTTCCCTACGCCGTAGCCTATTCCTGGCCCGTACGCAGGCACTGACCCTTTCATCAGCACGTAGCCTGACCCTCCCACGTTTCCGTACCCTCACCTGTGCCCTAAGCCTTGCCGTTCCCTAAGCCTAACCCTAGCCCGGAACGGAAACCCACCACCAGCCCTAAACCTTACCACCAAGCCGTAGCCTACTCCTGGTCCATACGCTGGCACTGACCCGTGCGTCAGCACGTAGCCTGACCCTCCCACGTTTCCGTACCCTCACCTGTGCCCTAAGCCTTGCCGTTCCCTAACCTTAACCCTAGCCCGGAACGGAAACCCACCACTAGCCCTAAACCTTTCCCTACGCTGTAGCCTACACCTGGCCCGTACGCTGGCACTGACCCATGCGTCAGCACGTTGTCTGACCCTCCCACTTTTCCGTACCCTCACCTAGGCCCTAAGCCTTGCCGTTTCCTAACCCTAACCCTAGCCCATGAACGGAAACCCACCACCAGCCCTACACCTTACCCTACGCCATAGCATACTCCTGGCCCGTACGCTGGCACTGACCCGTGTGTCAGCACGTAGCCTAACCCTCTCACGTTTCCGAACCCTCGCCTGTGCTGTAAGCCTTGCCGTTCCCTAACCCTAACCCTAGCCCTGAACGGAAACCCACCACCAGCCCTACAACTTACCCCCAAGCCGTAGCCTACTCCTGGCCGGTACGCTGGCACTGACCCGTGTGTCAGCATGTAGCCTGACCCTCCCTCGTTTCCGTACCCTCACCTGTGCCCTAAGCCTTGCCGTTCCCTAACCCTAACCCTAGTCCGGAACGGAAACACACCACCAGCCCTACACCTAACCCCCAAGCCGTAGCTTACTCCCGGCCAGTACGCTGGCACTGACCCGTGCATCATCACGTAGCCTGACCCTCCCACGTTTCCGTACAATCACCTGTGCCCTAAGCCTTGCCGTTCCCTAACCCTAATCGTAGCCCGGAACGGAAACCCACCACCAGCCCTACACCTTACCCCCAAGCCGTAGCCTACTCCTGGCCCGTACGCTGGCACAGACCCGTGCGTCAGCACGAAGCCTGACCCTCCCACGTTTGCGGACACTCACCTGTGCCCTAAGCCTTGCCGTTCCCTAACCCTAACCCTAGCCCGGAACCGAAACCCACCACCAGCCCTACACCTTACCACCACGCCGTAGCCTACTCCTGGACCATATGCTGGCACTGACCCGTGCGTCACCACGTAGCCTGACCCTCCCACGTTTCCGTAACCTCACCTGTGCCCTAAGCCTTGCCGTTCCCTAACCCTAACCCTAGCCCGGAACAGAAATCCACCAACAGCCCTACAACTTACGACCACGCCGTAGCCTACTCCTGGCCCATACGGTGGCACTGACCAGTGCGTCAGCACGTAGCCTGACCCTCCCACGTTTCCGTACAATCACCTGTGCCCTAAGCCTTGCCGTTCACTAACCCTAACCCTAGCCCGGAAGGGAAACCCACCACCAGCCCTACACCTTACTCTATGCCGTAGCGTACACCTGGCCCGTACGCGGGCACTGACCTGTGCTTCAGCACGTAGCCTGATCCTCCCATGTTACCGTACGCTCACCTGTGCCCTAAGCCTTGCCGTTCCCTAACCCTTACCCTAGCCCGGCACGGAATCCCACCACCAGCCGTAAACCTTATCGTACGCCGTAGCCTAGTCCTGGCCCGTACGCTGGCACTGACCCTTGCGTCAGCATGTAGCCTGACCGTCCCACGTTTCCGTAACCTCCCATGTGCCCTAAGCCTTGCCGTTCCCTAACCCTAACCCTAGCCCGGTACAGAAACCCACCACCAGCCCTACACCATTCCCTACGCCGTAGCCTATTCCTGGCCCGTACGCAGGCACTGACCCTTTCATCAGCACGTAGCCTGAACCTCCCACGTTTCCGTACCCTCACCTCTGCCCTAAGCCTTGCCGTTCCCTAACCCTAACCCTAGCCCGGAACGGAAACCCACCACCAGCCCTAAACCTTACCCCCAAGCCGTAGCCTACTCCTGGTCCATACGCTGGCACTGACCTGTGCGTCAGCACGTAGCCTGAACTTCCCACATTACCGTACCCTCACCTGTGCCCTAAGCCTTGCCGTTCCCTAACCCTAACCCTAGTACGGAACGGAAACACACCACAAGCCCTACACCTAACCCCCAAGCCGTAGCCTACTCCTGGCCCGTACGCTGGCACTGACCCGTGGGTCAGCACGTAGCCTGTCCCTCCCACGTTTCCGTAACCTCACCTGTGCCCTAAGCCTTGCCGTTCCCTAACCCTAACCTTAGCCCGGAACGGAAACCCACCACCAGCCCTACACCTTACCTTACGCCGTAGCATACTCTTGGCCCGTACGCTGGCACAGACCCGTGCGTCAGCACGAAACCTGACCCTCCCACGTTTGCGGACACTCACCTGTGCCCTAAGACTTGCCGTTCCCTAACCCTAACCCTAGCCCGGAACCGAAAACCACCACCAGCCCTACACCTTTCCCTACGCCGTAGCCTATTCCTGGCTTATACGCAGGCATTGACCCTTTCATCAGCAAGTAGACTGACCCTCCCACGTTTCCGTACCCTCACCTGTGCCCTAAGCCTTGCCATTCACTAACCCTAACCCTAGCCCGGAACGGAAACCCACCACCAGCCCTACACCTTACTCTATGCCGTAGCCTACACCTGGCCCGTACGCGGGCACTGACCTGTGCTTCAGCACGTAGCCTGACCCTCCCATGTTACCGTACGCTCACCTGTGCCCTAAGCCTTGTCGTTCCCTAACCCTAACCCTAGCCCGGCACGGAATCTCACCACCAGCTCTACAGCTTATCGTATGCCGTAGCCTAGTCCTGGCCCGTACGCTGGCACTGACACGTGTGTCAGCATGTAGCCTGACCCTCCCACGTTTCCTTAACCTCACCTGTGCCCTAAGCATTGCCGTTCCCTAACCCTAACCCTAGCCCGGAACAGAAACCCACCACCAGCCCTACACCTTACCATACGCCGTAGCCTACTCCTGGCCCGTACACTGGCACTGACCCGTGAGTCAGCACGTAGACTGACCCTCCCACATTTCCGTACCCTCACCTGTGCCCTAAGACTTGCCGTTCCCTCACCCTAACCCTAGCCAAGAACGGAAACCCACCAGCAGCCCTAAACCTTACCCTACACCATAGCCTACTCCTGGCCCGTACGGTGGCACTGACCAGTGCGTCAGCACGTAGCCTGACCCTCACACGTTTCCGTACCCTCACCTGTGCCCTAAGCCTTGTTGTTCCCTAACCCTAACCCTAGTCCGGAACGGAAGCCCACCACCAGCCCTACAGCTTACCCCCGATCCATAGCCTATTCCTGGCCCGTACGCTGGCACTGACCCGTGCTTCAGCATGTAGCCTGACCCTCCCACGTTTCCGTACCCTCACCTGTGCCCTAAGCCTTGCCATTCCCTAACCCTAACCCTAGCCTGGAACGGAAACCCACCACCAGCCCTACACCTAACCCCCAAGCCGTAGCCTACTCCTGGCTGGTACGCTGGCACTGACCCGTTCATCAGCACGTAGCCTGACCCTCCCACGTTTCCGTACCCTCACCTGTGCCCTAAGCCTTGCCGTTCCCTATCCCTAACCCTAGCCCGGAATGGAAACCCACCACCAGCCCTAAAACTTACCCCAAAGCCGTAGCCTATTCCTGGACCTTATGCTGGCACTGACCCGTGCGTCAGCACGTAGCCTGACCCTCCCACGTTTCCGTACCCTCACCTGTGCCCTAAGCCTTGCCATTCCCTAACCCTAACCCTAGACCGGAACGGAAACCCACCACCAGCCCTACACCTTTCCGTACGCTGTAGCCTATTCCTGGCCCGTACGCAGGCACTGACCCTTTCATCAGCACGTAGCCTGACCCTCCCACGTTTCCGTACCCTCACCTGTGCCCTAAGCCTTGCCGTTCCCTAAGCCTAACCCTAGCCCGGAACGGAAACCCACCACCAGCCCTAAACCTTACCCCCAAGCCGTAGCCTACTCCTGGTCCATACGCTGGCAATGACCTGTGCGTCAGCACGTAGCCTGAACTTCCCACATTACCGTACCCTCACCTGTGCCCTAAGCCTTGCCGTTCCCTAACCCTAACCCTAGTACGGAACGGAAACACACCACAAGCCCTACACCAAACCCCCAAGCCGTAGCCTACTCCTGGCCGGTACGCTGGCACTGACCCGTGCGTCAGCACGTAGCCTGACCCTCCCACGTTTCCGTACCCTCACCTGTGCCCTAAGCCTTGCCGTTCCCTAACCGTAACCCTAGCCCGGAACGGAAACCCACCACTAGCCCTAAACCTTTCCCTACGCCGTAGCCTACACCTGGCCTGTACGCTGGCACTGAACCATGCGTCAGCACGTTGTCTGACCCTCCCACGTTTCCGTACCCTCACCTGGGCCCTAAGCCTTGCCGTTTCCTAACCCTAACCCTAGCCCATGAACGGAAACCCACAACCAGCCCTACACCTTACCCTACGCCGTAGCATACTCCTGGCCCGTACGCTGGCACTGACCCGTGCGTCAGCACGTAGCCTAACCCTCTCACGTTTCCGAACCCTCACCTCTGTTGTAAGCCTTGCCGTTCCCTAACCCTAACCCTAGCCCTGAACGGAAACCCACCACCAGCCCTACACCTTACCCCCAAGCCGTAGCCTACTCCTGGCCGGTACGCTGGCACTGACCCGTGCGTCAGCATGTAGCCTGACCCTCCCTCGTTTCCGTACCCTCACCTGTGCCCTAAGCCTTGCCGTTCCCTAACCCTAACCCTAGTCCGGAACGGAAACACACCACCAGCCCTACACCTAACCCCCAAGCCGTAGCTTACTCCCGGCCAGTACGCTGGCACTGACCCGTGCATCATCACGTAGCCTGACCCTCCCACGTTTCCGTACAATCACCTGTGCCCTAAGCCTTGCCGTTCTCTAACCCTAATCGTAGCCCGGAACGGAAACCCACCACCAGCCCTACACCTTACCCCCAAGCCGTAGCCTATTCCTGGCTCATACGCAGCACTGACCCTTTCATCAGCAAGTAGACTGACCCTCCCACGTTTCCGTACCCTCACCTGTGCCCTAAGCCTTGCCATTCACTAACCCTAACCCTAGCCCGGAACGGAAACCCACCACCAGCCCTACACCTTACTCTATGCCGTAGCCAACACCTGGCCCATACGCGGGCACTGACCTGTGCTTCAGCACGTAGCCTGACCCTCCCATGTTACCGTACGCTCACCTGTGCCCTAAGCCTTGTCGTTCCCTAACCCTAACCCTAGCACGGCACGGAATCTCACCACCAGCTCTACAGCTTATCGTATGCCGTAGCCTAGTCCTGGCCCGTACGCTGGCACTGACCCGTGTGTCAGCATGTAGACTGACCCTCCAACGTTTGCGTACCCTCACCTGTGCCCTAAGCATTGACGTTCGCTAACCCTAACCCTAGCCCGGAACACAAACCCACCACCAGCCCTACACCTTACCACCACGCCGTAGCCTACTCCTGGACCATATGCTGGCACTGACCCGTGCGTCAGCACGTAGCCTGACCCTCCCACGTTTCCGTAACCTCACCTGTGCCCTAAGCCTTGCCGTTCCCTAACCCTAACCCTAGCCCGGAACGGAAACACACCACCAGCCCTAAATCATACCCACAAGCCGTAGCCTACTCCTGGCCCATACGCTGGCAATGACCCGTGTGTCAGCACGTAGCCTGACCCTCCCACGTTTCAGTACCCTCACCTGTGCCCTAAGCCTTGCCGTTCCCTAACCCTAACCATAGCCCGGAACGAAAACCCACCACCAGCCTTACACCTTACCCTACGCCGTAGCCTACTCCTGGTCCATATGCTGGCAGTGACCCGTACGTCAGCACGTAGCCTGACCCGCCCACGTTTCCGTACCCTCACCTGTGCCGTAAGCCTTGCCGTTCCCTAACCCTAACCCTAGCCCGGAACGGAAAACCACCACCAGCCCTAAACCTTTCCCTACTCCGTAGCCTACTCCTCGCCCGTACGCTCGCAATAACCCCTGCGTCAGCATTTAGCTTGACACTCCCACGTTTCCGTACCCTCACCTGGGCCCTAAGCCTTGCCGTTCCCTAACACTAACCGTAGCCCGGAACGGAAACCCACCACCAGCCCTACACCTTACCCTACGCCGTAGCCTACTCCTGGCCCGAACGCTGGCACTGACCCTTGCGTCAGCACGTAGCCTGACCCTCCCACGTTTCCGTAACCTCACCTGTGCCCTAAGCCTTGCCTTTCCCTAACCCTAACCCTAGCCCGGAACAAAAACCCACCACCAGCCCTACACCCGACACCAAGCCGTAGCCTATTCCTGGCCCGTACGCAGGCACTGACCCTTTCATCAGCACGTAGCCTGACCCTCCCACGTTTCCGTACCCACATCTGTGCCCTAAGCCTTGCAGTTCCCTAACCCTAACCCTAGCCCGGAACGGAAACCCACCACCAGCCTTACACCTTATCCTACGCCGTAGCCTAGTCCTGGCCTGTACGGTGGCACTGACCCTTGCGTCAGCATGTAGCCTGACCCTCCCACTTTTCCGTACCCTCACCTGTGCCCTAAGCCTTGCCGTTCCGAATCCCTAACCCTAGCCCGGAACGGAAACCCACCACCAGCCCTACACCTTACCCCCAAGCCATAGCCTACTCCTGGCCCGTTCGGTGGCACTAATCCTAGCATCAGCAAGTAGCCTGACCCTCCCACGTTTCTGTACACTCACACGTGCCCTAAGCCTTGCCGTTCTGTAACCCTAACGCTAGACCGGAACGGAAACCCACCACCAGCCCTACACCTTTCCCTACGCCGTAGCCTATTCCTGGCTCGTACGCAGGCACTGACACTTTCATCAGCACTTAGCCTGAACCTCCCAGGTTTCTGTACCCTCACCTGTGCCCTAAGCCTTGCCGTTCACTAACCCTAACCCTAGCCTGGAATGGAAACCCACCACCAGCCTTACAACTTACCCCCAAGCCGTAGCCTACTCCTGGCCGGTACGCTGGCACTGACACGTGCGTCAGCACGTAGCCTGACCCTCACACGTTTCCGTACCCTCACCTGTGCCCTAAGCCTTGCCGTTTCCTATCCCTATCCCTAGCCTGGAACAGAAACCCACCACCAGCCCTACACTCTACCCTACGCCATAGCCTATTCCTGGCCCGTACACTGGCACTGAGCCATGCGTCAGCACGTAGCCTGACCCTCCCACGTTTCCGTACCCTCACCTGTGCCCTAAGCCTTGAGGTTCCCTAACCCTAACTCTAGCCCCGAACAGAAATCCACCAACAGCCCTACAACTTACGACCACGCCGTAGCCTACTCCTGGCCCATATGCTGGCACTGACACGTGCGTCAGCACGTAGCCTGTCCCTCCCACGTTTCCGTAACCTCACCTGTGCCCTAAGCCTTGCCGTTTCCTAACCTTAACCCTAGCCCGGAACGGAAACCCACCACCAGCCCTACACCTTACACTATGCCGTAGCCTACACCTGGCCCGTACGCGGGCACTGACCTGTGCTTCAGCACGTAGCCTGACCCTCCCATGTTACTGTACTCTCACCTGGGCCCTAAGCCTTGCCGTTCCCTAACCCTAACCCGAGCCTGGCACGGAATCCCACCCCCAGCCCTACACCTTACCATACGCCGTAGCCTACTCCTGGCCCGTACGCTGGCACTGACCCGTGAGTCAGCACGTAGACTGACCCTCCCACATTTCCGTACCCTCACCTGTGCCCTAAGCCTTGCTGTTCCCTCACCCTAACCCTAGCCAAGAACGGAAACCCACCAGCAGCCCTAAACCTTACCCTACACCATAGCCTACTCCTGGCCCGTACGGTGGCACTGACCAGTGCGTCAGCACGTAGCCTGACCCTCACACGTTTCCGTACCCTCACCTGTGCCCTAAGCCTTGTCGTTCCCTAACCCTAACCCTAGTCCGGAACGGAAGCCCACCACCAGCCCTACAGTTTACCCCCGATCCATAGCCTATTCCTGGCCCGTACGCTGGCACTGACCCGTGCTTCAGCATGTAGCCTGACCCTCCCACGTTTCCGTACCCTCACCTGTGCCCTAAGCCTTGCCATTCCCTAACCCTAACCCTAGCCCGGAACGGAAACCCACCACCAGCCCTACACCTAACCCCCAAGCCGTAGCCTACTCCTGGCTGGTACGCTGGCACTGACCCTTTCATCAGCACGTAGCCTGACCCTCCCACGTTTCCGTACCCTCACCTGTGCCCTAAGCCTTGCCGTTCCCTATCCCTAACCCTAGCCCGGAACGGAAACCCACCACCAGCCCTAAAACTTACCCCAAAGCCGTAGCCTATTCCTGGACCTTATGCTGGCACTGACCCGTGCGTCAGCACGTAGCCTGACCCTCCCACTTTTGCGGACCCTCACCTGTGCCCTAAGCCTTGCCATTCCCTAACCCTAACCCTAGACCGGAACGGAAACCCACCACCAGCCCTACACCTTTCCCTACGCCGTAGCCTATTCCTGGCCCGTACGCAGGCACTGACCCTTTCATCAGCACGTAGCCTGACCCTCCCACGTTTCCGTACCCTCACCTGTGCCCTAAGCCTTGCCGTTCCCTAAGCCTATCCCTAGCCCGGAACGGAAACCCACCACCAGCCCTAAACCTTACCCCCAAGCCGTAGCCTACTCCTGGTCCATACGCTGGCACTGACCCGTGCGTCAGCACGTAGCCTGACCCTCCCACGTTTCCGTACCCTCACCTGTGCCCTAAGCCTTGCCGTTCCCTAACCCTAACCCTAGCCCAGAACGGAAACCCACCACTAGCCCTATACCTTTCCCTACGCCGTAGCCTACACCTGGCCCGTACGCTGGCACTGACCCATGCGTCAGCACGTTGTCTGACCCTCCCACGTTTCCGTACCCTCACCTGGGCCCTAAGCCTTGCCGTTTCCTAACCCTAACGCTAGCCCTTGAACGGAAACCCACCACCAGCCCTACACCTTACCCTACGCCGTAGCATACTCCTGGCCCGTACGCTGGCACTGACCCGTGGGTCAGCACGTAGCCTAACCCTCTCACGTTTCCGAACCCTCACCTGTGCTGTAAGCCTTGCCGTTCCCTAACCCTAACCCTAGCCCTGAACGGTAATCCACCAACAGCCCTACACCTTACCCCCAAGCCGTAGCCTACTCCTGGCCGGTACGCTGGCACTGACCCGTGCGTCAGCATGTAGCCTGACTCTCCCTCGTTTCCGTACCCTCACCTGTGCCCTAAGACTTGCCGTTCCCTAACCCTAACCCTAGTCCGGAACGGAAACACACCACCAGCCCTACACCTAACCCCCAAGCCGTAGCTTACTCCCGGCCAACACGCTGGCACTGACCCGTGCATCATCACGTAGCCTGACCCTCCCACGTTTCCGTACAATCACCTGTGCCCTAAGCCTTGCCGTTCCCTAACCCTAATCGTAGCCCGGAACGGAAACCCACCACCAGCCCTACACCTTACCCCCAAGCCGTAGCCTACTCCTGGCCCGTACGCTGGCACAGACCCGTGCGTCAGCACGAAGCCTGACCCTCCCACGTTTGCGGACACTCACCTGTGCCCTAAGCCTTGCCGTTCCCTAACCCTAACCCTAGCCCGGAACCGAAACCCACCACCAGCCCTACACCTTTCCCTACGCCGTAGCCTATTCCTGGCTCATACGCAGGCACTGACCCTTTCATCAGCAAGTAGACTGACCCTCCCACGTTTCCGTACGCTCACCTGTGCCCTAAGCCTTGCCATTCACTAACCCTAACCCTAGCCCGGAACGGAAACCCACCACCAGCCCTACACCTTACTCTATGCCGTAGCCTACACCTGGCCCGTACGCGGGCACTGACCTGTGCTTCAGCACGTAGCCTGACCCTCCCATGTTACCGTACGCTCACCTGTGCCCTAAGCCTTGTCGTTCCCTAACCCTAACCCTAGCCCGGCACGGAATCTCACCACCAGCTCTACAGCTTATCGTATGCCGTAGCCTAGTCCTGGCCCGTACGCTGGCACTGACCCGTGTGTCAGCATGTAGCCTGACCCTCCAACGTTTGCGTACCCTCACCTGTGCCCTAAGCATTGACGTTCGCTAACCCTAACCCTAGCCCGGAACACAAACCCACCACCAGCCCTACACCTTACCACCACGCCGTAGCCTACTCCTGGACCATATGCTGGCACTGACCCATGCGTCAGCACGTAGCCTGACCCTCCCACGTTTCCGTAACCTCACCTGTGCCCTAAGCCTTGCCGTTGCCTAACCCTAACCCTAGCCCGGAACGGAAACACACCACCAGCCCTAAATCACACCCACAAGCCGTAGCCTACTCCTGGCCCATTCGCTGGCAATGACCCGTGCGTCAGCACGTAGCCTGACCCTCCCACGTTTCAGTACCCTCACCTGTGCCCTAAGCCTTGCCGTTCCCTAACCCTAACCATAGCCCGGAACGAAAACCCACCACCAGCCTTACACCTTACCCTACGCCGTAGCCTACTCCTGGTCCATATGCTGGCAATGACCCGTACGTCAGCACGTAGCCTGACCCGCCCACGTTTCCGTACCCTCACCTGTGCCGTAAGCCTTGCCGTTCCCTAACCCTAACCCTAGCCCGGAACGGAAAACCACCACCAGCCCTAAACCTTTCCCTACTCCGTAGCCTACTCCTCGCCCGTACGCTCGCAATAACCCCTGCGTCAGCATTTAGCTTGACACTCCCACGTTTCCGTACCCTCACCTGGGCCCTAAGCCTTGCCGTTCCCTAACACTAACCGTAGCCCGGAACGGAAACCCACCACCAGCCCTACACCTTACCCTACGCCGTAGCCTACTCCTGGCCCGAACGCTGGCACTGACCCGTGCGTCAGCACGTAGCCTGAACCTCCCACGTTTCCGTACCCTCACCTGTGCCCTAAGCCTTGTCGTTCCCTATCCCTAACCCTAGCCCGGAACGGAAACCCACCACCAGCCCTAAAACTTACCCCAAAGCCGTAGCCTATTCCTGGACCTTATGCTGGCACTGACCCATGCGTCAGCACGTAGCCTGACCCTCCCACGTTTCCGTACCCTCACCTGTGCCCTAAGCCTTGCCATTCCCTAACCCTAACCCTAGACCGGAACCGAAACCCACCACCAGCCCTACACCTTTCCGTACGCCGTAGCCTATTCCTGGCCCGTACGCAGGCACTGACCCTTTCATCAGCACGTAGCCTGACCCTCCCACGTTTCCGTACCCTCACCTGTGCCCTAAGCCTTGCCGTTCCCTAAGCCTAACCCTAGCCCGGAACGGAAACCCACCACCAGCCCTAAACCTTACCCCCAAGCCGTAGCCTACTCCTGGTCCATACGCTGGCAATGACCTGTGCGTCAGCACGTAGCCTGAACTTCCCACATTACCGTACCCTCACCTGTGCCCTAAGCCTTGCCGTTCCCTAACCCTAACCCTAGTACGGAACGGAAACACACCACAAGCCCTACACCTAACCCCCAAGCCGTAGCCTACTCCTGGCCGGTACGCTGGCACTGACCCGTGCGTCAGCACGTAGCCTGACCCTCCCACGTTTCCGTACCCTCACCTGTGCCCTAAGCCTTGCCGTTCCCTAACCCTAACCCTAGCCCGGAACGGAAACCCACCACTAGCCCTAAACCTTTCCCTACGCCGTAGCCTACACCTGGCCTGTACGCTGGCACTGAACCATGCGTCAGCACGTTGTCTGACCCTCCCACGTTTCCGTACCCTCACCTGGGCCCTAAGCCTTGCCGTTTCCTAACCCTAACCCTAGCCCATGAACGGAAACCCACAACCAGCCCTACACCTTACCCTACGCCGTAGCATACTCCTGGCCCGTACGCTGGCACTGACCCGTGCGTCAGCACGTAGCCTAACCCTCTCACGTTTCCGAACCCTCAACTCTGTTGTAAGCCTTGCCGTTCCCTAACCCTAACCCTAGCCCTGAATGGAAACCCACCACCAGCCCTACACCTTACCCCCAAGCCGTAGCCTACTCCTGGCCGGTACGCTGGCACTGACCCGTGCGTCAGCATGTAGCCTGAACCTCCCTCGTTTCCATACCCTCACCTGTGCCCTAAGCCTTGCCGTTCCCTAACCCTAACCCTAGTCCAGAACGGAAACACACCACCAGCCCTACACCTAACCCCCAAGCCGTAGCTTACTCCCGGCCAGTACGCTGGCACTGACCCGTGCATCATCACGTAGCCTGACCCTCCCACGTTTCCGTACAATCACCTGTGCCCTAAGCCTTGCCGTTCTCTAACCCTAATCGTAGCCCGGAACGGAAACCCACCACCAGCCCTACACCTTACCCCCAAGCCGTAGCCTATTCCTGGCTCATACGCAGCACTGACCCTTTCATCAGCAAGTAGACTGACCCTCCCACGTTTCCGTACCCTCACCTGTGCCCTAAGCCTTGCCATTCACTAACCCTAACCCTAGCCCGGAACGGAAACCCACCACCAGCCCTACACCTTACTCTATGCCGTAGCCAACACCTGGCCCGTACGCGGGCACTGACCTGTGCTTCAGCACGTAGCCTGACCCTCCCATGTTACCGTACGCTCACCTGTGCCCTAAGCCTTGTCGTTCCCTAACCCTAACCCTAGCACGGCACGGAATCTCACCACCAGCTCTACAGCTTATCGTATGCCGTAGCCTAGTCCTGGCCCGTACGCTGGCACTGACCCGTGTGTCAGCATGTAGACTGACCCTCCAACGTTTGCGTACCCTCACCTGTGCCCTAAGCATTGACGTTCGCTAACCCTAACCCTAGCCCGGAACACAAACCCACCACCAGCCCTACACCTTACCACCACGCCGTAGCCTACTCCTGGACCATATGCTGGCACTGACCCGTGCGTCAGCACGTAGCCTGACCCTCCCACGTTTCCGTAACCTCACCTGTGCCCTAAGCCTTGCCGTTCCCTAACCCTAACCCTAGCCCGGAACGGAAACACACCACCAGCCCTAAATCATACCCACAAGCCGTAGCCTACTCCTGGCCCATACGCTGGCAATGACCCGTGTGTCAGCACGTAGCCTGACCCTCCCACGTTTCAGTACCCTCACCTGTGCCCTAAGCCTTGCCGTTCCCTAACCCTAACCATAGCCCGGAACGAAAACCCACCACCAGCCTTACACCTTACCCTACGCCGTAGCCTACTCCTGGTCCATATGCTGGCAGTGACCCGTACGTCAGCACGTAGCCTGACCCGCCCACGTTTCCGTACCCTCACCTGTGCCGTAAGCCTTGCCATTCCCTAACCCTAACCCTAGCCCGGAACGGAAAACCACCACCAGCCCTAAACCTTTCCCTACTCCGTAGCCTACTCCTCGCCCGTACGCTCGCAATAAACCCTGCGTCAGCATTTAGCTTGACACTCCCACGTTTCCGTACCCTCACCTGGGCCCTAAGCCTTGCCGTTCCCTAACACTAACCGTAGCCCGGAACGGAAACCCACCACCAGCCCTACACCTTACCCTACGCCGTAGCCTACTCCTGGCCCGAACGCTGGCACTGACCCGTGCGTCAGCACGTAGCCTGACCCTCCCACGTTTCGGTAACCTCACCTGTGCCCTAAGCCTTGCCTTTCCCTAACCCTAACCCTAGCCCGGAACAAAAACCCACCACCAGCCCTACACCCGACACCAAGCCGTAGCCTATTCCTGGCCCGTACGCAGGCACTGACCCTTTCATCAGCACGTAGCCTGACCCTCCCACGTTTCCGTACCCACATCTGTGCCCTAAGCCTTGCAGTTCCCTAACCCTAACCCTAGCCCGGAACGGAAACCCACCACCAGCCCTACACCTTATCCTACGCCGTAGCCTAGTCCTGGCCTGTACGGTGGCACTGACCCTTGCGTCAGCATGTAGCCTGACCCTCCCACGTTTCCGTACCCTCACCTGTGCCCTAAGCCTTGCCGTTCCGAATCCCTAACCCTAGCCCGGAACGGAAACCCACCACCAGCCCTACACCTTACCCCCAAGCCATAGCCTACTCCTGGCCCGTTCGGTGGCACTAATCCTAGCATCAGCAAGTAGCCTGACCCTCCCACGTTTCTGTACACTCACACGTGCCCTAAGCCTTGCCGTTCTGTAACCCTAATGCTAGACCGGAACGGAAACCCACCACCAGCCCTAAACCTTTCCCTATGCCGTAGCCTATTCCTGGCTCGTACGCAGGCACTGACACTTTCATCAGCACTTAGCCTGAACCTCCCAGGTTTCTGTACCCTCACCTGTGCCCTAAGCCTTGCCGTTCACTAACCCTAACCCTAGCCTGGAATGGAAACCCACCACCAGCCTTACAACTTACCCCCAAGCCGTAGCCTACTCCTGGCCGGTACGCTGGCACTGACACGTGCGTCAGCACGTAGCCTGACCCTCACACGTTTCCGTACCCTCACCTGTGCCCTAAGCCTTGCCGTTTCCTATCCCTATCCCTAGCCCGGAACAGAAACCCACCACCAGCCCTACACTCTACCCTACGCCATAGCCTATTCCTGGCCCGTACACTGGCACTGAGCCGTGCGTCAGCACGTAGCCTGACCCTCCCACGTTTCCGTACCCTCACCTGTGCCCTAAGCCTTGAGGTTCCCTAACCCTACCTCTAGCCCCGAACAGAAAACCACCAACAGCCCTACAACTTACGACCACGCCGTAGCCTACTCCTGGCCCATATGCTGGCACTGACACGTGCGTCAGCACGTAGCCTGTCCCTCCCACGTTTCCGTAACCTCACCTGTGCCCTAAGCCTTGCCGTTTCCTAACCTTAACCCTAGCCCGGAACGGAAACCCACCACCAGCCCTACACCTTACACTATGCCGTAGCCTACACCTGGCCCGTACGCGGGCACTGACCTGTGCTTCAGCACGTAGCCTGACCCTCCCATGTTACTGTACTCTCACCTGGGCCCTAAGCCTTGCCGTTCCCTAACCCTAACCCGAGCCTGGCACGGAATCCCATCCCCAGCCCTACACCTTATCGTATGCCGTAGCCTAGTCCTGGCCCGTACGCTGGCACTGACCCGTGTGTCAGCATGTAACCTGACCCTCCCACGTTTCCGTAACCTCACCTGTGCCCTAAGCATTGCTGTTCCCTAACCCTAACCCTAGCCCTGAACGGAAACACACCACCAGCCCTAAATCATACCCACAAGCCGTAGCCTACTCCTGGCCCATACGCTGGCAATGACCCGTGTGTCAGCACGTAGCCTGACCCTCCCACGTTTCAGTACCCTCAACTGTGCCCTAAGCCTTGCCGTTCCCTAACCCTAACCATAGCCCGGAACGAAAACCCACCACCAGCCTTACACCATACCCTACGCCGTAGCCTACTCCTGGTCCATATGCTGGCAGTGACCCGTACATCAGCACGTAGCCTGACCCGCCCACGTTTCCGTACCCTCACCTGTGCCGTAAGCCTTGCCGTTCCCTAACCCTAACCCTAGCCCGTAACGGAAAACCACCACCAGCCCTAAACCTTTCCCTACTCCGTAGCCTACTCCTCGCCCGTACGCTCGCAATAACCCCTGCGTCAGCATTTAGCTTGACACTCCCACGTTTCCGTACCCTCACCTGGGCCCTAAGCCTTGCCGTACCCTAACACTAACCGTAGCCCGGAACGGAAACCCACCACCAGCCCTACACCTTACCCTACGCCGTAGCCTACTCCTGGCCCGAACGCTGGCACTGACCCGTGCGTCAGCACGTAGCCTGACCCTCCCACGTTTCCGTAACCTCACCTGTGCCCTAAGCCTTGCCTTTCCCTAACCCTAACCCTAGCCCGGAACAAAAACCCACCACCAGCCCTACACCCGACACCAAGCCGTAGCCTATTCCTGGCCCGTACGCAGGCACTGACCCTTTCATCAGCACGTAGCCTGACCCTCCCACGTTTCCGTACCCACATCTGTGCCCTAAGCCTTGCAGTTCCCTAACCCTAACCCTAGCCCGGAACGGAAACCCACCACCAGCCCTACACCATATCCTACGCCGTAGCCTAGTCCTGGCCTGTACGGTGGCACTGACCCTTGCGTCAGCATGTAGCCTGACCCTCCCACGTTTCCGTACCCTCACCTGTGCCCTAAGCCTTGCCGTTCCGAATCCCTAACCCTAGCCCGGAACGGAAACCCACCACCAGCCCTACACCTTACCCCCAAGCCATAGCCTACTCCTGGCCCGTTCGGTGGCACTAATCCTAGCATCAGCAAGTAGCCTGACCCTCCCACGTTTCTGTACCCTCACACGTGCCCTAAGCCTTGCCGTTCTGTAACCCTAACGCTAGACCGGAACGGAAACCCACCACCAGCCCTACACCTTTCCCTACGCCGTAGCCTATTCCTGGCTCGTACGCAGGCACTGACACTTTCATCAGCACTTAGCCTGAACCTCCCAGGTTTCTATACCCTCACCTGTGCCCTAAGCCTTGCCGTTCACTAACCCTAACCCTAGCCTGGAATGGAAACCCACCACCAGCCTTACAACTTACCCCCAAGCCGTAGCCTACTCCTGGCCGGTACGCTGGCACTGACACGTGCGTCAGCACGTAGCCTGACCCTCACACGTTTCCGTACCCTCACCTGTGCCCTAAGCCTTGCCGTTTCCTATCCCTATCCCTAGCCCGGAACAGAAACCCACCACCAGCCCTACACTCTACCCTACGCCATAGCCTATTCCTGGCCCGTACACTGGCACTGAGCCGTGCGTCAGCACGTAGCCTGACCCTCCCACGTTTCCGTACCCTCACCTGTGCCCTAAGCCTTGAGGTTCCCTAACCCTACCTCTAGCCCCGAACAGAAAACCACCAACAGCCCTACAACTTACGACCACGCCGTAGCCTACTCCTGGTCCATACGCTGGCATTGACCCTTGCGTCAGCACGTAGCCTGATCCTCCCACGTTTCCGTACCCTCACCTGTGCCCTAAGCCTTGCCGTTCCCTAACCCTAACCCTAGCCCGGAACGGAAACCCACCACTAGCCCTATACCTTTCCCTACGCCGTAGCCTACACCTGGCCCGTACGCTGGCACTGACCCATGCGTCAGCACGTTGTCTGACCCTCCCACGTTTCCGTACCCTCACCTGGGCCCTAAGCCTTGCGGTTCCTAACCCTAACCCTAGCCCTTGAACGGAAACCCACCACCAGCCCTACACCTTACCCTACGCCGTAGCATACTCCTGGCCCGTACGCTGGCACAGACCCGTGTGTCAGCACGAAGCCTGACCCTCCCACGTTTGCGGACACTCACCTGTGCCCTAAGCCTTGCCGTTCCCTAACCCTAACCCTAGCCCGGAACCGAAACCCACCACCAGCCCTACACCTTTCCCTACGCCGTAGCCTATTCCTGGCTCATACGCAGGCACTGACCCTTTCATCAGCAAGTAGACTGACCCTCCCACGTTTCCGTACCCTCACCTGTGCCCTAAGCCTTGCCATTCACTAACCCTAACCCTAGCCCGGAACGGAAACCCACCACCAGCCCTACACCTTACTCTATGCAGTAGCCTACACCTGGCCCATACGCGGGCACTGACCTGTGCTTCAGCACGTAGCCTGACCCTCCCATGTTACCGTACGCTCCCCTGTGCCCTAAGCCTTGTCGTTCCCTAACCCTAACCCTAGCTCGGCACGGAATCTCACCACCAGCTCTACAGCTTATCGTATGCCGTAGCCTAGTCCTGGCCCGTACGCTGGCACTGACCCGTGTGTCAGCATGTAGCCTGACCCTCCAACGTTTGCGTACCCTCACCTGTGCCCTAAGCATTGACGTTCGCTAACCCTAACCCTAGCCCGGAACACAAACCCACCACCAGCCCTACACCTTACCACCACGCCGTAGCCTACTCCTGGACCATATGCTGGCACTGACCCGTGCGTCAGCACGTAGCCTGACCCTCCCACGTTTCCGTAACCTCACCTGTGCCCTAAGCCTTGCCGTTCCCTAACCCTAACCCTAGCCCGGAACGGAAACACACCACCAGCCCTAAATCACACCCACAAGCCGTAGCCTACTCCTGGCCCATTCGCTGGCAATGACCCGTGCGTCAGCACGTAGCCTGACCCTCCCAAGTTTCAGTACCCTCACCTGTGCCCTAAGCCTTGCCGTTCCCTAACCCTAACCATAGCCCGGAACGAAAACCCACCACCAGCCTTACACCTTACCCTACGCCGTAGCCTACTCCTGGTCCATATGCTGGCAATGACCCGTACGTCAGCACGTAGCCTGACCCGCCCACGTTTCCGTACCCTCACCTGTGCCGTAAGCCTTGCCGTTCCCTAACCCTAACCCTAGCCCGGAACGGAAAACCACCACCAGCCCTAAACCTTTCCCTACTCCGTAGCCTACTCCTCGCCCGTACGCTCGCAATAACCCCTGCGTCAGCATTTAGCTTGACACTCCCACGTTTCCGTACCCTCACCTGGGCCCTAAGCCTTGCCGTTCCCTAACACTAACCGTAGCCCGGAACGGAAACCCACCACCAGCCCTACACCTTACCCTACGCCGTAGCCTACTCCTGGCCCGAACGCTGGCACTGACCCGTGTGTCAGCACGTAGCCTGACCCTCCCACGTTTCGGTAACCTCACCTGTGCCCTAAGCCTTGCCTTTCCCTAACCCTAACCCTAGCCCGGAACAAAAACCCACCACCAGCCCTACACCCAACACCAAGCCGTAGCCTATTCCTGGCCCGTACGCAGGCACTGACCCTTTCATCAGCACGTAGCCTGACCCTCCCACTTTTCCGTACCCACATCTGTGCCCTAAGCCTTGCAGTTCCCTCACCCTAACCCTAGCCCGGAACGGAAACCCACCACCAGCCCTACACCTTATCCTACACCGTAGCCTAGTCCTGGCCTGTACGGTGGCACTGACCCTTGCGTCAGCATGTAGCCTGACTCTCCCACGTTTCCGTACCCTCACCTGTGCCCTAAGCCTTGCCGTTCCGAATCCCTAACCCTAGCCCGGAACGGAAACCCACCACCAGCCCTCCACCTTACCCCCAAGCCATAGCCTACTCCTGGCCCGTTCGGTGGCACTATCCCTAGCATCAGCAAGTAGCCTGACCCTCCCACGTTTCTGTACCCTCACACGTGCCCTAAGCCTTGCCGTTCTGTAACCCTAACCCTAGCCCGGAACGGAAACCCACCACCAGCCCTAAAACTTACCCACAAGCCGTAGCCTTCTCCTGGCCTGTATTCTGGCACTGACCCGTGCGTCAGCACATTGTCTAACCCTCCCACGTTTCCGTACCCTCACCTGTGCCCTAAGCCTTGCTGTTCCCTAACCCTAACCCTAGTCCCCAACGGAAACCCTCCACCAGCCCTAAACCTTACCCCCAAGCCGTAGCCTACTCCTGGCCCGTATTCTGGCACTGACACGTTCGTCAGCACGTAGCCTGACACTCCCACTTTTCTGTATCCTCACCTGTGCCCTAAGTCTTGCCTTTCACTAACCCTAACTATAGCCCGGAATGGAAACCCACCACCAACCCTACACCTTACCCTACGCCGTAGCCTACTCCTGGCCCGTACGCTGGCACTGACCCGTGTGTCAGCACGTGGCCTGACCTTCCCACATTTCCGTACCCTCACCTGTGCCCTAAGCCTTGCCGTTCCCTAACCCTAACCCTAGTACGGAACGGAAACACACCACCAGCCCTACACCTAACACCCAAGCCATAGCCTACTCCTGGCCTGTACGCTGGCACTGACCCATGCGTCAGCATGTAGACTGACCCTCCCACGTTTCCATACCCTCACCTCTGCCCTAAGCCTTGCCGATCCCTATCCCTAACCCTAGCCCCGAACGGAAACGAACCAGCAGCCATACACCTTTCTCTACGACGTAGCCTACTCCTGGCCCATACGCTGGCATTGACACGTGCATTAGCACGTAGCCTGAACCTCCTACGTTTCCGTACCCTCAGCTAAGCCCTAAGCCTTGGCCTTCCCTAACTCTAACCAAAGCCCGGAACGGAATCCCACCACCAGCCCTACACCTTACCCTATGCCGTAGCCTACACCTGGCCCGTTCGTGGGCAGTGACCTGTGCATCAGCACGTAGCCTGAACCTCCCATGTTACCGTACACTCACCTGTGCCCTAAGCCTTGCCGTTCCCTAACCCTAACCCTAGCCCGGAACGGAAACACACCACCAGCCCTAAACCTTACCCACAAGCCGTAGCCTACTCCTGGCCCGTACGCTGGCACTGACCCGTGCGTCAGCACGTAGCCTGACCCTCCCACGTTTCCGTACCATCACCTGTGCCCTAAGCCTTGCCGTTCCCTCACCCTCACCCTAGCCAGGAAAGGAAACCAACCAGCAACCCTACACCTTACCCTACGCCGTAGCTTACTCCTGGCGCGTATGCTTGCACTGACCCGTGCGTCAGCATGTAAACTGACACCCCACGTTTCCATACCCTCACCTGGGCCCTAAACCTTGCCGTTCCCTAACACTAACCCTAGCCCGGAATGGAAACCCACCACCAGCCCTAAAACTTACCCCCATGCCATAGCCTACTCCTGGCCCGTACACAGGCACTGACCCGTGCGTCAGCACGTAGCCTGACCCTCCCTCTTTTCCGTACCCTCTGCTAAGCCCTAAGCCTTGGCCTTCCCTAACTCTAACCCAAGCCCGGAACGGAATCCCACCACCAGCCCTACACCTTAATGTATGCCGTAGCCTATTCCTGGCCCGTACGCTGGCACTGACCCGTGCGTCAGCACGTAGCCTGACCCTCCCACGTTTCCGTACCCTCACCTGTGCCCTAAGCCTTGCCGTTCCCTAACCCTAACCCTAGCCCGGAACGGAAACACACCACCAGCCCTAAACCTTACCCACAAGCCGTAGCCTACTCCTGGCCCGTACGCTGGCACTGACCCGTGCGTCAGCACGTAGCCTGACCCTCCCACGTTTCCGTACCATCACCTGTGCCCTAAGCCTTGCCGTTCCCTCACCCTCACCCTAGCCAGGAAAGGAAACCAACCAGCAACCCTACACCTTACCCTACGCCGTAGCTTACTCCTGGCGCGTATGCTTGCACTGACCCGTGCGTCAGCATGTAAACTGACACCCCACGTTTCCATACCCTCACCTGGGCCCTAAACCTTGCCGTTACCTAACACTAACCCTAGCCCGGAATGGAAACCCACCACCAGCCCTAAAACTTACACCCATGCCATAGCCTACTCCTGGCCCGTACACAGGCACTGACCCATGCGTCAGCACGTAGCCTGACCCTCCCTCTTTTCCGTACCCTCTGCTAAGCCCTAAGCCTTGGCCTTCCCTAACTCTAACCCAAGCCCGGAACGGAATCCCACCACCAGCCCTACACCTTAATGTATGCCGTAGCCTATTCCTGGCCCGTACGCTGGCACTGACCCGTGCGTCAGCACGTAGCCTGACCCTCCCACGTTTCCGTACCCTCACCTGTGCCCTAAGCCTTGCCGTTCCCTAACCCTAACCCTAGCCCGGAACGGAAACACACCACCAGCCCTAAACCTTACCCACAAGCCGTAGCCTACTCCTGGACCGTACGCTGGCACTGACCCGTGTGTCAGCACGTAGCCTGACCCTCCCACGTTTCCGTACCATCACCTGTGCCCTAAGCCTTGCCGTTCCCTCACCCTCACCCTAGCCAGGAAAGGAAACCAACCAGCAACCCTACACCTTACCATACGCCGTAGCTTACTCCTGGCGCGTATGCTGGCACTGACCCGTGCGTCAGCATGTAAACTGACACCCCACGTTTCCATACCCTCACCTGGGCCCTAAACCTTGCCGTTCCCTAACACTAACCCTAGCCCGGAATGGAAACCCACCACCAGCCCTAAAACTTACCCCCATGCCATAGCCTACTCCTGGCCCGTACACAGGCACTGACCCGTGCGTCAGCACGTAGCCTGACCCTCCCTCTTTTCCGTACCCTCTGCTAAGCCCTAAGCCTTGGCCTTCCCTAACTCTAACCCAAGCCCAGAACGGAATCCCACCACCACCCCTACACCTTAATGTATGCCGTAGCCTATTCCTGGCCCGTACGCTGGCACTGACCCGTGCGTCAGCACGTTGTCTGACCCTCCCACGTTTCCGTACCCTCACCTGTGCCCTAAGCCTTGCCGTTCCCTAACCCTAACCCTAGCCCGGAACGGAAACCCACCACCAGCCATAAACCTTTCCCTACGCCGTAGCCTACTCCTGGCCCGTACGCTGGCACTGACCCGTGCGTCAGCATGTAGTCTGACCCCCACACGTTTCCGTACCCTCACCTGGGCCCTAAGCCTTGCCGTTCCCTAACCCTAACCCTAGCCCGGAAAGGAAACCCACCACAAGCCCTACACCTTACCCTATGCCGTAGCCTACTCTTGGCCCGAACGCTGGCACTGAGCCGTGCGTCAGCACGTAGCCTGACCTTCCCACATTTCCGTACCTTCACCTGTGCCGTAAGCCTTGCTGTTCCCTAACCCTAACCCTAGTACGGAACGGAAAACCATCACCAGCCCTACAACTAACCTCCAAGCCATAGCCTACTTATGGCCCGTACGCTGGCACTGACCCATGCGTCAGCACGTAGCCTGTCCCTCCCACGTTTCCGTACCATCACCTTTGCCCTAAGCCTTGCCGTTCCCTAACCCTAACCCTAGCCCGGTACAGAAACCCACCACCAGCCCTACAACTAAACCCAAAGCCGTAGCCTACTCCTGGCCGGTACGATTGCACTGACCCGTGCGTCAGCACGTAGCCTGACCCTCCCACTTTTCCGTACCCTCACCTGTGCCCTAAGCCTTGCCGTTCCATAACCCTAACCCTAGCCCGGAACGGAAACCCACCACCAGCCCTACACCTTACCCTACGCCGTAGCCTACTCCTGGCCCGTACGCTGGCACTGATCCGTGCGTCAGCACCTAGCCTCACATTCCCACATTTCCGTAACCTCACCTGTGCCCTAAGCCTTGCCGTTCCCTAACCCTAAACCTAGCCCGGAATGGAAACCCACCACCAGCCCTACACCATACCCTACACCGTAGCCTACTCCTGGCCTTACGCTGGCACTGACCCTTGCATCAGCATGTAGCCTGACCCTCTCACGTTTCCGTACCCTCACCTGTGCCCTAAGCCTTGACATTCCCTAACCCTAACCCTAGCCCGGAACGCAAACCCACCACCAGCCCTACACATTTCCCTACGCCGTAGCCTACTCCTGGCCCGTACGCTGGCACTGACCCGTGCGTCAGCACGTAGCCTGACCCTCCCACGTTTCCGTACCCTCACCTGTGCCCTAAGCCTTGCCGTTCCCTAACCAAAACCCTAACCCGGAACGGAAACCCACCACCATCCCTAAACCTTTCCCTACTGGGTAGCCTACTCCTCGCCCGTACGCTCGCACTGACCCATGCGTCAGCATGTAGTTTGACCCTCCCACGTTTCCGTACCCTCACCTGGGCCCTAAGCCTTGCAATTCCCTAACACTAACCTTAGTCCGGAAAGGAAACCCACCACCAGCCCTACACCTTACCCTATGCCGTAACCTACACCTGACCCATACGCAGGCACTGACCTGTGATTCCGCACGTAGCCTGACCCTCCCAAGTTTGCGGACCCTCACCTGTGCCCTAAGACTTGCCGTTCCCTAACACTAACCCTAGCCCAGAACGGAATCCCACCACCAGCCCTACACCTTTCCCTACGCCGTAGCCTATTCCTGGCTCGTACGCAGGCACTGACACTTTCATCAGCACGTAGCCTGACCCTCCCACGTTTCTGTACCCTCACCTGTGCCCTAAGCCTTGCCGTTCACTAACCCTAAGCCTAGCCCGGAACGGAAACCCACCACCAGCCCTTCACCTTACCCCCAAGCCGTAGCCTACTCCTGGCCGGTACGCTGGCACTGACACGTGCGTCAGCACGTAGCCTGACCCTCACACGTTTCCGTACCCTCACCTGTGCCCTAAGCCTTGCCGTATCCTAACCCTAACCCTAGCCCGAAACAGAAACCCACCACCAGCCCTACACTCTACCCTACGCCATAGCCTATTCCTGGCCCGTACGCTGGCTCTGAGCCGTGCGTCATCACGTAGCCAGACCCTCCCACGTTTCCGTACCCTCACCTGTGCCCTAAGCCTTGACGTTCCCTAACCTGAACCCTAGCCCGGAACAGAAAACCACCACCAGCCCTACAAATTACCACCACGCCGTAGCCTACTCCTGGCCCATATGCTGGCTCTGACACATGCGTCAGCACGTAGCCTGACCCTCCCACGTTTCCGTACCCTCACCTGTGCCCTATGCCTTGCCGTTCCCTAACCCTAACCCTAGCACAGAACGGAAACCCACCTCCAGCCCTACACCTTACCCTATGCCGTAGCCTACAACTGGCCCGTACGTTGGCACTGACACGTGCGTCAGCACATAGCCTAACCCGCCCACGTTTCCGTACCCTCACCTGTGCCCTAAGCCTTGACGTTCCCTTACCCTAACCCTAGCCCGGAACGGAAAGCCACCACCAGCCCTACAACTTACCCCCAAGCTGTAGCCTACTCTTGGCCCGTATGCTGGCACTGACCCATGCGTCAGCACGTAGCCTGACCCTCCCAAGTTTCCGTACCCTCACCTGTGCCCTATGCCTTGCCGTTCCCTAACCCTAACCCTAGCACAGAACGGAAACCCACCTCCAGCCCTATACCTTACCCTGCGCTGTAGCCTACTGCTGGCCCGTATGCTGGCACTGACCCATGCGTAAGCATGTAGCCTGACCCTCCCACGTTTCCGTACCCTCACCTGTGCCCTAAGCCTCGACATTCCCTAACCATAACCCTAGCCCGGAACGGAAACCCACCACCTGCCCTACACCTTACCCTATGACGTAGCCTATACCTGGCCCGTACGCGGGTAATAGCCTGTGCTTCAGCACGTAGCCTGACACTACCATGTTACCATACCCACCGCTGTGCTCTAAGCCTTACCGTTCCCTTACCCTAACCCTAGCCCGGAACGGAAACCAACCACCAGCCCTAAAACTTACCCACAAGCCATAGCCTACTCCTGGCCCGTACGCTGGCACTGACCCGTGCGTCAGCACGTAGCCTGACCCTCCCACGTTTCCGTACCATCACCTGTGCCCTAAGCCTTGCCGTTCCCTAACACTAACCCTAGCCCGGAACGGAAACCCACCACCAGCACTAAACCTTACCCTACGCCGTAGCCTACTCCTGGCCCGTACGCTGGCACTGACACGTGCGTCAGCACGTAGCCTGACCCTCCCACGTTTCTGTACCCTCACATGTGCCCTAAGCGTTGCCGTTCCCTAACCCTAACCCTAGCCCGGAACGGAAACCCACCAACAGCCCTACACTCTATCCTATGCCGTAGCCTATACCTGGCCCATACGCTGTCCCTGATCCGTGCGTCTGCACGTAGCCTGACCCTCCCACGTTTCTGTACCCTCACCTGGGCCCTAAACCTTGCCGTTCCCTAACACTAACCCTAGCCCGGAATGGCAACCCACCACCAGCCCTAAAACTTACCCCCATGCCATAGCCTACTCCTGGCCCGTACACAGGCACTGACCCGTGCGTCAGCACGTAGCCTGACCCTCCCACTTTTCCGTACCGTCTGCTAAGCCCTAAGCCTTGGCCTTCCCTAACGCTAACCCAAGCCCGGAACGGAATCCCACCACCAGCCCTACACCTTAATGTATGCCGTAGCCTATTCCTGGCCCGTACGCTGGCACTGACACTTGCGTCAGCACGTAGCCTGACCCTCCCACGTTTCCGTACCCTCACCTGTGCCCTAAGCCTTGCCGTTCCCTAACCCTAACCCTAGTCCCCAACGGAAACCCTCCACCAGCCCTAAACCTTACCCCCAAGCCGTAGCCTACTCCTGGCCCGTATTCTGGCACTGACACGTTCGTCAGCACGTAGCCTGACACTCCCACTTTTCTGTATCCTCACCTGTGCCCTAAGTCTTGCCTTTCACTAACCCTAACTATAGCCCGGAATGGAAACCCACCACCAACCCTACACCTTACCCTACGCCGTAGCCTACTCCTGGCCCGTACGCTGGCACTGACCCGTGTGTCAGCACGTGGCCTGACCTTCCCACATTTCCGTACCCTCACCTGTGCCCTAAGCCTTGCCGTTCCCTAACCCTAACCCTAGTACGGAACGGAAACACACCACCAGCCCTACACCTAACACCCAAGCCATAGCCTACTCCTGGCCTGTACGCTGGCACTGACCCATGCGTCAGCATGTAGACAGACCCTCCCACGTTTCCATACCCTCACCTCTGCCCTAAGCCATGCCGATCCCTATCCCTAACCCTAGCCCCGAACGGAAACGAACCAGCAGCCATACACCTTTCTCTACGACGTAGCCTACTCCTGGCCCATACGCTGGCATTGACACGTGCATTAGCACGTAGCCTGAACCTCCTACGTTTCCGTACCCTCAGCTAAGCCCTAAGCCTTGGCCTTCCCTAACTCTAACCAAAGCCCGGAACGGAATCCCACCACCAGCCCTACACCTTACCCTATGCCGTAGCCTACACCTGGCCCGTTCGTGGGCAGTGACCTGTGCATCAGCACGTAGCCTGAACCTCCCATGTTACCGTACACTCACCTGTGCCCTAAGCCTTGCCGTTCCCTAACCCTAACCCTAGCCCGGAACGGAAACACACCACCAGCCCTAAACCTTACCCACAAGCCGTAGCCTACTCCTGGCCCGTACGCTGGCACTGACCCGTGCGTCAGCACGTAGCCTGACCCTCCCACGTTTCCGTACCATCACCTGTGCCCTAAGCCTTGCCGTTCCCTCACCCTCACCCTAGCCAGGAAAGGAAACCAACCAGCAACCCTACACCTTACCCTACGCCGTAGCTTACTCCTGGCGCGTATGCTTGCACTGACCCGTGCGTCAGCATGTAAACTGACACCCCACGTTTCCATACCCTCACCTGGGCCCTAAACCTTGCCGTTCCCTAACACTAACCCTAGCCCGGAATGGAAACCCACCACCAGCCCTAAAACTTACCCCCATGCCATAGCCTACTCCTGGCCCGTACACAGGCACTGACCCGTGCGTCAGCACGTAGCCTGACCCTCCCTCTTTTCCGTACCCTCTGCTAAGCCCTAAGCCTTGGCCTTCCCTAACTCTAACCCAAGCCCGGAACGGAATCCCACCACCAGCCCTACACCTTAATGTATGCCGTAGCCTATTCCTGGCCCGTACGCTGGCACTGACCCGTGCGTCAGCACGTAGCCTGACCCTCCCACGTTTCCGTACCCTCACCTGTGCCCTAAGCCTTGCCGTTCCCTAACCCTAACCCTAGCCCGGAACGGAAACACACCACCAGCCCTAAACCTTACCCACAAGCCGTAGCCTACTCCTGGCCCGTACGCTGGCACTGACCCGTGCGTCAGCACGTAGCCTGACCCTCCCACGTTTCCGTACCATCACCTGTGCCCTAAGCCTTGCCGTTCCCTCACCCTCACCCTAGCCAGGAAAGGAAACCAACCAGCAACCCTACACCTTACCCTACGCCGTAGCTTACTCCTGGCGCGTATGCTTGCACTGACCCGTGCGTCAGCATGTAAACTGACACCCCACGTTTCCATACCCTCACCTGGGCCCTAAACCTTGCCGTTCCCTAACACTAACCCTAGCCCGGAATGGAAACCCACCACCAGCCCTAAAACTTACCCCCATGCCATAGCCTACTCCTGGCCCGTACACAGGCACTGACCCGTGCGTCAGCACGTAGCCTGACCCTCCCTCTTTTCCGTACCCTCTGCTAAGCCCTAAGCCTTGGCCTTCCCTAACTCTAACCCAAGCCCGGAACGGAATCCCACCACCAGCCCTACACCTTAATGTATGCCGTAGCCTATTCCTGGCCCGTACGCTGGCACTGACCCGTGCGTCAGCACGTAGCCTGACCCTCCCACGTTTCCGTACCCTCACCTGTGCCCTAAGCCTTGCCGTTCCCTAACCCTAACCCTAGCCCGGAACGGAAACACACCACCAGCCCTAAACCTTACCCACAAGCCGTAGCCTACTCCTGGACCGTACGCTGGCACTGACCCGTGTGTCAGCACGTAGCCTGACCCTCCCACGTTTCCGTACCATCACCTGTGCCCTAAGCCTTGCCGTTCCCTCACCCTCACCCTAGCCAGGAAAGGAAACCAACCAGCAACCCTACACCTTACCATATGCCGTAGCTTACTCCTGGCGCGTATGCTGGCACTGACCCGTGCGTCAGCATGTAAACTGACACCCCACGTTTCCATACCCTCACCTGGGCCCTAAACCTTGCCGTTCCCTAACACTAACCCTAGCCCGGAATGGAAACCCACCACCAGCCCTAAAACTTACCCCCATGCCATAGCCTACTCCTGGCCCGTACACAGGCACTGACCCGTGCGTCAGCACGTAGCCTGACCCTCCCTCTTTTCCGTACCCTCTGCTAAGCCCTAAGCCTTGGCCTTCCCTAACTCTAACCCAAGCCCAGAACGGAATCCCACCACCACCCCTACACCTTAATGTATGCCGTAGCCTATTCCTGGCCCGTACGCTGGCACTGACCCGTGCGTCAGCACGTAGCCTGACCCTCCCACGTTTCCGTACCCTCACCTGTGCCCTAAGCCTTGCCGTTCCCTAACCCTAACCCTAGCCCGGAACGGAAACCCACCACCAGCCATAAACCTTTCCCTACGCCGTAGCCTACTCCTGGCCCGTACGCTGGCACTGACCCGTGCGTCAGCATGTAGTCTGACCCCCACACGTTTCCGTACCCTCACCTGGGCCCTAAGCCTTGCCGTTCCCTAACCCTAACCCTAGCCCGGAAAGGAAACCCACCACAAGCCCTACACCTTACCCTATGCCGTAGCCTACTCTTGGCCCGAACGCTGGCACTGAGCCGTGCGTCAGCACGTAGCCTGACCTTCCCACATTTCCGTACCTTCACCTGTGCCGTAAGCCTTGCTGTTCCCTAACCCTAACCCTAGTACGGAACGGAAAACCATCACCAGCCCTACAACTAACCTCCAAGCCATAGCCTACTTATGGCCCGTACGCTGGCACTGACCCATGCGTCAGCACGTAGCCTGTCCCTCCCACGTTTCCGTACCATCACCTTTGCCCTAAGCCTTGCCGTTCCCTAACCCTAACCCTAGCCCGGTACAGAAACCCACCACCAGCCCTACAACTAAACCCAAAGCCGTAGCCTACTCCTGGCCGGTACGATTGCACTGACCCGTGCGTCAGCACGTAGCCTGACCCTCCCACTTTTCCGTACCCTCACCTGTGCCCTAAGCCTTGCCGTTCCATAACCCTAACCCTAGCCCGGAACGGAAACCCACCACCAGCCCTACACCTTACCCTACGCCGTAGCCTACTCCTGGCCCGTACGCTGGCACTGATCCGTGCGTCAGCACCTAGCCTCACATTCCCACATTTCCGTAACCTCACCTGTGCCCTAAGCCTTGCCGTTCCCTAACCCTAAACCTAGCCCGGAATGGAAACCCACCACCAGCCCTACACCATACCCTACACCGTAGCCTACTCCTGGCCTTACGCTGGCACTGACCCTTGCATCAGCATGTAGCCTGACCCTCTCACGTTTCCGTACCCTCACCTGTGCCCTAAGCCTTGACATTCCCTAACCCTAACCCTAGCCCGGAACGCAAACCCACCACCAGCCCTACACATTTCCCTACGCCGTAGCCTACTCCTGGCCCGTACGCTGGCACTGACCCGTGCGTCAGCACGTAGCCTGACCCTCCCACGTTTCCGTACCCTCACCTGTGCCCTAAGCCTTGCCGTTCCCTAACCAAAACCCTAACCCGGAACGGAAACCCACCACCATCCCTAAACCTTTCCCTACTGGGTAGCCTACTCCTCGCCCGTACGCTCGCACTGACCCATGCGTCAGCATGTAGTTTGACCCTCCCACGTTTCCGTACCCTCACCTGGGCCCTAAGCCTTGCAATTCCCTAACACTAACCTTAGTCCGGAAAGGAAACCCACCACCAGCCCTACACCTTACCCTATGCCGTAACCTACACCTGACCCATACGCAGGCACTGACCTGTGATTCCGCACGTAGCCTGACCCTCCCAAGTTTGCGGACCCTCACCTGTGCCCTAAGACTTGCCGTTCCCTAACACTAACCCTAGCCCAGAACGGAATCCCACCACCAGCCCTACACCTTTCCCTACGCCGTAGCCTATTCCTGGCCCGTACGCTGGCTCTGAGCCGTGCGTCATCACGTAGCCTGACCCTCCCACGTTTCCGTACCCTCACCTGTGCCCTAAGCCTTGACGTTCCCTAACCTGAACCCTAGCCCGGAACAGAAAACCACCACCAGCCCTACAAATTACCACCACGCCGTAGCCTACTCCTGGCCCATATGCTGGCTCTGACACATGCGTCAGCACGTAGCCTGACCCTCCCACGTTTCCGTACCCTCACCTGTGCCCTATGCCTTGCCGTTCCCTAACCCTAACCCTAGCACAGAACGGAAACCCACCTCCAGCCCTACACCTTACCCTATGCCGTAGCCTACAACTGGCCCGTACGTTGGCACTGACACGTGCGTCAGCACATAGCCTAACCCGCCCACGTTTCCGTACCCTCACCTGTGCCCTAAGCCTTGACGTTCCCTTACCCTAACCCTAGCCCGGAACGGAAAGCCACCACCAGCCCTACAACTTACCCCCAAGCTGTAGCCTACTCTTGGCCCGTATGCTGGCACTGACCCATGCGTCAGCACGTAGCCTGACCCTCCCAAGTTTCCGTACCCTCACCTGTGCCCTATGCCTTGCCGTTCCCTAACCCTAACCCTAGCACAGAACGGAAACCCACCTCCAGCCCTATACCTTACCCTGCGCTGTAGCCTACTGCTGGCCCGTATGCTGGCACTGACCCATGCGTAAGCATGTAGCCTGACCCTCCCACGTTTCCGTACCCTCACCTGTGCCCTAAGCCTCGACATTCCCTAACCATAACCCTAGCCCGGAACGGAAACCCACCACCTGCCCTACACCTTACCCTATGACGTAGCCTATACCTGGCCCGTACGCGGGTAATAGCCTGTGCTTCAGCACGTAGCCTGACACTACCATGTTACCGTACCCACCGCTGTGCTCTAAGCCTTACCGTTCCCTTACCCTAACCCTAGCCCGGAACGGAAACCAACCACCAGCCCTAAAACTTACCCACAAGCCATAGCCTACTCCTGGCCCGTACGCTGGCACTGACCCGTGCGTCAGCACGTAGCCTGACCCTCCCACGTTTCCGTACCATCACCTGTGCCCTAAGCCTTGCCGTTCCCTAACACTAACCCTAGCCCGGAACGGAAACCCACCACCAGCACTAAACCTTACCCTACGCCGTAGCCTACTCCTGGCCCGTACGCTGGCACTGACATGTGCGTCAGCACGTAGCCTGACCCTCCCACGTTTCTGTACCCTCACATGTGCCCTAAGCGTTGCCGTTCCCTAACCCTAACCCTAGCCCGGAACGGAAACCCACCACCAGCCCTACACTCTATCCTATGCCGTAGCCTATACCTGGCCCATACGCTGTCCCTGATCCGTGCGTCTGCACGTAGCCTGACCCTCCCACGTTTCTGTACCCTCACCTGGGCCCTAAACCTTGCCGTTCCCTAACACTAACCCTAGCCCGGAATGGCAACCCACCACCAGCCCTAAAACTTACCCCCATGCCATAGCCTACTCCTGGCCCGTACACAGGCACTGACCCGTGCGTCAGCACGTAGCCTGACCCTCCCACTTTTCCGTACCGTCTGCTAAGCCCTAAGCCTTGGCCTTCCCTAACGCTAACCCAAGCCCGGAACGGAATCCCACCACCAGCCCTACACCTTAATGTATGCCGTAGCCTATTCCTGGCCCGTACGCTGGCACTGACACTTGCGTCAGCACGTAGCCTGACCCTCCCACGTTTCCGTACCCTCACCTGTGCCCTAAGCCTTGCCGTTCCCTAACCCTAACCCTAGCCCGGAACAGAAACCCACCACCAGCCCTAAACCTTTCCCTACGCCGTAGCCTACTCCTGGCCCGTACGCTGGCACTGACCCGTGCGTCAGCATGTAGTCTGACCCCCACACGTTTCCGTACCCTCACCTGGGCCCTAAGACTTGCCGTTCCCTAACCCTAACCCTAGCCCGGAACGGAAACCCACCACAAGCCCTACACCTTACCCTATGCCATAGCCTACTCCTGGCCCGAACGCTGGCACTGACCCGTGCGTCAGCACATAGCCTGACCTTCCCACATTTCCGTACCTTCACCTGTGCCGTAAGCCTTGCTGTTCCCTAACCCTAACCCTAGTACGGAACGGAAAACCATCACCAGCCCTACACCTAACCTCCAAGCCATAGCCTAATTATGGCCCGTACGCTGGCACTGACCCATGCGTCAGCACGTAGCCTGACCCTCCCACGTTTCCATACCCTCACCTGTGCCCTAAGCCTTGCCGTTCCCTAAACATAACCCTAGCCTTGAATGGAAACACGCCACCAGCCCTACATCTAACCCCCAAGGCGTAGCCTACTCCTGGCCGGTACGCTGGCACTGACACGTGCGTCAGCACGTACCCTGACCCTCCCACGTTTCCGTACCCTCACCTGTGCCCTAAGCCTTACCGTTCCCTAACCCTAACCCTAGCCCGGAACAGAATCCAACCACCAGCACTACACTTTACCCTACGCTGTAGCATATTCCTGGCCCATACGCTGGCACTGATCCTTGCGTCAGCACGTAGCCTGACCCTCCCAAATTTCCGTACCCTCACCTGTGCCCTAAGCCTTGATGTTCGCTAACCCTAACCCTAGCCCGGAACAGAAACCCACCACCAGCCCTACACCTTACCACCATGCCGTAGCCTACTCCTGGCCCATATGCTGGCACTGACCCGTGCGCCAGCACATAGCCTGACCCTCACACGTTTCCGTAACCTCACCTGTGCCCTAAGCCTTGCCGTTCCCTAACCCTAACCCTAGCCCGGAACGGAAACCCACCACCAGCCCTAAACCTTACCCTATGACGAAGCATATACCTGGCCCGTACGCGGGTAATAGCCTGTGCTTCAGCACGTAGCCTGACACTACCATGTTACCGTACCCTCAGCTGTGCTCTAAGCCTTGCCGTTCCCTTACCCTAACCCTAGCCCGGAACGGAAACCCACCACCAGCCCTAAAACTTACCCACAAGCCGTAGCCTACTCCTGGCCCGTACGCTGGCACTGACCCGTGCGTCAGCACGTAGCCTGACCCAACCACGTTTCCGTACCATCACCTGTGCCCTAAGCCTTGCCGTTCCCTAACTCTAACCCTAGCCCGGAACGGAAACCCACCACCAGCACTAAACCTTACCCTACGCCGTAGCCTATTCCTAGCCCGTACGCTGGCACTGACCCGTGCGTCAGCACGTAGCCTGACCCTCCCACGTTTCCGTACCCTCACATGTGCCCTAAGCCTTGCCGTTCCCTAACCCTAACCCTAGCCCGGAACGGAAACCCACCACCAGCCCTACACTCTATCCTACGCCGTAGCCTATACCTGGCCCGTACGCTGGCACTGATCCGTGCGTCAGCACGTAGCCTGACCCTCCAACGTTTCCGTACCCTCACCTGTGCCCTAAGCATTGACGTTCGCTAACCCTAACCCTAGCCCAGAACGGAAAACCACCACCAGCCCTACACTAACCCCCAAGCCGTAGCCTATTCCTGGCCGGTACGATGGCACTGACCCGTGCGTCAGCACGTAGCCTGACCCTCCCACGTTTCTGTACCCTCACCTGGGCCCTAAGCCTTGCCTTTCCCTAACCCTAACCCTAGCCCCGAACGGAAACCCACCACCAGCCCTAGACCTTAAACTATGCCGTAGCCTACTCCTGGCCTGTACGCTGGCACTGACCCATGCGTCAGCACGTAGCCTGACGCTCCCACGTTTCCATAACCCTCTCCAGTGCCCTAAGCCTTGCCGTTCCGTAACCCTAACCCTAGCCCGGCACGGAAACGGACCACCAGCCCTACATCTTACCCACAAGCCGTAGACTACTCCTGGCTCATACGCTGGCACTGACCGGTGGGTCAGCAAGTAGCCTGACCCTCCCACGTTTCCGTACCCTCACCTGTGCCCTAAGCCTTGCCGTTGCCTAACCCTAACCCTAGCCCGAAACGGAAAACCACCACCAGCCCTACAACTTACCCCCAAGCCGTAGCCTACTCCTGGTCCGTACACTGGCACTGACCTGTGCGTCAGCACGTAGCCTGACCCTCCCTCCTTTCCGTACCCTCACCTGTGCCCTAAACCTTGCCTTTCCCTAACCCTAACCCTAGCCCGGAATGGAAACCCACCACCAGCCCTAGACCATTCCCTACGCCGTAGCCTAATCCAGGCCCATACGCTGGCACTGACCCATGCGTCAGCACGTAGCCTGACCCTCCCACGTTTCCGTACCCTCACCTGTGCCCTATGCCTTGCCGTTCCCTAACCCTAACCCTAGCACAGAACGGAAACCCACCTCCAGCCCTACACCTTACCCTATGCCGTAGCCTACACCTGGCCCGTACGTTGGCACTGACCCGTGCGTCAGCACGTGGCCTGACCCGCCAACGTTTCCGTACCCTCACCTGTGCCCTAAGCCTTGACGTTCCCTTACCCTAACCCTAGCCCAGAACGGAAAGCCACCTCCAGCCCTACAACTTACCCCCAAGCTGTAGCCTACTCCTGGCCCGTATGCTGGCACTGACCCGTGCGTAAGCACGTATCCTGACCCTCCCACGTTTCCGTACCCTCACCTGTGCCCTAAGCCTTGACATTCCCTAACCATAACCCTAGCCCAGAACGGAAAATCACCACCAGCCCTAGACCTTACCCTACGGCGTAGCCTACTCCTGGCCTGTACGCTGACACTGACACGTGCGTCAGCACGTAGCCTGACCCTCCCACGTTTCCGTACCCTCACCTGTGCCCTAAGCTTTGTCGTTCCCTAACCCTAACCCTAGCCCGGAAAGGAAACCCACCACCAGCCCTAAACCTTTCCCTACGCCGTAGCCTACTCCTGGCCCGTACGCTGGCACTGACCCGTGCGTCAGCATGTAGTCTGACCTCCACACGTTTCCGTACCCTCACCTGGGCCCTAAGCCTTGCCGTTCCCTAACCCTAACCCTAGCCCGGAACGGAAACCCACCACAAGCCCTACACCTTACCCTATGCCGTAGCCTACTCCTGGCCCGAACGCTGGCACTGACCCGTGCGTCAGCACGTAGCCTGACCTTCCCACATTTCCGTACCTTCACCTGTGCCGTAAGCCTTGCTGTTCCCTAACCCTAACACTAGTACGGAACGGAAAACCATCACCAGCCCTACACCTAACCTCCAAGCCATAGCCTAATTATGGCCCGTACGCTGGCACTGACCCGTGTGTCAGCACGTAGCCTGACCCTCCCACGTTTCCATACCATCACATTTGCCCTAAGCCTTGCCGTTCCCTAACCCTAACCCGAGCCCGGTACAGAAACCCACCACCAGCCCTACACCTAAACCCCAAGCCGTAGCCTACTCCTGGCCGGTACGATTGCACTGACCCGTGCATCAGCACGTAGCCTGACCCTCCCACGTTTCTGTATCCTCACCTGTGCCCTAAGCCTTGCCGTTCCCTAACCCTAACCCTAGCCCTGAAGGAAAAACCACCACCAGCCCTACACTTTACCCTACGCCGTAGCCTACTCCTGGCCCTTATGCTGGCTCTGACACATGCGTCAGCACGTAGCCTGACCCTCCCACGTTTCCGTACCCTCACTTGTGCCCTAAGCCTTGCCGTTCCCTAACCCTAACCCTAGCCCGGAACGGAAACCCACCACCAGCCCTACACTCTATCCTACACCGTAGCCTACTCCTGGCCCGTACGCTGGCACTGACCCGTGCGTCAGCATGTAGCCTGACCCTCTCACGTTTCCGTACCCTCACCTGTGCCCTAAGCCTTGACGTTCCCTAACCCTAACCCTAGCCCGGCACGCAAACCCAACACCAGCCCTACACCTTTCCCTACGCCATAGCCTACTCCTTGCCCATACGCTGGCACTGACCCGTGCGTCAGCACGTAGCCTAACCCTCCCACGTTTCCGTACCCTCACCTGTGCCCTAAGCCTTGCCGTTCCCTAACCAAAACCCCAACGTGGAACGGAAACCCACCACCATCCCTAAACTTTTCCCTACTGGGTAGCCTACTCCTCGCCCGTACGCTCGCACTGACCCGTGCGTCAGCATGTAGTTTGACCCTCCCACGTTTCCGTACCCTCACCTGGGCCCTAAGCCTTGCCATTCCCTAACACTAACCTTAGTCCGGAAAGGAAACCCACCACCAGCCCTACAACTTACCCTATGCCGTAGCCTACACCTGGCCCATACGCAGGCACTGACATGTGCTTCAGCACGTAGCCTGACCCTCCCACGTTTGCGGACCCTCACCTGTGCCCTAAGACTTGTCGTTCCCTAACAGTAACCCTAGCCCGGAACGGAATCCCACCACCAGCCCTACACCTTTCCCTACGCCATAGCCTATTCCTGGCTCGTACGCAGGCACTGACACTTTCATCAGCACTTAGCCTGACCCTCCCACGTTTCTGTACCCTCACCTGTGCCCTAAGCCTTGCCGTTCACTAACCCAAACCCTAGCCCGGAACGGAAACCCACCACCAGCCCTACACCTTACCCCCAAGCCGTAGCCTACTCCTGGCCGGTACGCTGGCACTGACACGTGCGTCAGCACGTAGCCTGACCCTCACACGTTTCCGTACCCTCACCTGTGCCCTAAGCCTTGCCGTTTCCTAACCCTAACCCTAGCCCGGAACAGAAACCCACCACCAGCCCTACACTCTACCCTACGCCATAGCCTATTCCTGGCCCGTACGCTGACTCTGAGCCATGCGTCATCACGTAGCCTGACCCTCCCACGTTTCCGTACCCTCACCTGTGCCCTAAGCCTTGCCGTTGCCTAACCCTAACCCTAGCCCGAAACGGAAACCGACCACCAGCCCTACAACTTACCCCCAAGCCGTAGCCTACTCCTGGTCCGTACACTGGCACTGACCCTTGCGTCAGCACGTAGCCTGACCCTCCCTCCTTTCCGTACCCTCACCTGTGCCCTAAGCCTTGCTGTTTCCTAACACTAACCCTAGCCTGGAATGGAAACCCACCACCAGCCCTACACCTAACCACCAAACCGTAGCCTACTCCTGGCCGGTACGCTGGCACTGACACCTGCGTCATCACGTAGCCTGAACCTCCCACGTTTCCGTACCCTCACATGTGCCCTAAGCTTTGCCGTTCCCTAACCCTAACTGTAGCCCAGAACGGAAACCCACCAACAGCCCTACACCTTACCCCCAAGCTGTAGCCTACTCCTGGTCCATACGCTGGCACTGACCCGTGCGTCAGAACGTATCCTGAACCTGCCACGTTGCTGTACCCTCACCTGTGCCCTAAACCTTGCCATTCCCTAACCCTAACCCTAGCCCGGAACAGGAACCCACCACCAGCCCTAAACCTTACCCTACGCTGTAGCCTACTCCTGGCCCGTACGCTGGCACTGACCCATGCGTCAGCACGTAGCCTGAACCTCCCACGTTTCCGTACCCTCACCTGGGTCCTAAGCATTGCCGTTACCTATCCCTAACCCTAGCCCGGAACAGGAACCCACCACCAGCCCTAAACCTTACCCTACGCTGTAGCCTACTCCTGGCCCTTATGCTGGCTCTGACACATGCGTCAGCACGTAGCCTGACCCTCCCACGTTTCCGTACCCTCACCTGTGCCCTAAGCCTTGCCGTTCCCTATCCCTAACCCTAGCCCGGAACGGAAACCCACCACCAGCCCTAAACCTTTCCCTATGCCGTAGCCTATTCCTGGCCCGTACGCAGGCACTGACCCTTTCATCAGCACGTAGCCTGACCCTCCCACGTTTCCGTACCCTCACCTGTGCCCTAAGCCTTGCCGTTCCCTAACCCTAACCCTAGACCGCAACGGAAACCCACCACCAGCCCTACACCTTACCCTAAGCCCTCGCCTACTACTGGACCGTACACTGGCACTGACATGTGCGTCAGCACTTAGCCTGACCTTACCACATTTCCGTACCCTCACCTGTGACCTAAGGCTTGCTGTTCCCTAACCCTAACCCTAGTACGGAACGGAAACCCACCACCAGCCCTAAACCTAACGCCCAAACCATAGCCTACTCCTGAACCGTACATGGCACTGACCCGTGCGTCACCATGTAGCCTGACCCTCGCACGTTTCCGTACCCTCACCTGTGCCCTAAGCCTTGCCGTTCCCTAACCATAACCCTAGCCTTGAATGAAAACCCGCCACCAGCCCTACATCTAACCCCCAAGCCGTAGCCTACTCCTGGCCGGTACGCTGGCACTGACACGTGCGTCAGCACGTACCCTGACCCTCACACGTTTCCGTACCCTCACCTGTGCCCTAAGCTTTGCCGTTCCCTAACCCTAATCCTAGCCCGGAACGCAAACCGACCACCAGCCCTACACCTTTCCCTATGCCGTAGCCTACTCCTGGCCCTTACGCTGGCATTGAACCGTGCGTCATCACGTAGCCTGACCCTCCCACTTTTCTGTACCCTAACCTGTGCCCTAAGCCTTGCCGTTCCCTTACCCTAGCCCTAGCCCGGAACGGAAACCCACCACCAGCCCTACACTCTACCCTACGCCATAGCCTATTCCTGGCCCGTACGCTGGCTCTGAGCCGTGCGTCATCACGTAGCCTGACACTCCCACGTTTCCGTACCCTCACCTGTGCCCTAAGCCTTGACGTTCCCTAACCTTAACCCTAGCCCCTAACAGAAACCCACCACCAGCCCTACAACTTACCACCACGCCGTAGCCTACTCCTGGCCCATATGCTGGCACTGACCCGTGCGTCAGCATGTAGCCTGACCCTCCCACGTTTCCGTAACCTCAGCTGTGCCATAAGCCTTGCCGTTCCCTAACCTTAACACTAGCCCGGAACGGAAACTCACCACCAGCCCTACACCTTACCCTATGCCATAGCCTACACCTGGCCCGTACACGGGCACTGACCTGTGCTTCAGCACGTAGCCTGACCCTCCCATGTTACCGTACCCTCACCTGTGCCCTAAGACTTGCCATTCCCTAACCCTAACCCTAGCCCGGAACGGAAACCCACCACCAGCCCTAAAACTTACCCACAAGCCGTAGCCTACTCCTGGCCCGTACGCTGGCACTGACCCGTGTGTCAGCACGTAGCCTGACCCTCCCACGTTTCTGTACCATCACCTGTGCCCTAAGCCTTGCCGTTTCCTCACCCTCACCCTAGCCAGGAATAGAAACCCTCCAGCAGCCCTACACCTTACCCTACGCCGTAGCCTACTCCTGGCACGTACGCTGGCACTGACACATGCGTCAGCATGTAGCCTGAACCTCCCACGTTTCCGTACCCTCACCTGTGCCCTAAGCCTGGCTGTTCCCTAACACTAACCCTAGCCTGGAATGGAAACCCACCACCAGCCCTACACCTAACCACCAAACCGTAGCCTACTCCTGGCCGGTACGCTGGCACTGACACGTGTGTCATCACGTAGCCTGAACCTCCCACGTTTCCGTACCCTCACATGTGCCCTAAGCTTTGCCGTTCCCTAACCCTAACTGTAGCCCGGAACGGAAACCCACCAACAGCCCTACACCTTACCCCCAAGCTGTAGCCTACTCCTGGTCCATACGCTGGCACTGACCCGTGCGTCAGAACGTATCCTGAACCTGCCACGTTGCTGTACCCTCACCTGTGCCCTAAAGCTTGCCATTCCCTAACCCTAACCCTACCCCGGAACAGAAACCCACCACCAGCCCTAAACCTTACCCTATGCTGTAGCCTACTCCTGGCCCGTACGCTGGCACTGACCCGTGCGTCAGCACATAGCCTGAACCTCCCACGTTTCCGTACCCTCACCTGGGTCCTAAGCATTGCCGTTACCTAACACTAACCCTAGCCCGGAAAGGAAACCCACCACCAGCCCTACACCTTACCCTACGCCGTAGCCTACTCCTGGCCCGAACTCTGGCAGTGACCCGTGCGTCAGCACGTAGCCTGACCCTCCCACGTTTCCGTACCCTCACCTGTGCCCTAAGCCTTGTCGTTCCCTAACCCTAACCCTAGACCGCAACGGAAAGCCACCACCAGCCCTACACCTTACCCAACGCCCTCGCCTACTCCTGGCCCGTACACTGGCACTGACATGTGCGTCAGCACTTAGCCTGACCTTACCACATTTCCGTACCCTCACCTGTGACCTAAGGCTTGCCGTTCCCTAACCCTAAACCTAGTACGGAACGGAAACCCACCACCAGCCCTAAACCTAACGCCCAAACCATAGCCTACTCCTGAACCGTACATGGCACTGACCCGTGCGTCACCATGTAGCCTGACCCTCGCACGTTTCCGTACCCTCACCTGTGCCCTAAGGCTTGCCGTTCCCTAACCATAACCTTAACCCAGAACGGAAACCCATCACCATCCCTAAACATTTCCCTACTGGGTAGCCTACTCCTCGCCCATACGCTCGCACTGACCCGTGCGTCAGCATGGAGTTTGACCATCCCACGTTTCCGTACACTCACCTGGGCCCTAAGCCTTGCCATTCCCTAACACTAACCCTAGCCCTGAACGGAAACCCACAACCAGCCCTACACCGTACCCTATGCCGTAGCCTACACCTGGCCCATACGCGGGCACTGACCTGTGCTTCAGCACGTAGCCTGACCCTCCCACGTTTGCGGACCCTCACCTGTGCCCTAAGCCTTGCCATTCCCTAACCCTAACCCTAGCCCGGAACGGAAACCCACCACCAGCCCTACACCTTACCCAACGCCGTAGCCTATTCCTGGCTCGTACGCCGGCACTCACCGTTTCATCAGCATGTAGCGTGACCCTCCCACGTTTCCGTACCCTCACCTGTGCCCTAAGCCTTGCCGTTCACTAACCCTAACCCTAGCTCGGAACGGAAACCCACCACCAGCCCTACACCTTACCCCCAAGCCGTAGCCTACTCCTGGCCGGTACGCTGGCACTGACCCGTGCGTCAGCACGTAGCCTGACCCTCACACGTTTCCGTACCCTCACCTGTGCCCTAAGCCTTGCCGTTCCCTAACCCTAACCCTAACCCTAGCCCGGAACGGAAACCCACCACTAGCCCTAAACCTTTCCGTACGCCGTAGCCTACACCTGGCCCGTACGATGGCACTGACCCATGCGTCAGCACGTAGTCTGACCCTCCCACGTTTCCGTACCCTCACATGGGCCCTAAGCCTTGCCGTTTCCTAACCCTAACCCTAGCCCATGAAAGGAAACCCACCACCAGCCCTATACCTTACCCTACGCCGTAGCATATTCCTGGCCCGTACGCTGGCACTGACCCGTGCGTCAGCACGTAGCCAGATCCTCCCACGTTTCCCTACCCTCACCTGTGCCCTAAGCCTTGCCGTTCCCTAACCCTAACCCTAGCCCTGAACGGAAACCCACCACCAGCCCTACAACTTACCCCCAAGCCGTAGCCTACTCCTGGCCGGTACGCTGGCACTGACACGTGCGTCATCACGTAGCCTGACCCTCGCACGTTTCCGTATCCTCACCTGTGCCCTAAGCTTTGCCGTTCCCTAACCCTAACTGTAGCCCGGAACGGAAACCCACCACCAGCCCTACAATTTACCCCCAAGCCGTAGCCTACACCTGGTCCATACGCTGGCACTGACCCGTGCGTCAGAACGTATCCTGACCCTGACACGTTGCCGTACCCTCACATGTGCCCTAAAGCTTGCCGTTCCCTAACCCTAACCCTAGCCCGGAACGGAAACCCACCACAAGCCCTACACCTTACCCCCAAGACGTAGCCTACTCGTGGTCCATACGCTGGCAATGACCTGTGCGTCAGCACGTAGCCTGACCTTCCCACGTTACCGTAACGTCACCTGTGCCCTAAGCCTTCCTGTTCCCTAACACTAACCCTAGCCCGGAACGGAAACCCACCACCAGTCCTACACCTAACCCCCAAGCCGTAGCCTACTCCTGGCCGGTTCGCTGGCACTGACCCGTGCGTCAGCACGTAGCCTGACTCTCCCACGTTTCCATACCCTCACCTGTGCCCTAAGCCTTGCCGTTCCCTAACCCTTCCACTAGCCCGGAACGGAAACCCACCACTAGCCCTAAACCTTACCCACAATCCGTAGCCTACTCTTGGCCCGTACACTGGCACTCACACGTGCGTCAGCACGTAGCCTGACCCTCCCACTTTTCTGTACCCTTACCTGAACCCTAAGCCTTGCCGTTCCCTAACCCTAAACCTAGCCCGGAATGGAATCCCACCACCAGCCCTACACCTTACCATATGCCGTAGCCTACTCCTGCCCGGTACGGTGCCACTGAGCTGTGCATCAGCACGTAGCCTGACCCTCCCACGTTTCCGTACCCTCAGCTGTGCCCTACGCCTTGCCGTTCCCTAACCCTATCCCTAGCCCGGAACGGAAACACACCACCAGCCCTACAACTTACCCCTAAGCCGTAGCCTACTCCTGGCCTGTACGGTGGCACTGACCCTTGCGTCAGCATGTAGCCTGACACTCCCACGTTTCCGTACCCTCACCTGTGCCCTAAGCCTTGCCGTTCCATAACCCTAACCCGAGCCCGGAACGGAAACCCACCACCAGCCCTACACCTTACCCTTTGCTGTAGCCTACACCTGGCCCGTATGCGGACACTGACATGTCCGTCAGCACGTAGCCTGACCCTCCCACGTTTCCGTACCCTCACCTGTGCCCTAAGCCTTGCCGTTCCCTAACCCTAACCCTAGCCCGGAACGCAAACCGACCACCAGCCCTACACCTTTCCCTATGCCGTAGCCTACTCCTGGCCCATACGCTGGCACTGAACCGTGCGTAATCACGTAGCCTGACCCTCCCACTTTTCTGTACCCTCACCTGTGCCCTAAGCCTTGCCGTTCCCTTACACTAGCCCTAGCCTGGAACGGAAACCCACCACCAGCCTTACTCCTTAGCCTATGCCGTAGCCTACTCCTTGCCTGTACCCTGGCACTGACCCGTGCGTCAGCACGTAGCCTGACCCTCCCACGTTTCCGTACCCTCACCTGTGCCCTAAGGCTTGCCGTTCCCTAACCCTAACCGTAGTCCGGAACGGAAACACACCACCAGCCCTACAACTAACCCCCAAGCCGTAGCTTACTCCTGGCCAGTACGCTGGCAGTGACCCGTGCATTATCACGTAGTCTGACCCTCCAACATTTCCGTACTCTCACCTGTGCCCTAAGCCTTGCCGTTCCCTAACCCTAACCCTAGCCCAGAACGGAAAACCACCACCAGGCCTACATCTTACCCCCAAGCCGTAGCCTACTCCTGGCCCGTACGCTGGCACAGACCCGTGCGTCAGCACGAAGCCTGACCCTCCCACGTTTGCGGACCCTCACCTGTGCCCTAAGCCTTGCCGTTCCCTAACACTAACCCTAGACTGGAACGGAAACCCACCACCAGCCCTACACCTTTCCCTACGCCGTAGCCTATTCCTGGCTCATACGCAGGCACTGACTCTTTCATCAGCAAGTAGCCTGACCCTCCCACGTTTCCGTACACTCACCTGTGCCCTAAGCCTTGCCGTTCACTAACCCTAACCCTAGCCCGGAACGGAAACCCACCACCAGACCTACACCTTACTCTATGCCGTAGCCTACACCTGGCCCCGTACGCGGGCACTGACCTGTGCTTCAGCACGTAGCCTGACCCTCCAATGTTACCGTACGCTCACCTGTGCCCTAAGCCTTGCCTTTCCCTAACCCTAACCCTAGCCCGGCACGGAATCCCACCACCAGCCCTTCACCTTATCGTATGCCGTAGCCTAGTCCTGGCCTGTACGCTGGCACTGACCCGTGCGTCAGCATGTAGCCTGACCCTCCCACGTTTCCGTAACCTCACCTGTGCCCTAAGCCTTGCCGTTCCCTAACCCTAACCCTAGCCCAGAACAGAAACCCACCACTAGCCCTATACCTTTCCCTACGCCGTAGCCTATTCCTGGCCCGTACGCAGGCACTGACCCTTTCATCAGCACGTAGCCTGACCCTCCCACGTTTCCGTACCCTCACCTGTGCCCTAAGCCATGCCGTTCCCTAACCCTAACCCTAGCCCGGAACGGAAACCCACCACCAGCCCTAAACCTTACCCCCAAGCCGTAGCCTACTCCTGGTCCATACGCTGGCACTGACCTTTGCGTCAGCACGTAGCCTGAACTTCCCACATTACCGTACCCTCACCTGTGCCGTAAGCCTTGCCGTTCCCTAACCCTAACCCTAGTACTGAACGGAAACACACCATAAGCCCTACACCTAACCCCCAAGCCGTAGCCTACTCCTGGCCCGTATGCTGGCACTGACACGTGCGCCAGCACGTAGCCTGACACTCCCACGTTTCCGTACCCTCACATGTGCCCTAACACTTGCTGTTCCCTAACACTAACCCGAGCCTTGAACGGAAACCCACCACCAGCACTACACCTAACCCCCAAGCCGTAGCCGATTCCTGGCCCGTACGCTGGCACAGACCCATGTGTCAGCACGAAGCCTGACCCTCCCACGTTTGCGGACCCTCACCTGTGCCCTAAGCCTTGCCGTTCCCTAACACTAACCCTAGACCGGAACGGAATCCCACCACCAACCCTACACCTTTCTCTACGCCGTAGCCTATTCCTGGCTCATACGCAGGCACTGACACTTTCATCAGCAAGTAGCCTGACACGCCCTCGTTTCTGTACCCTCACCTGTGCCCTAAACCTTGCCGTTCACTAACCCTAACCCTAGCCCGGAACGGAAACCCACCACCAGCCATACACCTTACTCTATTCCGTAGCCTACACGTGGCCCGTACGCGGGCACTGACATGTCCTTCAGCACGTAGCCTGACCCTCCCATTTTACCGTACGCTCACCTGTGCCCTAAGCCTTGTCGTTCCATAATCCTAACCCTAGCCCGGCACGGAATCTCACCACCAGCTGTACACCATATCGTATGCCGTAGCCTAGTCCTGGCCCGTACGCTGGCACTGACCCGTGTGTCAGCATGTAGCCTGATCCTCCCACGTTTCGGTACCCTCATCTGTGCCCTAAGCCTTGCCGTTCCCTAACCCTAACCCTAGCCCGGAACGGAAACCCACCACTAGCCCTACACCTTACCCTATGCTGTAGCCTACACATGGCCCGTACGCGGGCACTGACCCGTGTGTCAGCATGTAGCCTGACCCTCCCACGTTTCCGTACCCTCATCTGTGCCCTAAGCCTTGCCGTTCCCTAACCCTAACCCTAGCCCGGAACGGAAACCCACCACCAGCCCTACACCTTAACCTACGCCGTAGCCTACTCCTGGACTGTACGGTGGCACTGCCCCTTGCGTCATCATGTAGCCTGATGCTCCCACGTTTCCGTACCCTCACCTCTGCCCTAAGCCTTGCCGTTCTGTAACCCTAACCCTAGCCCGGAACGGAAACCCACCACCAGCCCTACACCTTACCCCCAAGCCGTAGCCTACTCCTGGCACGTTCGGTGGCAGTAACCCTAGCATCAGCAAGTAGCCTGACCCTCCCACGTTTCTGTACCCTCAACCGTGCCCTAAGCCTTGCCGTTCCGAAAAACTAAACCTAGCCCGGAACGGAAACCCACCACCAGCCCTACACCTTACCCGCAAGCCGTAGCGTACTCCTGGCCCATATGCTGGCACTGACCCATGCGTCAGCACGTAGCGTGACCCTCCCACGTTTCCGTACCCTCACCTGTGCCCTAAGCCTTGCCGTTCCCTAACCCTAACCCTAGCCCGGAACGGAAACCCAGCACTAGCCCTACACCTTACCCTATGCTGTAGCCTACACATGGCCCGTACGCGGGCACTGACCCGTGCGTCAGCACGTAGCCTGACCCTCCCACGTTTCTGTACCCTCACCTGTGCCCTAAGCCTTGCCGTTCCCTAACCCTAACCCTAGCCCGGAACGGAAAGCCACCACCAGCCCTAAAACTTAGCCACAAGCCGTAGCCTACTCCTGGCTCGTACGCTGGCACTGACCCGTGCGTCAGCACGTAGCCTGACCCTCTCACTTTTCCGTACCCTCACATGTGCCCTAAGCCTTGACGTTCCCTATCCCTAACCCTAGCCCGGAACACAAACCCACCACCAGCCCTACACCTTTCCCTACGCCGTAGCATACTCCTGGCCCGTACGCTGGCACTGACCCGTGCATCATCACGTAGCCTGACCCTCCCACTTTTCCGTACCCTCACCTGTGCCCTAAGCCTTGCCGTTCCCTTACCCTAACCCTAGCCCGGAACGGAAACCCACCACCCGCCCTACACCTTACCCTATGCCGTAGCCGACTCCTTGCCCGTACCCTGGCACTGACCCGTGCTTCAGCACGTAGCCATACACTCCCACGTTTTCGTACCCTCACATGTGCCCTAAGCCTTGCCATTCCCTAACCGTAACCGTAGCCCGGAACGAAAACCCACCACCAGCCCTAAACCTTACACTACGCCGTAGCCTACTCCTGGCCCTTACGCTGGCACTGACCCGTGCGTCAGCACGTAGCCTGACCCTCCCACGTTTCCGTACCCTCACCTGTGCCCTAAGCCTTGCCGTTCCCTAACCCTAACCCTAACTCGGAACGGAAAACCACCACCATCCCTAAACCTTTCCCTAGTGGGTAGCATACTCCTCGCCCGTACGCTCACACTGACCCGTGCGTCAACATGTAGTTTGACCCTCCCACGTTTCCGTACCCTCACGTGGGCCCTCAGCCTTGCCATTCCCTAACACTAACCTTAGCCCGGAAGGGAAACCCACCACCAGCCCTACACCTTACCCTATGCCGTAGCCTACACCTGACCCATACGCGGGCACTGACCTGTGCTTCAGCACGTAGCCTGGCCAACCCATGTTTGCGGACCCTCACCTGTGCCCTAAGACTTGCCGTTCCCTAACCCTAACCCTAGCCCGGAACGGAAACCCACCACCAGCCCTACACATTTCCCTATGCCGTAGCCTACTCCTGGCCCGAACGCTGGCACTGACCCGTGCGTCAGCACGTAGCCTGACCTTCCCACATTTCCGTACCTTCACCTGTGCCGTAAGCCTTGCTGTTCCCTAACCCTAACCCTAGTACGGAACGGAAAACCATCACCAGCACTACACCTAACCTCCAAGCCATAGCCTAATTATGGCCCGTACGCTGGCACTGACCCGTGCGTCAGCACGTAGCCTGACCCTCCCACGTTTCCATACCATCACATTTGCCCTAAGCCTTGCCGTTCCCTAACCCTAACCCTAGCCCGGTACAGAAACCCACCACCAGCCCTACACCTAACCCCCAAGCCGTAGCCTACTCCTGGCCGGTACGATTGCACTGACCCGTGCGTCAGCACGTAGCCTGACCCTCCCACGTTTCTGTATCCTCACCTGTGCCCTAAGCCTTGCCGTTCCCTAACCCTAACCCTAGCCCTGAACGGAAAACCACCACTAGCCCTACACTTTACCCTACGCCGTAGCCTACTCCTGGCCCGTACGCTGGCACTGACCCATGCGTCAGCAACTAGCCTGACCCCCCCACTCTTCCGTACCCTCACCTGTGCCCTAAGCCTTGCCGTTCCCTAACCCTAACCCTAGCCCGGAATGGAAACCCACCACCAGCCCTAAAACTTACCCCCATGCCATAGCCTACTCCGGGCCCGTACACAGGCACTGACCCGTGCGTCAGCACGTAGCCTGACCCTCCCACTTTTCCGTACCCTCAGCTAAGCCCTAAGCCTTGGCATTCACTAACTCTAACCCAAGCCTGGAACGGAATCCCACCACCAGCCCTACACCTTAACGTATGCCGTAGCCTATTCCTGGCCCATACGCTGGCACTGACATGTGCGTCAGCACGTAGCCTGACCCTCCCACGTTTCCGTACCCTCACCTGTGCCCTAAGCCTTGCCGATCCCTAACCCTAACCCAAGCCAGGAACGGAAACCCACAAGATCCCTACACCTTACCATACGCCGTAGCCCACTCCTGGCCCGTACGCTGGCACTGACCCGTGAGGCAGCCCGTAGCCTGACCCTCCCACGTTTCCGTACCCTCACCTGTGCCCTAAGCCTTGCCGTTCCCTCACCATAACCCTAGCCAGGAACGGAAATCCACCAGCAGCCCTACACCTTACCCTACGCCGCAGCCTACTCCTGGCCCGTACGCTGGCTCTGACACGTGCGTCAGCACGTAGCCTGACCCTCACACATTTCAGTACCCTCACATGTGCCCTAAGCCTTACCGTTCCCTAACCCTAAACCTAGTCCGGAACAGAAACCCACCACCAGCCCTACACCTAACCCCCAAGCCGTAGACTACTACTAGCCGGTATGCTGGCACTGACCCGTGCATCAGCACATAGCCTGACCCTCCCACGTTTCTGTACCCTCAACTGTGCCCTAAGCCTTGCCGTTCCCTAACCCTAATCCTAGCCAGGAACGGAAACCCACCACCAGCCCTACAACTTACCCCCAAGCCGTAGGCTACTCCTGGACCTTACGCTGGCACTGACCAGTGCGTCAGCACGTAGCCTGACCCTCCCACGTTTGCGGACCCTCACCTGTGCCCTAAGCCTTGCCATTCCCTAACCCTAACCCTAGCCCGGAACGGAAACCCACCACCAGCCCTACAACTTTCCCTACGACGTAGCCTATTCCTGGCCCCTACGGAGGCACTGACACTTTCATCAGCACGTAGCCTGACCCTCCCACGTTTCCGTACCCTCACCTGTGCCCTAAGCCTTGCCGTTCCCTAACCCTAACCCTAGCCTGGAACGGAAACCCACCACCAGCCCTACATCTTACCCCCAAGCCGTAGCCTACTCCTGGCCCATACGCTGGCACTGACCTGTGCGTCAGCATGTAGCCTGAACTTCCCACATTACCGTAACCTCACCTGTGCCCTAAGCCTTGCCATTCCCTAACCCTAAACCTAGTACGGAACGGAAACACACCACCAGCCCTACACCTAACCCCCAAGCCATAGCCTACTCCTGGCCCGTACGCTGGCACTGACCCGTGCGTCAGCACGTAGCCTGACCCTCCCACATTTCCGTACCCTCACCTGTGCCCTAAGCCTTGCTGTTCCCTAATACTAACCCTAGCCTGGAACGGAAACACACCACCAACCCTACACCTAACCACCAAGCCGTAGCCTACTCCTGGCCGGTACGCTGGCACTGATATGTGCCTCAGCATGTAGCCTGACCCTCCCACGTTTCCGTAACCTCACCTGTGCCCTACGCTTTGCCATTCCCTAACCCTAACTGTAGCCCGAAAGGGAAACAGCCCTACACCTTACCCTACGCAGTAGCCTACACCTGGCCGGTACGCTGGCACTGACACGTGCATCAGCATGTAGCCTGACCCTCACATGTTTCCGTACCATCACCTGTGCCCTAAGCCTTACCGTTCCCTAACCCTAAACCTAGTCCGGAACAGAAACCCACCACCAGCCCTACACCTAACCCCCAAGCCGTAGCCTACTCCTGGCTGGTACGCTGGCACTGACCCGTGCATCGACACATAGCCTGACCCTCCCCCGTTTCCGTACTCTCACCTGTGCCCTAAGCCTTGACGTTCCCTAACCCTAACCCTAGCCCGGAATGGAAACACACCACCAGCCCTACACATTTCCCTACGACGTAGCCTACTCCTGGCCCGTACGCTGGCACTGACCCATGCATCAGCACGTAGCCTGAACCTACAACTTTTCTGTACCCTCACCTGTGCCCTAAGCCTTGACGTTCCCTAACACTAACCCTAGCCCGGAACGGAAACCCACCACCAGCCCTACACCTTACCCTACGCCGTAGCCTACATCAGGCCCGTACGTTGGCACTTACCTGTGCGTCAGCACGTAGCCTGACCTGCCCACGTTTCCGTACCCTCACCTGTGCCCTAAGCCTTGCCGTTCCCTTACCCTAACCGTAGCCCGGAACGGAAACACACCACCAGCCCTACAACTTACCCCCAAGATGTAGCCTACTCCTGGCCCGTATGCTGGCACTGACCCGTGCGTCAGCACGTAGCCTGACCCTCCCACGTTTCCGTACCGTCACCTGTGCCCTATGCCTTGCCGTTCCCTAACCCTAACCCTAGCACAGAACGGAAAACCACCACCAGCCCTACACTTTACCTATGCCGTAGCCTACACCTGGCCCGTACGTGGGCACTGACCCATGTGTCAGCATGTAGCCTAACCCTCCCACGATTCCGTACCCTCACCTCTGCCCTAAGCCTTGCCGTTCCCTAACCCTAACCCTAGCCCGGAACGGAAACCCACCACCAGCCCTAAACCTTACCCACAAGCCGTAGCCTACACCTGGCCCGTATGCTGGCACTGAACCGTGTGTCAGCACGTAGCCTGACCCTCCCACGCTTATGTACACTCACCTGTGCCCTAAGCCTTGCCGTTCCCTAACCCTAACCCTAGCCCGGAACGGAAACCCACCACCAGCCCTATACCTTACCCTACGCTGTAGCCTACTGCTGGCCCATACGCTGGCACTGACTCATGCGTAAGCACGTAGCCTGATGCTCCCACGTTTCCGTTCCCTCACCTGTGCACTAAGCCTTGAGGTTCCCTAACCCTAACCCTAGCCCGGAACGGAAACCCACCACCAGCCCTAGACCTTACCCTACGGCGTAGCCTACTCCTGGCCTGTACGCTGACACTGACACGTGCGTCAGCACGTAGCCGGACCCTCCCACGTTTCCGTACCCTCACCTGTGCCCTAAGCTTTGCCGTTCCCTAACCCTAACCCTAGCCCGGAACGGAAACCCACCACCAGCCCTAAACCTTTCCCTACGCCGTAGCCTACTCCTTGCCCGTACGCTGGCACTGACCCGTGTGTCAGCATGTAGCCTGAACCTCCCACGTTTCCATACCCTCACCTGTGCCCTAAGCCTTGCCGTTCCTTAACCCTAACCCTAGCCCGGAACGGAAAACCTCCACCAGCCCTACACCTAACCCCCAAGCCGTAGCCTACTCCTGGCCGGTACGATGGCACTGACCCGTGTGTCAGCACGTAGCCTGACCCTCCCACGTTTCCGTACCCTCACCTGTGCCCTAAGCCTTGCCGTTCCCCAACCCTAACCCTAGCCCGGAACGGAAACCCACCACCAGCCCTACACCTTACCGTACGCCGTAGCCTACTCCTGGACCGTACGCGGACACTGACCCGTGCGTCAGCACGTAGCCTGACCCGCCCACGTTTCCGTACCCTCACCTGTGCCCTAAGCCTTGCCGTTCCCTAACTCTAACCCTGGCCCGGAACGGAAACCCACAACCAGCCCTAAACCTTTCCCTAAGCCGTAGCCTACTCCTGGCCCGTACGCTGGCACTGACCCATGCGTCCGCATGTAGTCTAACCCCCACATGTTTCCATACCCTCACCTGGGCCCTAAGCCTTGCCGTTACCTAGCCCTAACCCTAGCCCGGAACGGAAACCCACCACCAGCCCTATACCTTTCCCTACGCCGTAGCCTATTCCTGGCCCGTACACAGGCACTGACCCTTTCATCATCACGTAGCCTGACCCTCCCACGTTTCCGTACCCTCACCTGTGCCCTAAGCCTTGCCGTTCACTAACCCTAACCCTAGCCCGGAACGAAAACCCACCACCAGCTCTACACCTTACCACAAAGCCGTAGCCTACTCCTGGAAGGTACGCTGGCACTGACACGTGCGTCAGCACGTAGCCTGACCCTCACACGTTTCCGTACCCTCACCTGTGCCCTAAGCCTTGCCGTTCCCTAAACCTAACCTTAGCCCGGAACAGAAACCCACCACCAGCCCTACACTATACCCTACGCCGTAGCCTATTCCTGGCCCGTACTCTGGCACTGACGCGTGCGTCAGCACGTAGCCTGATCCTCCCACGTTTCCGTACCCTCTCCTGTGCCCTAAGCCTTGACGTTCCCTAACCCTAACCCTAGCCCGGAACGGAAATCCACCAACAGCCCTACACCTTACCACCACGCCGTAGCCTACTCCTGGCCCATATGCTGGCACTGACCCGTGCGTCAGCACGTAGACTGACCCTCCCACATTTCCGTAACCTCACATGTGCCCTAAGCCTTGCCATTCCTTAACCCTAACCCTATCCCGGAACAGAAACCCACCACCAGCCCTAAACCTTACTCTATGCCTTAGACTACACCTGGTCCGTACGCGGGCACTGACCTGTTCTTCAGCACGTAGCCTGACACTCCAATGTTACTGTACCCTGAACTGTGACCTAAGCCTTGCCGTTCCCTAACCCTAACCCGAGCCCGGCACGGAATCCCACCACCAGCCCTACACCTTATCATATGCCGTAGCCTAGTCCTAGCCCGTACGCTGGCACTGACCCGTGCGTCAGCATGTAGCCTGACCCTCCCACGTTTCCGTACCCTCACCTCTGCCCTAAGCCTTGCCGTTCCCTAACCCTAACCCTAGCCCGTAACGGAAACCCACCACAATCCCTACACCTTACCATACGCCGTAGCCTACTCCTGGCCCGTACGCTGGCAATGACCCGTGAGTCAGCACGTAGACTGACCCTCCCACGTTTCCGTACCCTCACCTGTGCCCTAAGCCTTGCCGTTCCCTCACCCTAACACTAGCCAAGAACGGAAACCCACCAGCAGCCCTAAACCTTACCCTACACCGTAGCCTACTCCTGGCCCGTACGCTGGCACTGACTCGTGCGTCAGCACGTAGCCTAACCCTCCCACGTTTCCGTACCCTCACCTGTGCCGTAAGACTTTCTGTTCCCTAACACTAACCCTAGCCTGGAACGGAAACACACCATCAGCCCTACACCTAACCACCAAGACGTAGCCTAATCCTGGCCGGTACGCTGGCACTGACCCGTGCCTCAGCACGTAGCCTGGCACTCTCAAGTTTCCGTACCCTCACCTGGGCCCTAAGCCTTGCCGTTCCCTAACCCTAACCCTAGCCCATGAACGGAAACCGACCACCAGCCCTACACCTTACCCTACGCCGTAGCCTACTCCTGGCCCGTATGCTGGCACTGACCCGTGCGTCAGCATGTAGCCAGACCCTCCCACGTTTCCGTACCCTCACCTGTGCCCTAAGCCTTGCCGTTCCCTAACCCTAAGCCTAGCCCGGAAGGGAAACCCACCACCAGCCCTACACCTTACCCCAAGCCGTAGCCTACTCCTGGCCCGTACGCTGGCACTGACCCGTGCATCAGCAAGTAGCCTGACCCTCCCACGTTTCCGTACCCTCACCTGTGCCCTAAGACTTGCTGTTCCCTAACACTAACCCTAGCCTGGAACGGAAAACCACCACCAGCCCTACACCTAACCGCCAAGCCGTAGCCTACTCCTGGCCGGTATGCTGGCACTGACCCATGCATCATCACGTAGCCTGACCCTCCCACGTTTCCGTACCCTCACCTGTGCCCTAAGCTTTGCCGTTCCCTAACCCTAACTGTAGCCCGGAACGGAAACCCACCACCAGCCCTACAACTTACCCCCAAGCCGTAGCCTATTCCTGGTCCATACGCTGGCACTGACCCGTGCTTCAGAATGTATCCTGACCCTGCCACGTTGCCGTACCCTCACATGTGCCCTAAACCTTGCCGTTCCCTAACCGTAACACTAGCCCGGAACGGAAACCCACCACAAGCCCCACACCTTATCCCCAAGCCGTAGCCTACTCGTGGTCCATACGCTGGCACTGACCTCTGCGTCAGCACATAGCCTGACCTTCCCACGTTACCGTAACGTCACCTGTGCCCTAAGCCTTGCCTTTCCCTAACCATAACCCTAGTATGGGACAGAAACACACCACAAGCCCTAAACATTACCCCCAAGCTGAAGCCTACTGCTGGCCCGTACGCTGGCACTGACACGTGCGTCAGCATGTAGCCTGAACCTCCCACGTTTCCGTACCATCACCTGGGCCCTAAGCCTTGCAGTTCCCTAAACCTAACCCTAGCCTGGAACGGAAAACCACGACCAGCCCTAAACCATACCCTACGCCATAACCTACTCCTGGCCCATACGCTGGCACTGACCCGTGAATCAGCACGTAGCCTGACCCTCCCACGTTTCCGTACCCTCACCAGTGTCCTAAGCCTTGCAGTTCCCTCACCCTAACCCTAGCCTGGAACGGAAACCAACCACCAGCCCTATATCTAACCCTATGCCGTAGCCTACTCCTGTCCCGTACGCTGGCACTGACCTGTGCGTCAGCACGAAGCCTGACCTTCCCACATTTCCGAACCCTCATCTGTGCCCTAAGCCTTGACGTTCCCTAACACTAACCCTAACCCGGAACGGAAACCCACCAACAGCCCTACAACTTACCCCCAAGCCGTAGCCTATTCCTGTCCCGTACGCTGGCACTGACCCGTGCGTCAGCACATAGCCTGACTCTCCCACGTTTCCGTACCCTCACCTGTGCCCTAAGCCTTGCGGTTCCCTAACTCTAACCCTAGCCCGGAACGGAAACCCACCACCAGCCCTACACCTTACCCTACACCGTAGCCTACTCCGGGCCCGTACGCTGGCACTGACCCATGCGTCAGCACGTAGCCTGACCCTCCCACGTTTCCGGAGCCTCACCTGTGCCCTAAGACTTGACGTTCCCCAACTCTAACCATAGCCCGGAACGGAAACACACCACCAGCCCTACACCTTACCCCCAAGCCATAGCCTACTCCTGGCCCGTACGCTGGCACTGATGCGTGCGTCACCACGTAGCAATGAAACTCCCACGTTTCCGTACCCTCAAGTGTGCCCTAAGCCTTGCGGTTCCCTAACCCTAACCCTAGCCCAGAAGGGAAACCCACCACCAACCCTACACCTTACCTTGCGCCGTAGCCTACTCCTGGCCCATACGCGGGCACTGACCCGTGCATTCAGCAGGTAGCCTGACCCTCCCACGTTTCCGTACCCTCACCTGTGCCCTAAGCCTTGCCGTTCCCTAACCCTAACCCTAGCCCAGAAAAGAAACCCATCACCAGCCTAAAACTTACCCACAACCTATAGCCTACTCCTGGCCCGTACGCTGGCACTGACCCGTGCGTCAGCACGGAGCCTGACCTTCCCACGTTTCCGTATCCTCACGTGGGCCCTAAGCCTTGCCGTTCCCTAACACTAACCCTAGCCCGGAACGAAAACCAACCACCAGCCCTACAACTTACCCCCAAGCCTTAGCCTACACCTTGCCCATACGCTGGCACTGACCCATGCGTCAGCACGTAGCCTGACCCTCCCACGTTTCCGTACCATCACCTGTGCCCTAAGCCTTGCCGTTCCCTAACCCTAACCCTAGCCCTGAATGGAAACACACCACCAGCCCTATACCTAACCCCCAAGCCGTAGCCTACTCCTGGCACGTACGCGGGCACTGACCTGTGCTTCAGCACATAGCCTGACACACCCATGTTACTCTACCCTCACTTGTGCCCTAAGCCTTGCCGTTCCCTTATCCTAACCGTAGCCCCGAACGGAAACCCACCACCAGCCCTACACTCTACCCTACGCTGTAGCCAAATCCTGGCCCGTATGCTGGCACTGAGACGTGCGTCAGCACTTAGCCTGACCCTCCCACGTTTCCGTACCATCACCTGTGCCCTAAGCGTTGACCTTCCTTAACCCTAACCCTAGCCCATCACAGAAACCCACCACCAGCCCTACACCTTACACTACGCCGTAGCCTAATCCTGGCCCATACGCTGGCACTGACCCGTGCGTCAGCACGTAGCCGGACCCTCACTCGTTTCCGTACCCTCACCTGTGCCCTAAGCCTTGCCGTTCCCTAACCCTAACCCTAGTCCGGAATGGAAACCCACCACCAGCCATACAGCTTACCCCAAGCCATAGCCTACTCGTGACCCATACGCTGGCACTGACCGGTGTGTCAGCATATAGCCTGACGAGGCACACAAGGGGAGGGCGGGCCGGCAGGGTAAGGCTACCCAGGTCAGCTAATCCACAACCCTCAGGAAATCACATTGGTGAAAATGGACCTCGCTAAGGCAGAAGAGAAGCCAAGGGAAAAAAGGACACGGTGCCATTTGCAGCACCGTAGATGAGTCTAGAAATAATCACGTGACTTGTAGTAAGTCAGAAAGTGAAAGACACATATCATATCATATCACTTATAGGTGTTACCTAAAAATGGATACCAGGGCAGATATTTCCACGGAGAAGGGCAATCACAGATTCATTAAACAAACTTATGGTTCACCAATGGAAAGGTGTGAGGATTGGTTTCATTATGATATCGGGGTTAACAGACATATACAAACACAGGTGACATATATAATCACCAAAGACCTACAGAATACCAAGAGAGGACTACTCAACATTCTGTCATAACGTACATGGGAAAAGGATCCCAGGAAGAACAGACATCTGTATATGTGTAAAAGAACCACATCTTCCACACCTACAACAAGCCAAACATTGTAATCAAACTTGCTGTAATAAAAAATAAAAAAATAAATTAAAAACACGAACAAGAAGTAGTGAGACAAACGTGAGGGGCTTTCTCCTGGCACATTCCATTCTAAATTCCAATCTAGAACACCACTTCCACTGAGGCTCTCTTGCCCTAGTAACCAGATTTGGTAAGGGTGAACTGCTGCCACCTTGTGGCCGTTTCACACAACAGCAGCTTTAATCCCAGCGCTAATGGTCAGTTGATATTCAAAATCATTGCAGGCCTGTAAATGACACCTGCCCTGAAAACAAATCCTGGGGTCACATATCGACCAAAAAATTCAAAGGACGTCCATATTTCAAAATGACCGTTTCAAAAGGCATATTTTACGCACATTAGTGTTCTGCTTCTTTTCCTTTCTTTCCTTTTTTTGTTAAAAAACACGGGAATGGAAAAAGGTATCCCTCAGAATGGGAAAAAATCGTTGCAAACGAATCAATGGACAGAGGTTTAATCTCCAATATATATAAACAGCGCATGCAGCTTAATATTAAAAAAACAAACAACCCAATACAAAAATGGGCAGAAGATCTAAAGAGACGTTTCTTCAAAGGAGACACAGAGATGGCCAAGACGCACATGAAAAGCTGCTCAACAGCACTAATTATTAGAGAAATGCAAATCAAAACTACAATGAGGTATCACCTCACACCTGTTAGAATCGGCATCATTAGAAAATCTACAAACAACAAATTCTGGGGAGGGTGTGGACAAAAGGAGCCCTCTTCCACTATTGGTGGGAATGTAACTTGATACAGTCACTATGGAGAACAGTATGGAGTTTCCTTAAAAAAACTAGAAATAGAATTACCATCTGATCCAGCAATCCCACTTCTGGGCATATACCCAGAGAAAACCGTAAATCAAAAACGCACATTCACCACAATATTCATTGCAGCACTATTTACAATAGCCAGGTAATGGAAGCAACCTAAATGCCCACAGACAGATGAATGGATAAAGATGTGGTACATATATAAAATGGAATATTACTCGGCCATAAAAAGGAATGAAACTGGGTCATTTATAGAGACATCGATGGATCGAGAGACTGTCATACAGAATGAAGTAAGTCAGAAAGCAGAAAAAAAATATTGTATATTAATGCATATATGTGGAACCTAAAAAAATGGTACAGATGAACTGGTTTGCAGGGAAGAAATAGAGACACAGAGGTAGAGAACAAACGTATGGACACCAAGTGTGGGAAACCATGGGGTGGTGCTGGTGGGATGAGTTGGGAGATTTGGATTGACCTGTATACATATATATGCATAAAATACATAACTAATAAAAACCTGCTGTATAAAAACATAAATAAAATTATATTTCAAAATTTAAAAAAAATAGAATTTAACAATAAAACAGAAAAAATTTCTTCTGTCACACAGATGTATTTATAGGAATGAATTATTACAATGCTTATATCTATAAATACATGAAAGAGGAATATAATCTAACTGGAACCATAAAAGAAAAAAAAAACCTGAACCCACGAGTTATACAGAGGAAAACCCTATCCGGGCACAATTGCTCCAGCGGTAAACAATTCTGAAATTGGTCAGAGGTGGGGAACCATCTCCCATACAGCCAGCAACCCACCCCCCACGCAAGGAGCGTCCTCATTGCAAAGCTGGGGGACTGTGCCGAGGCATCTGTGAGTAAACGTGAGCTGAGCCCCAGGCCAGCTGCTGCTGAACTGTTCCCAACCTTTCCAGGTAAAACACCTGAATATGTACAAGGGCTTGAAAGCCTAGAGGAAGGACCGTGGAGCCACACCAGCGACAGCACGCAGGCCAACTTGGTGCCTCCAGGACAGCCAGGGTGGTCCTGGCCCCGGGCGCTCCTCCAGAAGCTTTCCATTGCCCTGCCTGAGATACCCCTCCTGTCCTGGCCCCCACTGCTTTTTTCCTTCCTCATCTCTGACCGGAGAGAAATTCCAGCGGAAGGTATGGGTGACACATCCTCTTCTTTAGAGGCGGCAGTCTGGCAACTCCTGCAGAAAGGCCAGCAGAACCCCACTCACACCGGGCCACCCACAAAGCTGTGGCACCTCTCTCCCTCCCACCAGCACAGCCCCGAGACTGCTGATGGGGCAGAGAATATGGAGTCAGGCACAGCTTCAGGGGCTATTGCTGCCTGGAGCGCTGTTTATATTGACCTCAACGAGGCACACCTGGGGAGGGCGGGCCGGCAGGGTAAGGCTGCCCAGGTCAGCTAACCCACAACCCTCAGGGAATCACATTGTTGAAAGTGGACCTCGCTAAGGCAGAATAGGAGCCAAGGAAAAAAAGGACACAATGCCATTTGCAGCCCCTTAGATGAGTCTAGAAGTAATCACGTGACTTGTAGTAAGTCAGAAAGTGAAAGACACATATCATATCATATCACTTATAGGTGTTACCTAAAAATGGATAGCAGGGCAGATTTTTCCACGGAGAAGGGCAATCACAGATTCATTAAACAAACTTATGGTTCACCAATGGAAAGGTGTGAGGATTGGTTTCATTACGATATCAGCGTTAACACACATATACAAACAAAGGTGACATATATAATCACCAAAGACCTACAGAACACCAAGAGAGCACTACTCAACTCTGTCATAACGTACATGGGAAAAGGATCCCAGGAAGAACAGACATCTGTATATGTGTAAAAGAACCACATCTTCCACACCTACAACAAGCCAAACATTGTAATCAAACTTGCTGTAATAAAAAATACAAAAAATTAAATTAAAAACACGAACAAGAAGTCGTGAGACAAACTTGAGGGGCTTTCTCCTGGCACATTCCATTCTAAACTCCAATCTAGAACACCACTTCCACTGAGGCTCTCTTGCCCTAGTAACCAGATTTGGTAAGGGTGAACTGCTGCCACCTTGTGGCCGTTTCACACAACAGCAGCTTTAATCCCAGCGCGAATGGTCAGTTGATATTCAAAATCATTGCAGGCCTGTAAATGACACCTGCCCTGAAAACAAATCCTGGGGTCACATATCGACCAAAAAATTCAAAGGACGTCCATATTTCAAAACGACCGATTCAAAAGGCATATTTTACGCACATTAGTGTTCTGCTTCTTTTCCTTTCTTTCCTTTTTTGTTAAAAAACACGGGAATGGAAAAAGGCATCCCTCAGAATGGGCGAAAATCGTTGCAGACGAATCAATGGACAGAGGTTTAATCTCCAATATATATAAACAGCTCATGCAGCTTAATATTAAAAAAACAAACAACCCAAAAAAAATGGGCAGAAGATCTAAAGAGACGTTTCTTCAAAGGAGACACAGAGATGGCCAAGACGCACATGAAAAGCTGCTCAACAGCAATAATTATTAGAGAAATGCAAATCAAAACTACAATGAGGTATCACCTCACACCTGTTAGAATCGGCATCATCAGAAAATCTACAAACAACCAATTCGGGGAGGGTGTGGACAAAAGGAGCCCTCTTCCACTATTGGTGGGAATGTAAATTGATACAGTCACTATGGAGAACAGTATGGAGTTTCCTTAAAAAAACTAGAAATAGAATTACCATCTGATCCAGCAATCCTACTTCTGGGCATATACCCAGAAAAACCGTAAATCAAAAAGGCACATTCACCACAATGTTCGTTGCAACACTATTTACATTAGCCAAGTAATGGAGGCAACCAATATGCCCACAGACAGATGAATGGATAAAGATGTGGTACATATATAAAATGGAATATTACTCGGCCATAAAAAGGAATGAAACTGAGTCATTTGTAGAGACATCGATGGATGGAGAGACTGTTATACAGAATAAAGTAAGTCAGAAAGAGGAAAACAAATATTGTATATTAATGCATATAAGTGGAGCCTAAAAAATGGTACAGATGAACTGGTTTGCAGGGAAGAAATAGAGACACAGAGGTAGAGAACAAACGTATGGACACCAAGTGTGGGAAGCCATGGGGTGGTGTTGGTGGGATGAGATGGGAGATTGGGATTGACCTATATACATGTATATGCATAAAATACATAACTAATAATAACGTGCTCTTTAAAAATATAAATAAAATTAAATTTCAAAATTTTAAAAAATAAAATTTAAAAATAAAACAGAAAAAAGTTCTTCCCTTCACACAGATGTATTTATAGGAATGAATTATTTCCATGCTTATATCTATAAATACATAAAAGAGGAATAAAATCTAACTTGAACGATAAAAGAAAAAAAAAGTGAACCCACGAGTTATACAGAGGAAATCCCTATCATGGCACTTGCTCCAGCGGTAAACAATTCTGAAATTGGTCAGAGGTGGGGAACCATCTCCCATACAGCCAGCAACCCCCCCTCCATGCAAGGAGCGTCCTCATTGCAAAGCTGGGGGACCGTGCCGAGGCATCTGTGAGTAAACGTGAGCTGAGCCCCAGGCCAGATGCTGCTGAACTGTCCCCACCCTTTCCAGGTAAAACACATGAATATGTACAAGGGCTTGAAAGCCTAGAGGAAGGACGGTGGAGCCACACCAGCGACAGCACGCAGGCCAACTTGGTGCCTGCAGGCCAGCCAGTGTGGTCCTGGACCCTGGCGCTCTTCCAGAAGCTTTCCATTGCCCTGCCTGAGATAACCCTCTTGTCCCGGCCCCCACTGCTTTTTTCCTTCATCACCTCTGTCCGGAGAGAAATTCCAGTGGAAGGTATGTGTGACACATCCTCTTCTTTACAGGCGGCAGCCTGGCAACTCCTGCAGAAAGGCCAGCAGAACCCCACTCACACCGGGCCACCCACAAAGCTGTGGCCCCTCACTCCCTCCCACCAGCACAGCCCCGAGACTGCTGATGGGGCAGAGAATATGGAGTCAGGCACAGCTTCAGTGGCTATTGCTGCCTGGAGCTCTGTTTATATAGACCTCAACGAGGCACACTTGGGGAGGTCGGGCCGGCAGGGTAAGGCTGCCCAGGTCAGCTAATCCACAACCCTCAGGGAATCACATTGTTGAAAATGGACCCCGCGAAGGCAGAAGAGGAGCCAAGGGAAAAAAGGACACAATGCCATTTGCAGCACCGTAGATGAGTCTAGAAGTATTCACGTGACTTGTAGTAAGTCAGAAAGTGAAAGACACATATCATATCATATCACTTATAGGTGTTACCTAAAAATGGATAGCAGGGCAGATATTTCCACGGAGAAGGGCAATCACAGATTCATTAAACAAACTTATGGTTCAACAATGGAAAGGTGTGAGGATTGGTTTCATTACGATATCGGGGTTAACAGACATATACAAACACAGGTGACATATATAATCACCAAAGACCTACAGAATACCAAGAGAGGACTACTCAACATTCTGTCATAACGTACATGGGAAAAGGATCCCAGGAAGAACAGTCATCTGTATATGTGTAAAAGAACCACATCTTCCACACCTACAACAAGCCAAACATTGTAATCAAACTTGCTGTAATAAAAAATAAAAACTTCAATTAAAAACACGAACAAGAAGTAGTGAGACAAACGTGAGGGGCTTTCTCCTGGCACATTCCATTCTAAACTCCAATCTAGAACACCACTTCCACTGAGGCTCTCTTGCCCTAGTAACCAGATTTGGTAAGGGTGAACTGCTGCCACCTTGTGGCCGTTTCACACAACAGCAGCTTTAATCCCAGCGCTAATGGTCAGTTGATATTCAAAATCATTGCAGGCCTGTAAATGACACCTGCCCTGAAAACAAATCCTGGGGTCACATATCGACCAAAAAATTCAAAGGACGTCCATATTTCAAAACGACCGTTTCAAAAGGCATATTTTACGCCCATTAGTGTTCTGCTTCTTTTCATTTCTTTCCTTTTTTGTTAAAAAACACGGGAATGGAAAAAGGCATCCCTCTGAATGGGCGAAAATCGTTGCAGACGAATCAATGGACAGAGGTTTAATCTCCAATATATATAAACAGCTCATGCAGCTTAATATTAAAAAAACAAACAACCCCAAAAAAATGGGCAGAAGATCTAAAGAGACGTTTCTTCAAAGGAGACACAGAGATGGCCAAGACGCACATGAAAAGCTGCTCAACAGCACTAATTATTAGAGAAATGCAAATCAAAACTACAATGAGGTTTCACCTCACACCTGTTAGAATCGGCATCATCAGAAAATCTACAAACAACCAATTCCGGGGAGGGTGTGGACAAAAGGAGCCCTCTTCCACTATTGGTGGGAATGTAAATTGATACAGTCACTATGGAGAACAGTATGGAGTTTCCTTAAAAAAATTAGAAATAGAATTACCATCTGATCCAGCAATCGCACTTCTGGGCATATACCCAGAGAAAACCGTATTTCAAAAAGGCACATTCACCACAATGTTCGTTGCAGCACTATTTACAATAGCCAGGTAATGGAAGCAACCTAAATGTCCACAGACAGATGAATGGATAAAGATGTGGTACATATATAAAATGGAATATTACTCGGCCATAAAAAGGAATGAAACTGGGTCATTTGTAGAGACATCGATGGATCGAGAGACTGTCATACAGAATGAAGTAAGTCAGAAAGAGGAAAACAAATATTGTATATTAATGCATATATGTGGAGCCTAAAAATGGTACAGATGAACTGGTTTGCAGGGAAGTAATAGAGACATAGAGGTAGAGAACAAACGTATGGACACCAAGTGTGGGAAGCCATCGGGTGGTGGTGGTGGGATGAGTTGGGAGTTTGGGATTGACCTGTATACATGTATGTGCATAAAATACATAACTAATAATAATGTGCTGTATAAAAAAAATAAATAAAATTTAATTTCAAAATTTTAAAAAATAAAATTTAAAAATAAAACAGAAAAAAGTTCTTCCCGTCACACAGATGTATTTATAGGAATGAATTATTTCCATGCTTATATCTATAAATACATAAAAGAGGAATAAAATCTAACTTGAACGATAAAAGAAGAAAAAAGTGAACCCACTAGTTATACAGAGGAAAACCCTATCACAGCACTTGCTCCAGCGGTAAACAATTCTGAAATTGGTCAGAGGTGGGGAACCCTCTCCCATACAGCCAGCAACCCAGCCCCCACGCAAGGAGCGTCCTTATTGCAAAGCTGGGGGACCGTGCCGTGGCATCTGTGAGTAAACGTGAGTTGAGCCCCAGGCCAGCTGCTGCTGAACTGTCCCCACCCTTTCCAGGTAAAACACCTGAATATGTACAAGGGCTTGAAACCCTAGAGGAAGGACTGTTGAGCCACACCAGCGACAGCACGCAGGCCAACGTGGTGCCTGCAGGCCAGCCAGGGTGGTCCTGGACCCTGGCGCTCTTCCAGAAGCTTTCCATTGCCCTTCCTGAGATACCCCTCCTGTCCCGGCCCCCACTGCTTTTTTCCTTCCTCACCTCTGTCCGGAGAGAAATTCCAGCGGAAGGTATGTGTGACACCTCCTCTTCTTTACAGGCGGCAGCCTGGCAACTCCTGCAGAAAGGCCAGCAGAACCCCACTCACACCGGGCCACCCACAAAGCTGTGGCCCCTCACTCCCTCCCACCAGCACAGCCCCGAGACTGCTGACGGGGCAGAGAATATGGTGTCAGGCACAGCTTCAGGGGCTATTGCTGCCTGGAGCTCTGTTTATATTGACCTCAACGAGGCACACCTGGGGAGGGCGGGCCGGCAGGGTAAGGCTGCCCAGGTCAGCTAATCCACAACCCTCAGGGAATCACATTGTTGAAAATGGACCCCACTAAGGCAGAAGAGAAGCCAAGGAAAAAAAGGACACAATGCCATTTGCAGCACCGTAGATGTGTCTAGAAGTAATCACGTGACTTGTAGTAAGTCAGAAAGTGAAAGACACATATCATATCATATCACTTATAGGTGTTACCTAAAAATGGATACCAGGGCAGATATTTCCACGGAGAAGGGCAATCACAGATTCATTAAACAAACTTATGGTTCACCAATGGAAAGGTGTGAGGATTGGTTTCGTTACGATATCGGGGTTAACAGACATATACAAACACAGGTGACATATATAATCACCAAAGACCTACAGAATACCAAGAGAGGACTACTCAACATTCTGTCATAAGGTACATGGGAACAGGTTCCCAGGAAGAACAGTCATCTGTATATGTGTAAAAGAACCACATCTTCCACACCTACAAGAAGCCAAACATTGTAATCAAACTTGCTGTAATAAAAAATAAAAATTAAATTAAAAACATGAACAAGAAGTAGTGAGACAAACGTCAGGGGCTTTCTCCTGGCACATTCCATTCTAAACTCCAATCTAGAACACCACTTCCACTGAGGCTCTCTTGCCCTAGTAACCACATTTGGTAAGGGTGAACTGCTGCCACCTTGTGGCCATTTCACACAACAGCAGCTTTAATCCCAGCGCTAATGGTCAGTTGATATTCAATATCATTGCAGGCCTGTAAATGACACCTGCCCTGAAAACAAATCCTGGGGTCACATATCGACCAAAAAATTCAAAGGACGTCCATATTTCAAAACGACCGTTTCAAAAGGCATATTTTACGCACATTAGTGTTCTGCTTCTTTTCCTTTCTTTCCTTTTTTGTTAAAAAACACGGGAATGGAAAAAGGCATCCCTCTGAATGGGCGAAAATCGTTGCAGACGAATCAATGGACAGAGGTTTAATCTCCAATATATATAAACAGCTCATGCAGCTTAATATTAAAAAAAAACAAACAACCCCCAAGAAAATGGGCAGAAGATCTAAAGAGACGTTTCTTCAAAGGAGACACAGAGATGGCCAAGACGCACATGAAAAGCTGCTCAACAGCACTAATTATTAGAGAAATGCAAATCAAAACTACAATGAGGTTTCACCTCACACCTGTAAGAATCGGCATCATCAGAAAATCTACAAACAACCAATTCTGGGGAGGGTGTGGACAAAAGGAGCCCTCTTCCACTATTGGTGGGAATGTAAATTGATACAGTCACTATGGAGAACAGTATGGAGTTTCCTTAAAAAAACTTGAAATAGAATTACCATCTGATCCAGCAATCCCACTTCTGGGCATATACCCAGAGAAAACCGTATTTCAAAAAGGCACATTCCCCACAATGTTCGTTGCAGCACTATTTACAATAGCCAGGTAATGGAAGCAACCTAAATGCCCACAGACAGATGAATGGATAAAGATGTGGTACATATATAAAATGGAATATGACTCGGCCATAAAAAGGAATGAAACTGGGTCATTTGTAGAGACATCGATGGATCGAGAGACTGTCATACAGAATGAAGTAAGTCAGAAAGAGGAAAACAAATATTGTATATTAATGCATATATGTGGAGCCTAAAAATAGTACAGATGAACTGGTTTGCAGGGAAGTAATAGAGACACAGAGGTAGAGAACAAACGTATGGACACCAAGTGTGGGAAGCCATCGGGTGGTGGTGGTGGGATGAGTTGGGAGTTTGGGATTGACCTGTATACATGTATATGCATAAAATACATAACTAATAATAACGTGGTGTATAAAAAAAATAAATAAAATTAAATTTCAAAATTTTAAAAAATAAAATTTAAAAATAAAACAGAAAAAAGTTCTTCCCGTCACACAGATGTATTTATAGGAATGAATTATTTCCATGCTTATATCTATAAATACATAAAAGAGGAATAAAATCTAACTTGAACCATAAAAGAAAAGAAAACCGGAACCCACGAGTTATACAGAGGAAAACCCTATCAGGGCACTTGCTCCAGTGGTAAACAATTCTGAAATTGGTCAGAGGTGGGGAAGCATCTCCCATACAGCCATCAACCCACCCCCCACGCAAGGAGCGTCCTCATTGCAAAGCTGGGGGACCGTGCCGAGGCATCTGTGAGTAAACGTGAGCTGAGCCCCAGGCCAGCTGCTGCTGAACTGTTCCCACCCTTTCCAGGTAAAACACCTGAATATGTACAAGGGCTTGAAAGCCTAGAGGAAGGACCGTGGAGCCACACCAGCGACAGCACGCAGGCCAACTTGGTGCCTGCAGGCCAGCCAGCGTGGTCTTGGCCCCGGGCGCTCTTCCAGAAGCTTTCCATTGCCCTGCCTGAGATACCCCTCCTGTCCCGGCCCCCACTGCTTTTTTCCTTCCTCACCTCTGTCCGGAGAGAAATTCCAGCGGAAGGTATGGGTGACACCACCTGTTCTTTACAGGCGGCAGCCTGGCAACCCCTGCAGAAAGGCCAGCAGAACCCCACTCACACCGGGCCACCCACAAAGCTGTGGCCCCTCACTCCCTCCCACCAGCACAGCCCCGAGACTGTTGACGGGGCAGAGAATATGGAGTCAGGCACAGCTTCAGGGGCTATTGCTCCCTGCAGCGCTGTTTATATTGACCTCAACGAGGCACACGTGTGGAGGGCCGGCCAGCAGGGTAAGGCTGCCCAGGTCAGCTAATCCACAACCCTCAGGGAATCACATTGTTGAAAATGGACCCCGCTAAGGCAGAAGAGAAGCCAATGGAAAAAAGGACACAATGCCATTTGCAGCACCGTAGATGAGTCTAGAAGTAATCACGTGACTTGTAGTAAGTCAGAAAGTGGAAGACACATATCATATCATATCACTTATAGGTGTTACCTAAAAATGGATACCAGGGCAGATATTTCCACGGAGAAGGGCAATCACAGATTCATTAAACAGACTTATGGTTCGCCAATGGAAAGGTGTGAGGATAGGTTTCATTACGATATCGGGGTTAACAGACATATACAAACACAGGTGACATATATAATCACCAAAGACCTACAGAATACCAAGAGAGGACTACTCAACATTCTGTCATAACGTACATGGGAAAAGGATCCCAGGAAGTACAGGCATGTCTATATGTGTAAAAGAAACACATCTTCCACACCTACAACAAGCCAAACATTGTAATCAAACTTGTTGTAATAAAAAATAAAAAATTAAATTAAAAACACGAACAAGAAGTAGTGAGACAAAAGTGAGGGGCTTTCTCCTGGCACATTCCATTCTAAACTCCAATCTAGAACACCACTTCCACTGAGGCTCTCTTGCCCTAGTAACCAGATTTGGTAAGGGTGAACTGCTGCCACCTTGTGGCCGTTTCACACAACAGCAGCTTTAATCCCAACGCTAATGGTCAGTTGATATTCAAAATCATTGCAGGCCTGTAAATGACACCTGCCCTGAAAACAAATCCTGGGGTCACATATCGACCAAAATATTCAAAGGACGTCCATATTTCAAAACGACCGATTCAAAAGGCATATTTTAGGCACATTAGTGTTCTGCTTCTTTTCCTTTCTTTCCTTTTTTGTTAAAAAAAACGGGAATGGAAAAAAGCATCCCTCAGAATGGGCGAAAATCGTTGCAGACGAATCAACGGACAGAGGTTTAATCTCCAATATATATAAACAGCTCATGCAGCTTAATATTAAAAAAACAAACAACCCAAAAAAAATGGGCAGAAGATCTAAAGAGACGTTTCTTCAAAGGAGACACAGAGATTGCCAAGACGCACATGAAAAGCTGCTCAACAGCACTAATTATTAGAGAAATGCAAATCAAAACTACAATGAGGTTTCACCTCACACCTGTTAGAATCGGCATCATCAGAAAATCTACAAACAACCAATTCTGGGGAGGGTTTGGACAAAAGGAGCACTCTTCCACTATCGGTGGGAATGTAAATTGATACAGTCACTATGGAGAACAGTATGGAGTTTCCTTAAAAAAACTAGAAATAGAATTACCATCTGATCCAGCAATCCCACTTCTGGGCATATACCCAGAGAAAACCGTATTTCAAAAAGGCACATTCACCACAATGTTCGTTGCAGCACTATTTACAATAGCCAGGTAATGGAAGCAACCTAAATGCCCACAGACAGATGAGTGGATAAAGATGTGGTACATATATAAAATGGAATATTACTCGGCCATAAAAAGGAATGAAACTGGGTCATTTGTAGAGACATCGATGGATCGAGAGACTGTCATACAGAATGAAGTAAGTCAGAAAGAGGAAAACAAATATTGTATATTAATGCATATATGTGGAGCCTAAAAATGGTACAGATGAACTGCTTTGCAGGGAAGTAATAGAGACACAGAGGTAGAGAACAAACGTATGGACACCAAGTGAGGGAAGCCATGGGGTGGTGGTGGTGGAATGAGTTGGGAGATTGGGATTGACCTGTATACATGTATACGCATAAAATACATAACTAATAATAACGTGGTGTATAAAAAAATAAATAAAATTAAATTTCAAAATTTTAAAATATTTAAAAATAAAACAGAAAAATGTTCTTCCCGTCACACAGATGTATTTATAGGAATGAATTATTTCCATGCTTATATCTATAAATACATAAAAGAGGAATAAAATGTAACTTGAACAATAAAAGAAAAAAAAACCTGAACCCATGAGTTATACAGAGGAAAACCCCATCAGGGCACTTGCTCCAGTGGAAAACAATTCTGAAATTGGTCAGAGGTGGGGAAGCATCTCCCATACAGCCATCAACCCACCCCCCACGCAAGGAGCGTCCTCATTGCAAAGCTGGGGGACCGTGCCGAGGCATCTGTGAGTAAACGTGAGCTGAGCCCCAGGCCAGCTACTGCTGAACTGTTCCCCCCCTTTCCAGGTAAAACACCTGAATATGTACAAGGGCTTGAAAGCCTAGAGGAAGGACCATAGAGCCACACCAGCGACAGCACGCAGGCCAACTTTGTGCCTGCAGGCCAGCCAGGGTGGTCCTGGCCCCGGGCGCTCTTCCAGAAGCTTTCCATTGCCCTGCCTGAGATACCCCTCCTGTCCCGGCCCCCACTGCTTTTTTCCTTCGTCACCTCTGTCCGGAGAGAAATTCCAGCGGAAGGTATGGGTGACACATCCTCTTCTTTACAGGCGGCAGCCTGGCAACTCCTGCAGAAAGGCCAGCAGAACCCCACTCACACCGGGCCACCCACAAAGCTGTGGCCCCTCACTCCCTCCCACCAGCACAGCCCCGAGACTGCTGACGGGGCAGAGAATATGGAGTCAGGCACAGCTTCAGGGGCTATTGCTGCCTGGAGCGCTGTTTATATTGACCTCAACGAGGCACACCTGGGGAGGGCGGGCTGGCAGTTTAAGGCTGCCCGGGACAGCTAATCCACAACCCTCAGGGAATCACATTGTTGAAAATGGACCCCGCTAAGGCAGAAGAGAAGCCAAGGGACAAAAGTACACAATGCCATTTGCAGCACCGTAGATGAGTCTAGAAGTAATCACGTGACTTGTAGTAAGTCAGAAAGTGAAAGACGCATATCATATCATATCACTTATAGGTGTTACCTAAAAATGGATACCAGGGCAGATATTTCCACGGAGAAGGGCAATCACAGATTCATTAAACAAACTTATGGTTCACCAATGGAAAGGTGTGAGGATTGGTTTCATTACGATATCGGGGTTAACAGACATATACAAACACTGGTGACATATATAATCACCAAAGACCTACAGAATACCAAGAGAGGACTACTCAATATTCTGTCATAACATACATGGGAAAAGGATCCCAGGAAGAACAGACATCTCTATATGTGTAAAAGAACCACATCTTCCACACCTACAACAAGCCAAACATTGTAATCAAACTTGCTGTAATAAAAAATAAAAAATTAAATTAAAAACACGAACAAGAAGTAGTGAGACAAACTTGAGGGGCTTTCTCCTGGCACATTCCATTCTAAATTCTAATCTAGAACACCACTTCCACTGAGGCTCTCTTGCCCTAGTAACCAGATTTGGTAAGGGAGAACTGCTGCCACATTGTGGCCGTTTCACACAACAGCAGCTTTAATCCCAGTGCTAATGGTCAGTTGATATTCAAAATCATTGCAGGCCTGTAAATGACACCTGCCCTGAAAACAAATCCTGGGGTCACATATCGACCAAAAAATTCAAAGGACGTCCATATTTCAAAACGACCGTTTCAAAAGGCATATTTTACGCACATTAGTGTTCTGCTTCTTTTCCTTTCTTTCCATTTTTGTTAAAAAACACGGGAATGGAAAAAGGCATCCCTCAGAATGGGCAAAAATCCTTGCAGACGAATCAATGGACAGAGGTTTAATCTCCAATATATATAAACAGCTCATGCAGCTTAATATTAAAAAAAAAAACAACCCAAAAAAAATGGGCAGAAGATCTAAAGAGACGTTTCTTCAAAGGAGACACAGAGATGGCCAAGACGCACGTGAAAAGCTGCTCAACAGCACTAATTATTAGAGAAATGCAAATCAATACTACAATGAGGTATCACCTCACACCTGTTAGAATCGGCATCATCAGGAAATCTACAAACAACCAATTCTGGGGATGGTGTGGACAAAAGGAGCCCTCTTCCACTATTGGTGGGAATGTAAATTGATACAGTAACTATGGAGAACAGTATGGAGTTTCCTTAAAAAAATTAGAAATAGAATTACCATCTGATCCAGCAATCCCACTTCTGTGCATATACCCAGAGAAAACCGTATTTCAAAAAGGCACATTCACCACAATGTTTGTTGCAGCACTATTTACAATAGCCAGGTAATGGAAGCAACCTAAATGTCCACAGACAGATGAATGGATAAAGATGTGGTACATATATAAAATGGAATATTACTCGGCCATAAAAAGGAATGAAACTGGGTCATTTGTAGAGACATCGATGGATCGAGAGACTGTCATACAGAATGAAGTAAGTCAGAAAGAGGAAAACAAATATAGTATATTAATGCATATATGTGGAGCCTTAAAATGGTACAGATGAACTGGTTTGCAGGGAAGAAATAGAGACACAGAGGTAGAGAACAAACGTATGGACACCAAGTGTGGGAAGCCATGGGGTGGTGGTGGTGGGATGAGTTGGGAGTTTGGGATTGACCTGTATACATGTATATGCATAAAATACATAACTAATAATAGCGTGCTGTATGAAAAAAAATAATTAAAATTAAATTTCAAAATTTAAAAAAATAAAATTTAAAAATAAAACAGAAAAATGTTCTTCCCATCACACAGATGTATTTATAGGAATGAATTATTTCCATGCTTATATCTATAAATACATAAAAGTAGAATAAAATCTAACTTGAATGATAAAAGAAAAAAAAAGTGAACCCACGTGTTATACAGAGGAAAACCCTATCAGGGCACTTGCTCCAGTCGTAAACAATTATGAAATTGGTCAGAGGTGGGGAAGCATCTCCCATACAGCCATCACCCCACCCACCACACAAGGAGCGACCTCATTGCAAAGCTTGGGGACAGTGCCGAGGCATCTGTGAGTAAACGTGAGCTGAGCCCCAGGCCAGCTGCTGCTGAACTGTTCCCACCCTTTCCAGGTAAAACACCTGAATATGTACAAGGGCTTGAAACCCTAGTGGAAGGACCGTGGAGCCACACCAGCGACAGCACGCAGGCCAACTTGGTGCCTGCAGGCCAGCCAGGGTGGTCTTGTCCCCGGGAGCTCTTCCAGAAGCTTTCCATTGCCCTGCCTGAGATACCCCTCCTGTCCCGGCCCCCACGGCTTTTTTCCTTCCTCACCTCTGTCCGGAGAGAAATTCCAGCGGAAGGTATGTGTGACACATCCTCTTCTTTACAGGCGGCAGCCTGGCAACTCCTGCAGAAAGGCCAGCAGAACCCCACTCACACTGGGCCACCAACAAAGCTGTGGCCCCTCACTCCCTCCCACCAGCACAGCCCCGAGACTGCTGACTGGGCAGAGAATATGGAGTCAGGCACAGCTTCAGGGGCTATTGCTGCCTGGAGCTCTGTTTATATTGACCTCAACGAGGCACACCTGGGGAGGGCGGGCCGGCAGGGTAAGGCTGCCCAGGTCAGCTAATCCACAACCCTCAGGGAATCACATTGTTGAATATGGACCCCGCTAAGGCAGTGAGAAGCCAAGGGAAAAAAGGACACAATGCCATTTGCAGCACCGTAGATGAGTCTAGAAGTAATCACGTGACTTGTAGTAAGTCAGAAAGTGGAAGACATATCATATCATATCACTTATAGGTGTTACCTAAAAATGGATACCAGGGCAGATATTTCCACGGAGATGGGCAATCACAGATTCATTAAACAGACTTATGGTTCACCAATGGAAAGTTGTGAGGATTGGTTTCATTACGATATCGGGGTTAACAGACATATACAAACACAGGTGACATATATAATCACCAAAGACCTACAGAATACCAAGAGAGGACTACTCAATATTCTGTCATAACATACATGGGAAAAGGATCCCAGGAAGAACAGACATCTGTATATGAGTAAAATAACCACATCTTCCACACCTACAACAAGCCAAATATTGTAATCAAACTTGCTGTAATAAAAAATAAAAAATTAAATTAAAAACACGAACAAGATGTAGTGGGACAAACTTGAGGGGCTTTCTCCTGGCACATTCCATTCTAAATTCCAATCTAGAACACCACTTCCACTGAGGCTCTCTTGCCCTAGTAACCAGATTTGGTAAGGGAGAACTGCTGCCACATTGTGGCCGTTTCACACAACAGCAGCTTTAATCCCAGTGCTAATGGTCAGTTGATATTCAAAATCATTGCAGGCCTGTAAATGACACCTGCCCTGAAAACAAATCCTGGGGTCACATATCGACCAAAAAATTCAAAGGACGTCCATATTTCAAAACGACCGTTTCAAAAGGCATATTTTACGCACATTAGTGTTCTGCTTCTTTTCCTTTCTTTCCATTTTTGTTAAAAAACACGGGAATGGAAAAAGGCATCCCTCAGAATGGGCAAAAATCCTTGCAGACGAATCAATGGACAGAGGTTTAATCTCCAATATATATAAACAGCTCATGCAGCTTAATATTAAAAAAAAAAACAACCCAAAAAAAATGGGCAGAAGATCTAAAGAGACGTTTCTTCAAAGGAGACACAGAGATGGCCAAGACGCACGTGAAAAGCTGCTCAACAGCACTAATTATTAGAGAAATGCAAATCAATACTACAATGAGGTATCACCTCACACCTGTTAGAATCGGCATCATCAGGAAATCTACAAACAACCAATTCTGGGGATGGTGTGGACAAAAGGAGCCCTCTTCCACTATTGGTGGGAATGTAAATTGATACAGTAACTATGGAGAACAGTATGGAGTTTCCTTAAAAAAATTAGAAATAGAATTACCATCTGATCCAGCAATCCCACTTCTGTGCATATACCCAGAGAAAACCGTATTTCAAAAAGGCACATTCACCACAATGTTTGTTGCAGCACTATTTACAATAGCCAGGTAATGGAAGCAACCTAAATGTCCACAGACAGATGAATGGATAAAGATGTGGTACATATATAAAATGGAATATTACTCGGCCATAAAAAGGAATGAAACTGGGTCATTTGTAGAGACATCGATGGATCGAGAGACTGTCATACAGAATGAAGTAAGTCAGAAAGAGGAAAACAAATATAGTATATTAATGCATATATGTGGAGCCTTAAAATGGTACAGATGAACTGGTTTGCAGGGAAGAAATAGAGACACAGAGGTAGAGAACAAACGTATGGACACCAAGTGTGGGAAGCCATGGGGTGGTGGTGGTGGGATGAGTTGGGAGTTTGGGATTGACCTGTATACATGTATATGCATAAAATACATAACTAATAATAGCGTGCTGTATGAAAAAAAATAATTAAAATTAAATTTCAAAATTTAAAAAAATAAAATTTAAAAATAAAACAGAAAAATGTTCTTCCCATCACACAGATGTATTTATAGGAATGAATTATTTCCATGCTTATATCTATAAATACATAAAAGTAGAATAAAATCTAACTTGAATGATAAAAGAAAAAAAAAGTGAACCCACGTGTTATACAGAGGAAAACCCTATCAGGGCACTTGCTCCAGTCGTAAACAATTATGAAATTGGTCAGAGGTGGGGAAGCATCTCCCATACAGCCATCACCCCACCCACCACACAAGGAGCGACCTCATTGCAAAGCTTGGGGACAGTGCCGAGGCATCTGTGAGTAAACGTGAGCTGAGCCCCAGGCCAGCTGCTGCTGAACTGTTCCCACCCTTTCCAGGTAAAACACCTGAATATGTACAAGGGCTTGAAACCCTAGTGGAAGGACCGTGGAGCCACACCAGCGACAGCACGCAGGCCAACTTGGTGCCTGCAGGCCAGCCAGGGTGGTCTTGTCCCCGGGAGCTCTTCCAGAAGCTTTCCATTGCCCTGCCTGAGATACCCCTCCTGTCCCGGCCCCCACGGCTTTTTTCCTTCCTCACCTCTGTCCGGAGAGAAATTCCAGCGGAAGGTATGTGTGACACATCCTCTTCTTTACAGGCGGCAGCCTGGCAACTCCTGCAGAAAGGCCAGCAGAACCCCACTCACACTGGGCCACCAACAAAGCTGTGGCCCCTCACTCCCTCCCACCAGCACAGCCCCGAGACTGCTGACTGGGCAGAGAATATGGAGTCAGGCACAGCTTCAGGGGCTATTGCTGCCTGGAGCTCTGTTTATATTGACCTCAACGAGGCACACCTGGGGAGGGCGGGCCGGCAGGGTAAGGCTGCCCAGGTCAGCTAATCCACAACCCTCAGGGAATCACATTGTTGAATATGGACCCCGCTAAGGCAGTGAGAAGCCAAGGGAAAAAAGGACACAATGCCATTTGCAGCACCGTAGATGAGTCTAGAAGTAATCACGTGACTTGTAGTAAGTCAGAAAGTGGAAGACATATCATATCATATCACTTATAGGTGTTACCTAAAAATGGATACCAGGGCAGATATTTCCACGGAGATGGGCAATCACAGATTCATTAAACAGACTTATGGTTCACCAATGGAAAGTTGTGAGGATTGGTTTCATTACGATATCGGGGTTAACAGACATATACAAACACAGGTGACATATATAATCACCAAAGACCTACAGAATACCAAGAGAGGACTACTCAATATTCTGTCATAACATACATGGGAAAAGGATCCCAGGAAGAACAGACATCTGTATATGAGTAAAAGAACCACATCTTCCACACCTACAACAAGCCAAATATTGTAATCAAACTTGCTGTAATAAAAAATAAAAAATTAAATTAAAAACACGAACAAGATGTAGTGGGACAAACTTGAGGGGCTTTCTCCTGGCACATTCCATTCTAAATTCCAATCTAGAACACCACTTCCACTGAGGCTCTCTTGCCCTAGTAACCAGATTTGGTAAGGGAGAACTGCTGCCACATTGTGGCCGTTTCACACAACAGCAGCTTTAATCCCAGTGTTAATTGTCAGTTGATATTCAAAATCATTGCAGGCCTGTAAATGACACCTGCCCTGAAAACAAATCCTGGGGTCACATATCGACCAAAAAATTCAAAGGACGTCCATATTTCAAAACGACCGATTCAAAAGGCATATTTTACGCACATTAGTGTTCTGCTTCTTTTCCTTTCTTTCCTTTTTTGTTAAAAAACACGGGAATGGAAAAAGGCATCCCTCAGAATGGGCGAAAATCGTTGCTGACGAATCAACGGACAGAGGTTTAATCTCCAATATATATAAACAGCTCATGCAGCTTAATATTAAAAAAACAAACAACCCAAAAAAAATGGGCAGAAGATCTAAAGAGACGTTTCTTCAAAGGAGACACAGAGATGGCCAAGACGCACATGAAAAGCTGCTCAACAGCAATAATTATTAGAGAAATGCAAATCAAAACTACAATGAGGTATCACCTCACACCTGTTAGAATCGGCATCATCAGAAAATCTACAAACAACCAATTCGGGGAGGGTGTGGACAAAAGGAGCCCTCTTCCACTATTGGTGGGAATGTAAATTGATACAGTCACTATGGAGAACAGTATGGAGTTTCCTTAAAAAAACTTGAAATAGAATTACCATCTGATCCAGCAATCCCACTTCTGGACATATACCCAGAGAAAACCGTATTTCAAAAAGACACATTCACCACAATGTTCATTGCAGCACTATTTACAATAGCCAGGTAATGGAAGCAACCTAAATGCCCACAGACAGATGAATGGATAAAGATGTGGTACATATATGAAATGGAATATGACTCGGCCATAAAAAGGAATGAAACTGGGTCATTTGTAGAGACATCGATGGATCGAGAGACTGTCATACAGAATGAAGTAAGTCAGAAAGAGGAAAACAAATATTGTATATTAATGCATATATGTGGAGCCTAAAGATGGTACAGATGAACTGGTTTGCAGGGAAGAAATAGAGACACAGATGTAGAGAAAAAACGTATGGACACCAAGTGTGGGAAGCCATGGGGTGGTGGTGGTGGGATGAGTTGGGAGTTTGGGATTGACCTGTATACATGTATACGCATAAAATACATAACTAATAATAATGTGCTGTATAAAAAAATAAATAAAATTAAATTTCAAAATTTTAAAAAATAAAATTTAAAAATAAAACAGAAAAAATCCTTCCCGTCACACAGATGTATTTATAGGAATGAATTATTTCCATGCTCATATCTATAAATACATAAAAGAGGAATAAAATCTAACTTGAACCATAAAAGAAAAAAAAAACCTGAACCCACGTGTTATACAGAGGAAAAACCTATCAGGGCACTTGCTACAGTGGTAAACAATTCTGAAATTGGTCAGAGGTGGAGAACCATCTCCCATACAGCCATCAACCCACCCCCCACGCAAGGAGCGTCCTCATTGCAAAGCTGGGTGACCGTGCCGAGGCATCTGTGAGTAAACGTGAGCTGAGCCGCAGGCCAGCTGCTGCTGAACTGTTCCCACCCTTTCCAAGTAAAACACCTGAATATGTACAAGGGCTTGAAAGCCTAGAGGAAGGACCCTGGAGCCACACCAGCGACAGCACGCAGGCCAACTTGGTGCCTGCAGGCCAGCCAGGGTGGTCGTCGCATGTAAAGCACAGTAAGAGGGGCACAACTTCGACAATGATGCACTTGGCCAAAAAGGGCGTATGCGTTTTCTCCTAAATATATTCAGGAGAAAACGCATACGCCCTTTTTGGCCAAGCAAGCAAGCGGGCAATGCAAATCTGCACTACAAAGAAGTATCACTTCCCACCGGTCAAAAGGGACGTCCACAAAATGTGTAAAAACCAGAAAGGCAAGACAGGCCCTGGAGAACAGGGAGCCTTGTTATGCTGATGGGCGGGATGTAAGTTGCCAACTGCCTCACTGGAGGAGTGCATTGTATTCCCTAAAACAAGTAAACAACAGAGCTACAGAGCCAAGGGCACTTCCAGTCTAGGGAATATACCTTGGGAAAACTGAAAATCAATAAGACAGAGCCACCCCGAAATTGAGGGCTGCACTGCTTACAAGAACCTCAACCTGGGTACACCTGAAATATCCCAGGAAATATAAAAATGGTTCAAAACATTGTGGAATTTACGAACGATGGAATATCCCTCAGCCATGAAATCAATGTCATAAGACCAGTAGCAGCAAAATGAGTGGATTCAGGTACGATGATTCTAAGTGAAAGAAGTCACACAGAAAAAGAAACTTATTATAAGATATCACTTAGGAAGATCCTGTAAACATGGCTACACATGAACTGAGTTAGGAAAGAGAACAGAGTCTCACATTTAGAAAACACTCTTATGCCTGCTTAAGGGGGAAGGAGAGGTGGGGTGATGCATCAAACCAGAGTTTGATATAAGCACAGGTATCATTCCAAAAACCAACTATGGAATAGACAAGACCTACACCTTCCTCAGTGAAAGGGACTAAAAACCCCATATTTCCTACAGAGGAATAGATCTGACTAGTAAGAATCTTAAAACCTATGTATTGATATGTCTCCGTAAGGGGATCAATTGTGTCTAGACTGGCATAAACAGGGCAGCGAGAATCAGCTCAAACCCACGATAAGAAGGAATTTCAAAAACAAAACAAAGAAACAGGGAAATTCTTTACAATTCCTTCAGGGTCTCTGATGCAACCTGGAATGACCCTATCTACGATGACAGCTGGATGCGGCATGAGGCTGGACACTTGGGACTGAGAGGATTGGTGAGATTGGGTGAGCAAATGCAGACCCTTTAAAGCAATAATGCATGGCAACCATTCCATGGGTCCCAACTCTCCAGGTTGTAGGGAATATTTCTAAAGCTATAACATGTACGGGAAACCTAGAGAATGGACACACTGTGAATACAAAAGGTTTCTAAAACTCAACGAAGAGTCCCTCTCCTGGTGCTCCGGTTTGATTTTCCAACTGCTTTCCTATCAATCTCCCAACTTGGAGAGACAGCCCCTTTAAGCTCCTGGTTCACACAGGTTGCCAATTTGGCCGAGGATGAAAGGGAAGAGGGAGAACCAATGAGAGAGTAGCTGTTAGGCATTTGGATGGGCACATGTCACTCTAATTTCCCGGCAGGAAGAAGAATTAACCAAAGTCTCAGCCACCCACCGGGAACCAGTATAGGTCCTGAACCAAAAGTTTGGACTTGCGTTCAGCTCACAAAAAACGAGTTGAAAAATGGAGCTCAGGGGCACAGCAATTCACAAACTGGCAGAGTAATCAAGGCCAACTATCGTCCAAAAATCTGTTGAGGGAAGGCAACGAGGCGGACTTGAATGCGAGGCAGAATAGCAGGAAACAGATTTCAAGAGGTACGTTAGAATCGCCTGTAAAGCACAGGAAGAGGGGCACAACTTCGACAATGATGCACTTGGCCAAAAAGGGCGTATGCGTTTTCTCCTGAATATATTCAGGAGAAAACGCATACGCCCTTTTTGGCCAAGCAAGCAAGCGGGCAATGCAAATCTGCACTACAAAGAAGTATCACTTCCCACCGGTCAAAAGGGACATCCACAAAATGTGTAAAAACCAGAAAGGCAAGACAGGCCCTGGAGAACAGGGAGCCTTGTTATGCTGATGGGCGGGATGTAAGTTGCCAACTGCCTCACTGGAGGAGTGCATTGTGTTCCCTAAAACAAGTAAACAACAGAGCTACAGAGCCAAGGGCACTTCCAGTCTAGGGAATATACCTTGGGAAAACTGAAAATCCATAAGACAGAGCCACCCCCAAATTGAGGGCTGCACTGCTTACAAGAACCTCAACCTGGGTACACCTGAAATATCCCAGGAAATATAAAAATGGTTCAAAACATTGTGGAACTTACGTACGATGGAATATCCCTCAGCCATGAAATCAATGTCATAAGACCAGTAGCAGCAAAATGAGTGGATTCAGGTACGATGACTCTAAGTGAAAGAAGTCACACAGAAAAAGAAACTTATCATAAGATATCACTTAGGAAGATCCTGTAAACATGGCTACACATGAACTGAGTTAGGAAAGAGAACAGAGTCTCACATTTAGAAAACACTCTTATGCCTGCTTAAGGGGGAAGGAGAGGTGGGGTGATGCATCAAACCAGAGTTTGATATAAGCACAGGTACTGTTCCAAAAACCAACTATGGAATAGACAAGACCTACACCTTCCTCAGTGAAAGGGACTCAAAACCCCATATTTCCCGCAGAGGAATAGATCTGACTAGTAAGAATCTTAAAACCTATGTATTGATATGTCTCCGTAAGGGAATCAAGTGTGTCTAGACTGGCATAAACATGGCAGCGAGAATCAGCTCAAACCCACTCTAAAAAGGAATTTCAAAAACAGAACAAAGAAACAGGGAAATTCTTTACAATTCCTTCAGGGTCTCTGATGCAACCTGGAATGACCCTATCTACAATGACAGCTGGATGCGGCATGAGGCTGGACACTTGGGACTGAGAGGATTGGAGAGATTGGGTGAGCAAAGGCAGACCCTTTATAGCAATAATGCATGGCACCCATTCCATGATTCCCAACTCTCCAGGTTGAAGGGAATATTACTACAGCTTTAACATGTACGGGAAACCTAGAGAATGGACACACTGTGAATACGAAAGGTTTCTAAAACTCAACGAAGAGTCCCTCTCCTGGTGCTCCGGTTTGACTTTCCAACAGCTTTACTATCAATCTCCCAACTTGGAGAGACAGCCCCTTTAAGCTCCTGGTTCACACAGGTTGCCAATTTGGCAGAGGATGAAAGGGAAGAGGGAGAATCAATGAGAGAGTCGCTGTTAGGCATTTGGATGGGCACATGTCACTCTAATTTCCCGGCAGGAAGAAGAATTAACCAAAGTCTCAGCCACCCACCGGGAACCAGTATAGGTCCTGAACCAAAAGTTTGGACTTGCGTTCAGCTCACAAAAAACGAGTTTGAAAATGGAGCTCAGGGGCACAGCAATTCACAAACAGGCAGAGTAATCAAGGCCAACAATCGTCCAAAAATCTGTTGAGGGAAGGCAACGAGGCGGACTTGAAATCGAGGAAGAATAGCAGGAAACAGATTTCAAGAGGTACGTTGGAATCACCTGTAAAGCACAGGAAGAGGGGCACAACTTCGACAATGATGCACTTGGCCAAAAAGGGCGTATGCGTTTTCTCCTGAATATATTCAGGAGAACACGCATACGCCCTTTTGGCCAAGCAAGCAAGCGGGCAATGCAAATCTGCACTACAAAGAAGTATCACTTCCCACGGGTCAAAAGGGACATCCACAAAATGTGTAAAAACCAGAAAGGCAAGACAGGCCGTGGCAAAATGGGAGCCTTGTTATGCTGATGGGCAGGATGTAAGTTGCCAACTGCCTCACTGGAGGAGTGCATTGTGCTCCCTAAAACAAGTAAACAACAGAGCTACAGAGCCAAGGGCACTTCCAGTCTAGGGAATATACCTTGGGAAAACTGAAAATCAATAAGACAGAGCCACCCCCAAATTGAGGGCTGCACTGCTTACAAGAACCTCAACCTGGGTACACCGGAAATATCCCAGGAAATATAAAAATGGTTCAAAAAATTGTGGAAATTACATACGATGGAATATCCCTCAGCCATGAAATCAATGTCATAAGACCAGTAGCAGCAAAATGAGTGGATTCAGGTACGATGATTCTAAGTGAAAGAAGTCACACAGAAAAAGAAACTTATCATAAGATATCACTTAGGAAGATCCTGTAAACATGGCTACACATGAACTGAGTTAGGAAAGAGAACAGAGTCTCACATTTAGAAAACACTCTTATGCCTGCTTAAGGGGGAAGGAGAGGTGGGGTGATGCATCAAACCAGAGTTTGATATAAGCACAGGTACTGTTGCAAAAACCAACTATGGAATAGACAAGACCTACACCTTCCTCAGTGAAAGGGACTCAAAACCCCATATTTCCCACAGAGGAAGAGATCTGACTAGTAAGAATCTTAAAACCTATGTATTGATATGTCTCTGTAAGGGAATCAAGTGTGTCTAGACTGGCATAAACATGGCAGCGAGAATCAGCTCAAACCCACTCTAAAAAGGAATTTCAAAAACAGAACAAAGAAACAGGGAAATTCTTTACAATTCCTTCAGGGTCTCTGATGCAACCTGGAATGACCCTATCTACGATGACAGCTGGATGTGGCATGAGGCTGGACACTTGGGACTGAGAGGATTGGTGAGATTGGGTGAGCAAATGCAGACCCTTTAAAGCAATAATGCATGGCAACCATTCCATGGGTCCCACCTCTCCAGGTTGAAGGGAATATTACTACAGCTATAACATGTACGGGAAACCTAGAGAATGGACACACTGTGAATACGAAAGGTTTCTAAAACTCAACGAAGAGTCCCTCTCCTGGTGCTCCGGTTTGACTTTCCAACAGCTTTACTATCAATCTCCCAACTTGGAGAGACAGCCCCTTTAAGCTCCTGGTTCACACAGGTTGCCCATTTGGCAGAGGAGGAAAGGGAAGAGGGAGAACCAATGAGAGAGTAGCTGTTAGGCATTTGGATGGGCACATGTCACTCTAATTTCCCGGCAGGAAGAAGAATTAACCAAAGTCTCAGCCACCCACCGGGAACCAGTATAGGTCCTGAACCAAATGTTTGGACTTGCGTTCAGCTCACAAAAAACGAGTTGAAAAATGGAGCTCAGGGGCACAGCAATTCACAAACTGGCAGAGTAATCAAGGCCAACTATCGTCCAAAAATCTGTTGAGGGAAGGCAACGAGGCGGACTTGAATGCGAGGCAGAATAGCAGGAAACAGATTTCAAGAGGTACGTTAGAATCGCCTGTAAAGCACAGGAAGAGGGGCACAACTTCGACAATGATGCACTGGGCCAAAAAGGGCGTATGCGTTTTCTCCTGAATATATTCAGGAGAAAACGCATACGCCCTTTTTGGCCAAGCAAGCAAGCGGGCAATGCAAATCTGCACTACAAAGAAGTATCACTTCCCAACGGTCAAAAGGGACATCCACAAAATGTGTAAAAACCAGAAAGGCAAGACAGGCCCTGGAGAACAGGGAGCCTTGTTATGCTGATGGGCGGGATGTAAGTTGCCAACTGCCTCACTGGAGGAGTGCATTGTGTTCCCTAAAACAAGTAAACAACAGAGCTACAGAGCCAAGGGCACTTCCAGTCTAGGGAATATACCTTGGGAAAACTGAAAATCCATAAGACAGAGCCACCCCCAAATTGAGGGCTGCACTGCTTACAAGAACCTCAACCTGGGTACACCTGAAATATCCCAGGAAATATAAAAATGGTTCAAAACATTGTGGAACTTACGTACGATGGAATATCCCTCAGCCATGAAATCAATGTCATAAGGCCAGTAGCAGCAAAATGAGTGGATTCAGGTACGATGATTCTAAGTGAAAGAAGTCACACAGAAAAAGAAACTTATCATAAGATATCACTTAGGAAGATCCTGTAAACATGGCAACACATGAACTGAGTTAGGAAAGAGAACAGAGTCTCACATTTAGAAAACACTCTTATGCCTGCTTAAGGGGGAAGGAGAGGTGGGGTGATGCATCAAACCAGAGTTTGATATAAGCACAGGTACTGTTCCAAAAACCAACTATGGAATAGACAAGACCTACACCTTCCTCAGTGAAAGGGACTCAAAACCCCATATTTCCCGCAGAGGAATAGATCTGACTAGTAAGAATCTTAAAACCTATGTATTGATATGTCTCCGTAAGGGAATCAAGTGTGTCTAGACTGGCATAAATATGGCAGCGAGAATCAGCTCAAACCCACTCTAAAAAGGAATTTCAAAAACAGAACAAAGAAACAGGGAAATTCTTTACAATTCCTTCAGGGTCTCTGATGCAACCTGGAATGACCCTATCTACGATGACAACTGGATGAGGCATGAGGCTGGACACTTGGGACTGAGAGGATAGGAGAGATTGGGTGAGCAAAGGCAGACCCTTTAAAGCAATAATGCATGGCACACATTCCATGGTTCCCAACTCTCCAGGTTGAAGGGAATATTACTACAGCTTTAACATGTACGGGAAACCTAGAGAATGGACACACTGTGAATACGAAAGGTTTCTAAAACTCAATGAAGAGTCCCTCTCCTGGTGCTCCGGTTTGACTTTCCAACTGCTTTACTATCAATCTCCCTACTTGGAGAGACAGCCCCTTTAAGCTCCTGGTTCACACAGGTTGCCCATTTGGCAGAGGATGAAAGGGAAGAGGGAGAACCAATGAGAGAGTCGCTGTTAGGCATTTGGATGGGCACATGTCACTCTAATTTCCCGGCAGGAAGAAGAATTAACCAACGTCTCAGCCACCCATCGGGAACCAGTATAGGTCCTGAACCAAAAGTTTGGACTTGCGTTCAGCTCACAAAAAACGAGTTTGAAAATGGAGCTCAGGGGCACAGCAATTCACAAACAGGCAGAGTAATCAAGGCCAACAATCGTCCAAAAATCTGTTGAGGGAAGGCAACGAGGCGGACTTGAAAGCGAGGCAGAATAGCAGGAAAGAGATTTCAAGAGGTACGTTGGAATCGCCTGTAAAGCACAGGAAGAGGGGCACAACTTCGACAATGATGCACTTGGCCAAAAAGGGCGTATGCGTTTTCTCCTGAATATATTCAGGAGGAAACGCATACGCCCTTTTTGGCCAAGCAAGCAAGCGGGCAATGCAAATGTGCACTACAAAGAAATATCACTTCCCACGGGTCAAAAGGGACATCCACAAAATGTGTAAAAACCAGAAAGGCAAGACAGGCCGTGGCGAAATGGGAGCCTTGTTATGCTGATGGGCAGGATGTAAGTTGCCAACTGCCTCACTGGAGGAGTGCATTGTGCTCCCTAAAACAAGTAAACAACAGAGCTACAGAGCCAAGGGCACTTCCAGTCTAGGGAATATACCTTGGGAAAACTGAAAATCAATAAGACAGAGCCACCCCCAAATTGAGGGCTGCACTGCTTACAAGAACCTCAACCTGGGTACACCGGAAATATCCCAGGAAATATAAAAATGGTTCAAAAAATTGTGGAAATTACATACGATGGAATATCCCTCAGCCATGAAATCAATGTCATAAGACCAGTAGCAGCAAAATGAGTGGATTCAGGTACGATGATTCTAAGTGAAAGAAGTCACACAGAAAAAGAAACTTATCATAAGATATCACTTAGGAAGATCCTGTAAACATGGCTACACATGAACTGAGTTAGGAAAGAGAACAGAGTCTCACATTTAGAAAACACTCTTATGCCTGCTTAAGGGGGAAGGAGAGGTGGGGTGATGCATCAAACCAGAGTTTGATATAAGCACAGGTACTGTTCCAAAAACCAACTATGGAATAGACAAGACCTACACCTTCCTCAGTGAAAGGGACTCAAAACCCCATATTTCCCACAGAGGAAGAGATCTGACTAGTAAGAATCTTAAAACCTATGTATTGATATGTCTCCGTAAGGGAATCAAGTGTGTCTAGACTGGCATAAACATGGCAGCGAGAATCAGCTCAAACCCACTCTAAAAATGAATTTCAAAAACAGAACTAAGAAACAGGGAAATTCTTTACAATTCCTTCAGGGTCTCTGATGCAACCTGGAATGACCCTATCTACGATGACAGCTGGATGTGGCATGAGGCTGGACACTTGGGACTGAGAGGATTGGTGAGATTGGGTGAGCAAATGCAGACCCTTTAAAGCAATAATGCATGGCAACCATTCCATGGGTCCCACCTCTCCAGGTTGAAGGGAATATTACTACAGCTATAACATGTACGGGAAACCTAGAGAATGGACACACTGTGAATATGAAATGTTTCTAAAACTCAACGAAGAGTCCCTCTCCTGGTGCTCCGGTTTGACTTTCCAACAGCTTAACTATCAATCTCCCAACTTGGAGAGACAGCCCCTTTAAGCTCCTGGTTCACACAGGTTGCCCATTTGGCAGAGGATGAAAGGGAAGAGGGAGAACCAATGAGAGAGTAGCTGTTAGGCATTTGGATGGGCACATGTCACTCTAATTTCCCGGCAGGAAGAAGAATTCACCAAAGTCTCAGCCACCCACCGGGAACCAGTATAGGTCCTGAACCAAATGTTTGGACTTGCGTTCAGCTCACAAAAAACGAGTTGAAAAATGGAGCTCAGGGGCACAGCAATTCACAAACTGGCAGAGTAATCAAGGCCAACTATCGTCCAAAAATCTGTTGAGGGAAGGCAACGAGGCGGACTTGAATGCGAGGCAGAATAGCAGGAAACAGATTTCAAGAGGTACGTTAGAATCGCCTGTAAAGCACAGGAAGAGGGGCACAACTTCGACAATGATGCACTTGGCCAAAAAGGGCGTATGCGTTTTCTCCTGAATATATTCAGGAGAAAACGCATACGCCCTTTTTGGCCATGCAAGCAAGCGGGCAATGCAAATCTGCACTACAAAGAAGTATCACTTCCCAAGGGTCAAAAGGGACATCCACAAAATGTGTAAAAACCAGAAAGGCAAGACAGGCCCTGGAGAACAGGGAGCCTTGTTATGCTGATGGGCGGGATGTAAGTTGCCAACTGCCTCACTGGAGGAGTGCATTGTGTTCCCTAAAACAAGTAAACAACAGAGCTACAGAGCCAAGGGCACTTCCAGTCTAGGGAATATACCTTGGGAAAACTGAAAATCCATAAGACAGAGCCACCCCCAAATTGAGGGCTGCACTGCTTACAAGAACCTCAACCTGGGTACACCTGAAATATCCCAGGAAATATAAAAATGGTTCAAAACTTTGTGGAACTTACGTACGATGGAATATCCCTCAGCCATGAAATCAATGTCATAAGACCAGTAGTAGCAAAATGAGTGGATTCAGGTACGATGATTCTAAGTGAAAGAAGTCACACAGAAAAAGAAACTTATCATAAGATATCACTTAGGAAGATCCTGTAAACATGGCTGCACATGAACTGAGTTAGGAAAGAGAACAGAGTCTCACATTTAGAAAACACTCTTATGCCTGCTTAAGGGGGAAGGAGAGGTGGGGTGATGCATCAAACCAGAGTTTGATATAAGCACAGGTACTGTTCCAAAAACCAACTATGGAATAGACAAGACCTACACCTTCCTCAGTGAAAGGGACTCAAAACCCCATATTTCCCGCAGAGGAAGAGATCTGACTAGTAAGAATCTTAAAACCTATGTATTGATATGTCTCCGTAAGGGAATCAAGTGTGTCTAGACTGGCATAAACATGGCAGCGAGAATCAGCTCAAACCCACTCTAAAAAGGAATTTCAAAAACAGAACAAAGAAACAGGGAAATTCTTTACAATTCCTTCAGGGTCTCTGATGCAACCTGGAATGACCCTATCTACAATGACAGCTGGATGCGGCATGAGGCTGGACACTTGGGACTGAGAGGATTGGAGAGATTGGGTGAGCAAAGGCAGACCCTTTATAGCAATAATGCATGGCACCCATTCCATGATTCCCAACTCTCCAGGTTGAAGGGAATATTACTACAGCTATAACATGTACGGGAAACCTAGAGAATGGACACACTGTGAATACGAAAGGTTTCTAAAACTCAATGAAGAGTCCCTCTCCTGGTGCTCCGGTTTGACTTTCCAACAGCTTTACTATCAATCTCCCAACTTGGAGAGACAGCCCCTTTAAGCTCCTGGTTCACACAGGTTGCCAATTTGGCAGAGGATGAAAGGGAAGAGGGAGAACCAATGAGAGAGTCGCTGTTAGGCATTTGGATGGGCACATGTCACTCTAATTTCCCGGCAGGAAGAAGAATTAACCAAAGTCTCAGCCACCCACCGGGAACCAGTATAGGTCCTGAACCAAAAGTTTGGACTTGCGTTCAGCTCACAAAAAACGAGTTTGAAAATGGAGCTCAGGGGCACAGCAATTCACAAACAGGCAGAGTAATCAAGGCCAACAATCGTCCAAAAATCTGTTGAGGGAAGGCAACGAGGCGGACTTGAAATCGAGGCAGAATAGCAGGAAACAGATTTCAAGAGGTACGTTGGAATCACCTGTAAAGCACAGGAAGAGGGGCACAACTTCGACAATGATGCACTTGGCCAAAAAGGGCGTATGCGTTTTCTCCTGAATATATTCAGGAGAACACGCATACGCCCTTTTGGCCAAGCAAGCAAGCTGGCAATGCAAATCTGCACTACAAAGAAGTATCACTTCCCACGGGTCAAAAGGGACATCCACAAAATGTGTAAAAACCAGAAAGGCAAGACAGGCCGTGGCGAAATGGGAGCCTTGTTATGCTGATGGGCAGGATGTAAGTTGCCAACTGCCTCACTGGAGGAGTGCATTGTGCTCCCTAAAGCAAGTAAACAACAGAGCTACAGAGCCAAGGACACTTCCAGTCTAGGGAATATACCTTGGGAAAACTGAAAATCAATAAGACAGAGCCACCCCCAAATTGAGGGCTGCACTGCTTACAAGAACCTCAACCTGGGTACACCGGAAATATCCCAGGAAATATAAAAATGGTTCAAAACATTGTGGAACTTACGTACGATGGAATATCCCTCAGCCATGAAATCAATGTCATAAGACCAGTAGCAGCAAAATGAGTGGATTCAGGTACGATGATTCTAAGTGAAAGAAGTCACACAGAAAAAGAAACTTATCATAAGATATCACTTAGGAAGATCCTGTAAACATGGCTACACATGAACTGAGTCAGGAAAGAGAACAGAGTCTCACATTTAGAAAACACTCTTATGCCTGCTTAAGGGGGAAGGAGAGGTGGGGTGATGCATCAAACCAGAGTTTGATATAAGCACAGGTACTGTTGCAAAAACCAACTATGGAATAGACAAGACCTACACCTTCCTCAGTGAAAGGGACTCAAACCCCCATATTTCCCAGAGAGGAAGAGATCTGACTAGTAAGAATCTTAAAACCTATGTATTGATATGTCTCCGTAAGGGAATCAAGTGTGTCTAGACTGGCATAAACATGGCAGCGAGAATCAGCTCAAACCCACTCTAAAAAGGAATTTCAAAAACAGAACAAAGAAACAGGGAAATTCTTTACAATTCCTTCAGGGTCTCTGATGCAACCTGGAATGACCCTATCTACGATGACAGCTGGATGTGGCATGAGGCTGGACACTTGGGACTGAGAGGATTGGTGAGATTGGGTGAGCAAATGCAGACCCTTTAAAGCAATAATGCATGGCAACCATTCCATGGGTCCCACCTCTCCAGGTTGAAGGGAATATTACTACAGCTATAACATGTACGGGAAACCTAGAGAATGGACACACTGTGAATACGAAAGGTTTCTAAAACTCAACGAAGAGTCCCTCTCCTGGTGCTCCGGTTTGACTTTCCAACAGCTTTACTATCAATCTCCCAACTTGGAGAGACAGCCCCTTTAAGCTCCTGGTTCACACAGGTTGCCCATTTGGCAGAGGAGGAAAGGGAAGAGGGAGAACCAATGAGAGAGTAGCTGTTAGGCATTTGGATGGGCACATGTCACTCTAATTTCCCGGCAGGAAGAAGAATTAACCAAAGTCTCAGCCACCCACCGGGAACCAGTATAGGTCCTGAACCAAATGTTTGGACTTGCGTTCAGCTCACAAAAAACGAGTTGAAAAATGGAGCTCAGGGGCACAGCAATTCACAAACTGGCAGAGTAATCAAGGCCAACTATCGTCCAAAAATCTGTTGAGGGAAGGCAACGAGGTGGAATTGAATGCGAGGCAGAATAGCAGGAAACAGATTTCAAGAGGTACGTTAGAATCGCCTGTAAAGCACAGGAAGAGGGGCACAACTTCGACAATGATGCACTTGGCCAAAAAGGGCGTATGCGTTTTCTCCTGAATATATTCAGGAGAAAACGCATACGCCCTTTTTGGCCAAGCAAGCAAGCGGGCAATGCAAATCTGCACTACAAAGAAGTATCACTTCCCAACGGTCAAAAGGGACATCCACAAAATGTGTAAAAACCAGAAAGGCAAGACAGGCCCTGGAGAACAGGGAGCCTTGTTATGCTGATGGGCGGGATGTAAGTTGCCAACTACCTCACTGGAGGAGTGCATTGTGTTCCCTAAAACAAGTAAACAACAGAGCTACAGAGCCAAGGGCACTTCCAGTCTAGGGAATATACCTTGGGAAAACTGAAAATCCATAAGACAGAGCCACCCCCAAATTGAGGGCTGCACTGCTTACAAGAACCTCAACCTGGGTACACCTGAAATATCCCAGGAAATATAAAAATGGTTCAAAACATTGTGGAACTTACGTACGATGGAATATCCCTCAGCCATGAAATCAATGTCATAAGACCAGTAGCAGCAAAATGAGTGGATTCAGGTACGATGACTCTAAGTGAAAGAAGTCACACAGAAAAAGAAACTTATCATAAGATATCACTTAGGAAGATCCTGTAAACATGGCTACACATGAACTGAGTTAGGAAAGAGAACAGAGTCTCACATTTAGAAAACACTCTTATGCCTGCTTAAGGGGGAAGGAGAGGTGGGGTGATGCATCAAACCAGAGTTTGATAAAAGCACAGGTACTGTTCCAAAAACCAACTATGGAATAGACAAGACCTACACCTTCCTCAGTGAAAGGGACTCAAAACCCCATATTTCCCGCAGAGGAATAGATCTGACTAGTAAGAATCTTAAAACCTATGTATTGATATGTCTCCGTAAGGGAATCAAGTGTGTCTAGACTGGCATAAACATGGCAGCGAGAATCAGCTCAAACCCACTCTAAAAAGGAATTTCAAAAACAGAACAAAGAAACAGGGAAATTCTTTACAATTCCTTCAGGGTCTCTGATGCAACCTGGAATGACCCTATCTACAATGACAGCTGGATGCGGCATGAGGCTGGACACTTGGGACTGAGAGGATTGGAGAGATTGGGTGAGCAAAGGCAGACCCTTTATAGCAATAATGCATGGCACCCATTCCATGATTCCCAACTCTCCAGGTTGAAGGGAATATTACTACAGCTTTAACATGTACGGGAAACCTAGAGAATGGACACACTGTGAATATGAAAGGTTTCTAAAACTCAACGAAGAGTCCCTCTCCTGGTGCTCCGGTTTGACTTTCCAACAGCTTTACTATCAATCTCCCAACTTGGAGAGACAGCCCCTTTAAGCTCCTGGTTCACACAGGTTGCCAATTTGGCAGAGGATGAAAGGGAAGAGGGAGAATCAATGAGAGAGTCGCTGTTAGGCATTTGGATGGGCACATGTCACTCTAATTTCCCGGCAGGAAGAAGAATTAACCAAAGTCTCAGCCACCCACCGGGAACCAGTATAGGTCCTGAACCAAAAGTTTGGACTTGCGTTCAGCTCACAAAAAACGAGTTTGAAAATGGAGCTCAGGGGCACAGCAATTCACAAACAGGCAGAGTAATCAAGGCCAACAATCGTCCAAAAATCTGTTGAGGGAAGGCAACGAGGCGGACTTGAAATCGAGGAAGAATAGCAGGAAACAGATTTCAAGAGGTACGTTGGAATCACCTGTAAAGCACAGGAAGAGGGGCACAACTTCGACAATGATGCACTTGGCCAAAAAGGGCGTATGCGTTTTCTCCTGAATATATTCAGGAGAACACGCATACGCCCTTTTGGCCAAGCAAGCAAGCGGGCAATGCAAATCTGCACTACAAAGAAGTATCACTTCCCACGGGTCAAAAGGGACATCCACAAAATGTGTAAAAACCAGAAAGGCAAGACAGGCCGTGGCAAAATGGGAGCCTTGTTATGCTGATGGGCAGGATGTAAGTTGCCAACTGCCTCACTGGAGGAGTGCATTGTGCTCCCTAAAACAAGTAAACAACAGAGCTACAGAGCCAAGGGCACTTCCAGTCTAGGGAATATACCTTGGGAAAACTGAAAATCAATAAGACAGAGCCACCCCCAAATTGAGGGCTGCACTGCTTACAAGAACCTCAACCTGGGTACACCGGAAATATCCCAGGAAATATAAAAATGGTTCAAAAAATTGTGGAAATTACATACGATGGAATATCCCTCAGCCATGAAATCAATGTCATAAGACCAGTAGCAGCAAAATGAGTGGATTCAGGTACGATGATTCTAAGTGAAAGAAGTCACACAGAAAAAGAAACTTATCATAAGATATCACTTAGGAAGATCCTGTAAACATGGCTACACATGAACTGAGTTAGGAAAGAGAACAGAGTCTCACATTTAGAAAACACTCTTATGCCTGCTTAAGGGGGAAGGAGAGGTGGGGTGATGCATCAAACCAGAGTTTGATATAAGCACAGGTACTGTTGCAAAAACCAACTATGGAATAGACAAGACCTACACCTTCCTCAGTGAAAGGGACTCAAAACCCCATATTTCCCACAGAGGAAGAGATCTGACTAGTAAGAATCTTAAAACCTATGTATTGATATGTCTCTGTAAGGGAATCAAGTGTGTCTAGACTGGCATAAACATGGCAGCGAGAATCAGCTCAAACCCACTCTAAAAAGGAATTTCAAAAACAGAACAAAGAAACAGGGAAATTCTTTACAATTCCTTCAGGGTCTCTGATGCAACCTGGAATGACCCTATCTACGATGACAGCTGGATGTGGCATGAGGCTGGACACTTGGGACTGAGAGGATTGGTGAGATTGGGTGAGCAAATGCAGACCCTTTAAAGCAATAATGCATGGCAACCATTCCATGGGTCCCACCTCTCCAGGTTGAAGGGAATATTACTACAGCTATAACATGTACGGGAAACCTAGAGAATGGACACACTGTGAATACGAAAGGTTTCTAAAACTCAACGAAGAGTCCCTCTCCTGGTGCTCCGGTTTGACTTTCCAACAGCTTTACTATCAATCTCCCAACTTGGAGAGACAGCCCCTTTAAGCTCCTGGTTCACACAGGTTGCCCATTTGGCAGAGGAGGAAAGGGAAGAGGGAGAACCAATGAGAGAGTAGCTGTTAGGCATTTGGATGGGCACATGTCACTCTAATTTCCCGGCAGGAAGAAGAATTAACCAAAGTCTCAGCCACCCACCGGGAACCAGTATAGGTCCTGAACCAAATGTTTGGACTTGCGTTCAGCTCACAAAAAACGAGTTGAAAAATGGAGCTCAGGGGCACAGCAATTCACAAACTGGCAGAGTAATCAAGGCCAACTATCGTCCAAAAATCTGTTGAGGGAAGGCAACGAGGCGGACTTGAATGCGAGGCAGAATAGCAGGAAACAGATTTCAAGAGGTACGTTAGAATCGCCTGTAAAGCACAGGAAGAGGGGCACAACTTCGACAATGATGCACTGGGCCAAAAAGGGCGTATGCGTTTTCTCCTGAATATATTCAGGAGAAAACGCATACGCCCTTTTTGGCCAAGCAAGCAAGCGGGCAATGCAAATCTGCACTACAAAGAAGTATCACTTCCCAACGGTCAAAAGGGACATCCACAAAATGTGTAAAAACCAGAAAGGCAAGACAGGCCCTGGAGAACAGGGAGCCTTGTTATGCTGATGGGCGGGATGTAAGTTGCCAACTGCCTCACTGGAGGAGTGCATTGTGTTCCCTAAAACAAGTAAACAACAGAGCTACAGAGCCAAGGGCACTTCCAGTCTAGGGAATATACCTTGGGAAAACTGAAAATCCATAAGACAGAGCCACCCCCAAATTGAGGGCTGCACTGCTTACAAGAACCTCAACCTGGGTACACCTGAAATATCCCAGGAAATATAAAAATGGTTCAAAACATTGTGGAACTTACGTACGATGGAATATCCCTCAGCCATGAAATCAATGTCATAAGGCCAGTAGCAGCAAAATGAGTGGATTCAGGTACGATGATTCTAAGTGAAAGAAGTCACACAGAAAAAGAAACTTATCATAAGATATCACTTAGGAAGATCCTGTAAACATGGCAACACATGAACTGAGTTAGGAAAGAGAACAGAGTCTCACATTTAGAAAACACTCTTATGCCTGCTTAAGGGGGAAGGAGAGGTGGGGTGATGCATCAAACCAGAGTTTGATATAAGCACAGGTACTGTTCCAAAAACCAACTATGGAATAGACAAGACCTACACCTTCCTCAGTGAAAGGGACTCAAAACCCCATATTTCCCGCAGAGGAATAGATCTGACTAGTAAGAATCTTAAAACCTATGTATTGATATGTCTCCGTAAGGGAATCAAGGGTGTCTAGACTGGCATAAATATGGCAGCGAGAATCAGCTCAAACCCACTCTAAAAAGGAATTTCAAAAACAGAACAAAGAAACAGGGAAATTCTTTACAATTCCTTCAGGGTCTCTGATGCAACCTGGAATGACCCTATCTACGATGACAACTGGATGAGGCATGAGGCTGGACACTTGGGACTGAGAGGATAGGAGAGATTGGGTGAGCAAAGGCAGACCCTTTAAAGCAATAATGCATGGCACACATTCCATGGTTCCCAACTCTCCAGGTTGAAGGGAATATTACTACAGCTTTAACATGTACGGGAAACCTAGAGAATGGACACACTGTGAATACGAAAGGTTTCTAAAACTCAATGAAGAGTCCCTCTCCTGGTGCTCCGGTTTGACTTTCCAACTGCTTTACTATCAATCTCCCTACTTGGAGAGACAGCCCCTTTAAGCTCCTGGTTCACACAGGTTGCCCATTTGGCAGAGGATGAAAGGGAAGAGGGAGAACCAATGAGAGAGTCGCTGTTAGGCATTTGGATGGGCACATGTCACTCTAATTTCCCGGCAGGAAGAAGAATTAACCAACGTCTCAGCCACCCATCGGGAACCAGTATAGGTCCTGAACCAAAAGTTTGGACTTGCGTTCAGCTCACAAAAAACGAGTTTGAAAATGGAGCTCAGGGGCACAGCAATTCACAAACAGGCAGAGTAATCAAGGCCAACAATCGTCCAAAAATCTGTTGAGGGAAGGCAACGAGGCGGACTTGAAAGCGAGGCAGAATAGCAGGAAAGAGATTTCAAGAGGTACGTTGGAATCGCCTGTAAAGCACAGGAAGAGGGGCACAACTTCGACAATGATGCACTTGGCCAAAAAGGGCGTATGCGTTTTCTCCTGAATATATTCAGGAGGAAACGCATACGCCCTTTTTGGCCAAGCAAGCAAGCGGGCAATGCAAATGTGCACTACAAAGAAATATCACTTCCCACGGGTCAAAAGGGACATCCACAAAATGTGTAAAAACCAGAAAGGCAAGACAGGCCGTGGCGAAATGGGAGCCTTGTTATGCTGATGGGCAGGATGTAAGTTGCCAACTGCCTCACTGGAGGAGTGCATTGTGCTCCCTAAAACAAGTAAACAACAGAGCTACAGAGCCAAGGGCACTTCCAGTCTAGGGAATATACCTTGGGAAAACTGAAAATCAATAAGACAGAGCCACCCCCAAATTGAGGGCTGCACTGCTTACAAGAACCTCAACCTGGGTACACCGGAAATATCCCAGGAAATATAAAAATGGTTCAAAAAATTGTGGAAATTACATACGATGGAATATCCCTCAGCCATGAAATCAATGTCATAAGACCAGTAGCAGCAAAATGAGTGGATTCAGGTACGATGATTCTAAGTGAAAGAAGTCACACAGAAAAAGAAACTTATCATAAGATATCACTTAGGAAGATCCTGTAAACATGGCTACACATGAACTGAGTTAGGAAAGAGAACAGAGTCTCACATTTAGAAAACACTCTTATGCCTGCTTAAGGGGGAAGGAGAGGTGGGGTGATGCATCAAACCAGAGTTTGATATAAGCACAGGTACTGTTCCAAAAACCAACTATGGAATAGACAAGACCTACACCTTCCTCAGTGAAAGGGACTCAAAACCCCATATTTCCCACAGAGGAAGAGATCTGACTAGTAAGAATCTTAAAACCTATGTATTGATATGTCTCCGTAAGGGAATCAAGTGTGTCTAGACTGGCATAAACATGGCAGCGAGAATCAGCTCAAACCCACTCTAAAAATGAATTTCAAAAACAGAACAAAGAAACAGGGAAATTCTTTACAATTCCTTCAGGGTCTCTGATGCAACCTGGAATGACCCTATCTACGATGACAGCTGGATGTGGCATGAGGCTGGACACTTGGGACTGAGAGGATTGGTGAGATTGGGTGAGCAAATGCAGACCCTTTAAAGCAATAATGCATGGCAACCATTCCATGGGTCCCACCTCTCCAGGTTGAAGGGAATATTACTACAGCTATAACATGTACGGGAAACCTAGAGAATGGACACACTGTGAATATGAAATGTTTCTAAAACTCAACGAAGAGTCCCTCTCCTGGTGCTCCGGTTTGACTTTCCAACAGCTTAACTATCAATCTCCCAACTTGGAGAGACAGCCCCTTTAAGCTCCTGGTTCACACAGGTTGCCCATTTGGCAGAGGATGAAAGGGAAGAGGGAGAACCAATGAGAGAGTAGCTGTTAGGCATTTGGATGGGCACATGTCACTCTAATTTCCCGGCAGGAAGAAGAATTCACCAAAGTCTCAGCCACCCACCGGGAACCAGTATAGGTCCTGAACCAAATGTTTGGACTTGCGTTCAGCTCACAAAAAACGAGTTGAAAAATGGAGCTCAGGGGCACAGCAATTCACAAACTGGCAGAGTAATCAAGGCCAACTATCGTCCAAAAATCTGTTGAGGGAAGGCAACGAGGCGGACTTGAATGCGAGGCAGAATAGCAGGAAACAGATTTCAAGAGGTACGTTAGAATCGCCTGTAAAGCACAGGAAGAGGGGCACAACTTCGACAATGATGCACTTGGCCAAAAAGGGCGTATGCGTTTTCTCCTGAATATATTCAGGAGAAAACGCATACGCACTTTTTGGCCATGCAAGCAAGCGGGCAATGCAAATCTGCACTACAAAGAAGTATCACTTCCCAAGGGTCAAAAGGGACATCCACAAAATGTGTAAAAACCAGAAAGGCAAGACAGGCCCTGGAGAAGAGGGAGCCTTGTTATGCTGATGGGCGGGATGTAAGTTGCCAACTGCCTCACTGGAGGAGTGCATTGTGTTCCCTAAAACAAGTAAACAACAGAGCTACAGAGCCAAGGGCACTTCCAGTCTAGGGAATATACCTTGGGAAAACTGAAAATCCATAAGACAGAGCCACCCCCAAATTGAGGGCTGCACTGCTTACAAGAACCTCAACCTGGGTACACCTGAAATATCCCAGGAAATATAAAAATGGTTCAAAACTTTGTGGAACTTACGTACGATGGAATATCCCTCAGCCATGAAATCAATGTCATAAGACCAGTAGTAGCAAAATGAGTGGATTCAGGTACGATGATTCTAAGTGAAAGAAGTCACACAGAAAAAGAAACTTATCATAAGATATCACTTAGGAAGATCCTGTAAACATGGCTGCACATGAACTGAGTTAGGAAAGAGAACAGAGTCTCACATTTAGAAAACACTCTTATGCCTGCTTAAGGGGGAAGGAGAGGTGGGGTGATGCATCAAACCAGAGTTTGATATAAGCACAGGTACTGTTCCAAAAACCAACTATGGAATAGACAAGACCTACACCTTCCTCAGTGAAAGGGACTCAAAACCCCATATTTCCCGCAGAGGAAGAGATCTGACTAGTAAGAATCTTAAAACCTATGTATTGATATGTCTCCGTAAGGGAATCAAGTGTGTCTAGACTGGCATAAACATGGCAGCGAGAATCAGCTCAAACCCACTCTAAAAAGGAATTTCAAAAACAGAACAAAGAAACAGGGAAATTCTTTACAATTCCTTCAGGGTCTCTGATGCAACCTGGAATGACCCTATCTACAATGACAGCTGGATGCGGCATGAGGCTGGACACTTGGGACTGAGAGGATTGGAGAGATTGGGTGAGCAAAGGCAGACCCTTTATAGCAATAATGCATGGCACCCATTCCATGATTCCCAACTCTCCAGGTTGAAGGGAATATTACTACAGCTATAACATGTACGGGAAACCTAGAGAATGGACACACTGTGAATACGAAAGGTTTCTAAAACTCAATGAAGAGTCCCTCTCCTGGTGCTCCGGTTTGACTTTCCAACAGCTTTACTATCAATCTCCCAACTTGGAGAGACAGCCCCTTTAAGCTCCTGGTTCACACAGGTTGCCAATTTGGCAGAGGATGAAAGGGAAGAGGGAGAACCAATGAGAGAGTCGCTGTTAGGCATTTGGATGGGCACATGTCACTCTAATTTCCCGGCAGGAAGAAGAATTAACCAAAGTCTCAGCCACCCACCGGGAACCAGTATAGGTCCTGAACCAAAAGTTTGGACTTGCGTTCAGCTCACAAAAAACGAGTTTGAAAATGGAGCTCAGGGGCACAGCAATTCACAAACAGGCAGAGTAATCAAGGCCAACAATCGTCCAAAAATCTGTTGAGGGAAGGCAACGAGGCGGACTTGAAATCGAGGCAGAATAGCAGGAAACAGATTTCAAGAGGTACGTTGGAATCACCTGTAAAGCACAGGAAGAGGGGCACAACTTCGACAATGATGCACTTGGCCAAAAAGGGCGTATGCGTTTTCTCCTGAATATATTCAGGAGAACACGCATACGCCCTTTTGGCCAAGCAAGCAAGCTGGCAATGCAAATCTGCACTACAAAGAAGTATCACTTCCCACGGGTCAAAAGGGACATCCACAAAATGTGTAAAAACCAGAAAGGCAAGACAGGCCGTGGCGAAATGGGAGCCTTGTTATGCTGATGGGCAGGATGTAAGTTGCCAACTGCCTCACTGGAGGAGTGCATTGTGCTCCCTAAAGCAAGTAAACAACAGAGCTACAGAGCCAAGGACACTTCCAGTCTAGGGAATATACCTTGGGAAAACTGAAAATCAATAAGACAGAGCCACCCCCAAATTGAGGGCTGCACTGCTTACAAGAACCTCAACCTGGGTACACCGGAAATATCCCAGGAAATATAAAAATGGTTCAAAACATTGTGGAACTTACGTACGATGGAATATCCCTCAGCCATGAAATCAATGTCATAAGACCAGTAGTAGCAAAATGAGTGGATTCAGGTACGATGATTCTAAGTGAAAGAAGTCACACAGAAAAAGAAACTTATCATAAGATATCACTTAGGAAGATCCTGTAAACATGGCTGCACATGAACTGAGTTAGGAAAGAGAACAGAGTCTCACATTTAGAAAACACTCTTATGCCTGCTTAAGGGGGAAGGAGAGGTGGGGTGATGCATCAAACCAGAGTTTGATATAAGCACAGGTACTGTTCCAAAAACCAACTATGGAATAGACAAGACCTACACCTTCCTCAGTGAAAGGGACTCAAAACCCCATATTTCCCGCAGAGGAAGAGATCTGACTAGTAAGAATCTTAAAACCTATGTATTGATATGTCTCCGTAAGGGAATCAAGTGTGTCTAGACTGGCATAAACATGGCAGCGAGAATCAGCTCAAACCCACTCTAAAAAGGAATTTCAAAAACAGAACAAAGAAACAGGGAAATTCTTTACAATTCCTTCAGGGTCTCTGATGCAACCTGGAATGACCCTATCTACAATGACAGCTGGATGCGGCATGAGGCTGGACACTTGGGACTGAGAGGATTGGAGAGATTGGGTGAGCAAAGGCAGACCCTTTATAGCAATAATGCATGGCACCCATTCCATGATTCCCAACTCTCCAGGTTGAAGGGAATATTACTACAGCTATAACATGTACGGGAAACCTAGAGAATGGACACACTGTGAATACGAAAGGTTTCTAAAACTCAATGAAGAGTCCCTCTCCTGGTGCTCCGGTTTGACTTTCCAACAGCTTTACTATCAATCTCCCAACTTGGAGAGACAGCCCCTTTAAGCTCCTGGTTCACACAGGTTGCCAATTTGGCAGAGGATGAAAGGGAAGAGGGAGAACCAATGAGAGAGTCGCTGTTAGGCATTTGGATGGGCACATGTCACTCTAATTTCCCGGCAGGAAGAAGAATTAACCAAAGTCTCAGCCACCCACCGGGAACCAGTATAGGTCCTGAACCAAAAGTTTGGACTTGCGTTCAGCTCACAAAAAACGAGTTTGAAAATGGAGCTCAGGGGCACAGCAATTCACAAACAGGCAGAGTAATCAAGGCCAACAATCGTCCAAAAATCTGTTGAGGGAAGGCAACGAGGCGGACTTGAAATCGAGGCAGAATAGCAGGAAACAGATTTCAAGAGGTACGTTGGAATCACCTGTAAAGCACAGGAAGAGGGGCACAACTTCGACAATGATGCACTTGGCCAAAAAGGGCGTATGCGTTTTCTCCTGAATATATTCAGGAGAACACGCATACGCCCTTTTGGCCAAGCAAGCAAGCTGGCAATGCAAATCTGCACTACAAAGAAGTATCACTTCCCACGGGTCAAAAGGGACATCCACAAAATGTGTAAAAACCAGAAAGGCAAGACAGGCCGTGGCGAAATGGGAGCCTTGTTATGCTGATGGGCAGGATGTAAGTTGCCAACTGCCTCACTGGAGGAGTGCATTGTGCTCCCTAAAGCAAGTAAACAACAGAGCTACAGAGCCAAGGACACTTCCAGTCTAGGGAATATACCTTGGGAAAACTGAAAATCAATAAGACAGAGCCACCCCCAAATTGAGGGCTGCACTGCTTACAAGAACCTCAACCTGGGTACACCGGAAATATCCCAGGAAATATAAAAATGGTTCAAAACATTGTGGAACTTACGTACGATGGAATATCCCTCAGCCATGAAATCAATGTCATAAGACCAGTAGCAGCAAAATGAGTGGATTCAGGTACGATGATTCTAAGTGAAAGAAGTCACACAGAAAAAGAAACTTATCATAAGATATCACTTAGGAAGATCCTGTAAACATGGCTACACATGAACTGAGTCAGGAAAGAGAACAGAGTCTCACATTTAGAAAACACTCTTATGCCTGCTTAAGGGGGAAGGAGAGGTGGGGTGATGCATCAAACCAGAGTTTGATATAAGCACAGGTACTGTTGCAAAAACCAACTATGGAATAGACAAGACCTACACCTTCCTCAGTGAAAGGGACTCAAACCCCCATATTTCCCAGAGAGGAAGAGATCTGACTAGTAAGAATCTTAAAACCTATGTATTGATATGTCTCCGTAAGGGAATCAAGTGTGTCTAGACTGGCATAAACATGGCAGCGAGAATCAGCTCAAACCCACTCTAAAAAGGAATTTCAAAAACAGAACAAAGAAACAGGGAAATTCTTTACAATTCCTTCAGGGTCTCTGATGCAACCTGGAATGACCCTATCTACGATGACAGCTGGATGTGGCATGAGGCTGGACACTTGGGACTGAGAGGATTGGTGAGATTGGGTGAGCAAATGCAGACCCTTTAAAGCAATAATGCATGGCAACCATTCCATGGGTCCCACCTCTCCAGGTTGAAGGGAATATTACTACAGCTATAACATGTACGGGAAACCTAGAGAATGGACACACTGTGAATACGAAAGGTTTCTAAAACTCAACGAAGAGTCCCTCTCCTGGTGCTCCGGTTTGACTTTCCAACAGCTTTACTATCAATCTCCCAACTTGGAGAGACAGCCCCTTTAAGCTCCTGGTTCACACAGGTTGCCCATTTGGCAGAGGAGGAAAGGGAAGAGGGAGAACCAATGAGAGAGTAGCTGTTAGGCATTTGGATGGGCACATGTCACTCTAATTTCCCGGCAGGAAGAAGAATTCACCAAAGTCTCAGCCACCCACCGGGAACCAGTATAGGTCCTGAACCAAATGTTTGGACTTGCGTTCAGCTCACAAAAAACGAGTTGAAAAATGGAGCTCAGGGGCACAGCAATTCACAAACTGGCAGAGTAATCAAGGCCAACTATCGTCCAAAAATCTGTTGAGGGAAGGCAACGAGGTGGAATTGAATGCGAGGCAGAATAGCAGGAAACAGATTTCAAGAGGTACGTTAGAATCGCCTGTAAAGCACAGGAAGAGGGGCATAACTTCGACAATGATGCACTTGGCCAAAAAGGGCGTATGCGTTTTCTCCTGAATATATTCAGGAGAAAACGCATACGCCCTTTTTGGCCAAGCAAGCAAGCGGGCAATGCAAATCTGCACTACAAAGAAGTATCACTTCCCAACGGTCAAAAGGGACATCCACAAAATGTGTAAAAACCAGAAAGGCAAGACAGGCCCTGGAGAACAGGGAGCCTTGTTATGCTGATGGGCGGGATGTAAGTTGCCAACTACCTCACTGGAGGAGTGCATTGTGTTCCCTAAAACAAGTAAACAACAGAGCTACAGAGCCAAGGGCACTTCCAGTCTAGGGAATATACCTTGGGAAAACTGAAAATCCATAAGACAGAGCCACCCCCAAATTGAGGGCTGCACTGCTTACAAGAACCTCAACCTGGGTACACCTGAAATATCCCAGGAAATATAAAAATGGTTCAAAACATTGTGGAACTTACGTACGATGGAATATCCCTCAGCCATGAAATCAATGTCATAAGACCAGTAGCAGCAAAATGAGTGGATTCAGGTACGATGATTCTAAGTGAAAGAAGTCACACAGAAAAAGAAACTTATCATAAGATATCACTTAGGAAGATCCTGTAAACATGGCTACACATGAACTGAGTTAGGAAAGAGAACAGAGTCTCACATTTAGAAAACACTCTTATGCCTGCTTAAGGGGGAAGGAGAGGTGGGGTGATGCATCAAACCAGAGTTTGATATAAGCACAGGTACTGTTCCAAAAACCAACTATGGAATAGACAAGACCTACACCTTCCTCAGTGAAAGGGACTCAAACCCCCATATTTCCCGCAGAGGAATAGATCTGACTAGTAAGAATCTTAAAACCTATGTATTGATATGTCTCCGTAAGGGAATCAAGTGTGTCTAGACTGGCATAAACATGGCAGCGAGAATCAGCTCAAACCCACTCTAAAAAGGAATTTCAAAAACAGAACAAAGAAACAGGGAAATTCTTTACAATTCCTTCAGGGTCTCTGATGCAACCTGGAATGACCCTATCTACGATGACAGCTGGATGTGGCATGAGGCTGGACACTTGGGACTGAGAGGATTGGTGAGATTGGGTGAGCAAATGCAGACCCTTTAAAGCAATAATGCATGGCAACCATTCCATGGGTCCCAACTCTCCAGGTTGAAGGGAATATTACTACAGCTATAACATGTACGGGAAACCTAGAGAATGGACAAACTGTGAATATGAAAGGTTTCTAAAACTCAACGAAGAGTCCCTCTCCTGGTGCTCCGGTTTGACTTTCCAACAGCTTAACTATCAATCTCCCAACTTGGAGAGACAGCCCCTTTAAGCTCCTGGTTCACACAGGTTGCCCATTTGGCAGAGGAGGAAAGGGAAGAGGGAGAACCAATGAGAGAGTAGCTGTTAGGCATTTGGATGGGCACATGTCACTCTAATTTCCCGGCAGGAAGAAGAATTCACCAAAGTCTCAGCCACCCACCGGGAACCAGTATAGGTCCTGAACCAAATGTTTGGACTTGCGTTCAGCTCACAAAAAACGAGTTGAAAAATGGAGCTCAGGGGCACAGCAATTCACAAACTGGCAGAGTAATCAAGGCCAACTATCGTCCAAAAATCTGTTGAGGGAAGGCAACGAGGCGGACTTGAATGCGAGGCAGAATAGCAGGAAACAGATTTCAAGAGGTACGTTAGAATCGCCTGTAAAGCACAGGAAGAGGGGCACAACTTCGACAATGATGCACTTGGCCAAAAAGGGTGTATGCGTTTTCTCCTGAATATATTCAGGAGAAAACGCATACGCCCTTTTTGGCCAAGCAAGCAAGCGGGCAATGCAAATCTGCACTACAAAGAAGTATCACTTCCCAACGGTCAAAAGAGACATCCACAAAATGTGTAAAAACCAGAAAGGCAAGACAGGCCCTGGAGAACAGGGAGCCTTGTTATGCTGATGGGCGGGATGTAAGTTGCCAACTGCCTCACTGGAGGAGTGCACTGTTTTCCCTAAAACAAGTAAACAACAGAGCTACAGAGCCAAGGGCACTTCCAGTCTAGGGAATATACCTTGGGAAAACTGAAAATCCATAAGACAGAGCCACCCCCAAATTGAGGGCTGCACTGCTTACAAGAACCTCAACCTGGGTACACCTGAAATATCCCAGGAAATATAAAAATGTTTCAAAACTTTGTGTAACTTACGTACGATGGAATATCCCTCAGCCATGAAATCAATGTCATAAGACCAGTAGCAGCAAAATGAGGGGATTCAGGTACGATGATTCTAAGTGAAAGAAGTCACACAGAAAAAGAAACTTATCATAAGATATCACTTAGGAAGATCCTGTAAACATGGCTACACATGAACTGAGTTAGGAAAGAGAACAGAGTCTCACATTTAGAAAACACTCTTATGCCTGCTTAAGGGGGAAGGAGAGGTGGGGTGATGCATCAAACCAGAGTTTGATATAAGCACAGGTACTGTTCCAAAAACCAACTATGGAATAGACAAGACCTACACCTTCCTCAGTGAAAGGGACTCAAAACCCCATATTTCCCACAGAGGAAGAGATCTGACTAGTAAGAATCTTAAAACCTATGTATTGATATGTCTCTGTAAGGGAATCAAGTGTGTCTAGACTGGCATAAACATGGCAGCGAGAATCAGCTCAAACCCACTCTAAAAAGGAATTTCAAAAACAGAACAAAGAAACAGGGAAATTCTTTACAATTCCTTCAGGGTCTCTGATGCAACCTGGAATGACCCTATCTACGATGACAGCTGGATGTGGCATGAGGCTGGACACTTGGGACTGAGAGGATTGGTGAGATTGGGTGAGCAAATGCAGACCCTTTAAAGCAATAATGCATGGCAACCATTCCATGGGTCCCACCTCTCCAGGTTGAAGGGAATATTACTACAGCTATAACATGTACGGGAAACCTAGAGAATGGACACACTGTGAATACGAAAGGTTTCTAAAACTCAACGAAGAGTCCCTCTCCTGGTGCTCCGGTTTGACTTTCCAACAGCTTTACTATCAATCTCCCAACTTGGAGAGACAGCCCCTTTAAGCTCCTGGTTCACACAGGTTGCCCATTTGGCAGAGGAGGAAAGGGAAGAGGGAGAACCAATGAGAGAGTAGCTGTTAGGCATTTGGATGGGCACATGTCACTCTAATTTCCCGGCAGGAAGAAGAATTCACCAAAGTCTCAGCCACCCACCGGGAACCAGTATAGGTCCTGAACCAAATGTTTGGACTTGCGTTCAGCTCACAAAAAACGAGTTGAAAAATGGAGCTCAGGGGCACAGCAATTCACAAACTGGCAGAGTAATCAAGGCCAACTATCGTCCAAAAATCTGTTGAGGGAAGGCAACGAGGCGGACTTGAATGCGAGGCAGAATAGCAGGAAACAGATTTCAAGAGGTACGTTAGAATCGCCTGTAAAGCACAGGAAGAGGGGCACAACTTCGACAATGATGCACTGGGCCAAAAAGGGCGTATGCGTTTTCTCCTGAATATATTCAGGAGAAAACGCATACGCCCTTTTTGGCCAAGCAAGCAAGCGGGCAATGCAAATCTGCACTACAAAGAAGTATCACTTCCCAACGGTCAAAAGGGACATCCACAAAATGTGTAAAAACCAGAAAGGCAAGACAGGCCCTGGAGAACAGGGAGCCTTGTTATGCTGATGGGCGGGATGTAAGTTGCCAACTGCCTCACTGGAGGAGTGCATTGTGTTCCCTAAAACAAGTAAACAACAGAGCTACAGAGCCAAGGGCACTTCCAGTCTAGGGAATATACCTTGGGAAAACTGAAAATCCATAAGACAGAGCCACCCCCAAATTGAGGGCTGCACTGCTTACAAGAACCTCAACCTGGGTACACCTGAAATATCCCAGGAAATATAAAAATGGTTCAAAACATTGTGGAACTTACGTACGATGGAATATCCCTCAGCCATGAAATCAATGTCATAAGGCCAGTAGCAGCAAAATGAGTGGATTCAGGTACGATGATTCTAAGTGAAAGAAGTCACACAGAAAAAGAAACTTATCATAAGATATCACTTAGGAAGATCCTGTAAACATGGCAACACATGAACTGAGTTAGGAAAGAGAACAGAGTCTCACATTTAGAAAACACTCTTATGCCTGCTTAAGGGGGAAGGAGAGGTGGGGTGATGCATCAAACCAGAGTTTGATATAAGCACAGGTACTGTTCCAAAAACCAACTATGGAATAGACAAGACCTACACCTTCCTCAGTGAAAGGGACTCAAAACCCCATATTTCCCGCAGAGGAATAGATCTGACTAGTAAGAATCTTAAAACCTATGTATTGATATGTCTCCGTAAGGGAATCAAGTGTGTCTAGACTGGCATAAATATGGCAGCGAGAATCAGCTCAAACCCACTCTAAAAAGGAATTTCAAAAACAGAACAAAGAAACAGGGAAATTCTTTACAATTCCTTCAGGGTCTCTGATGCAACCTGGAATGACCCTATCTACGATGACAACTGGATGAGGCATGAGGCTGGACACTTGGGACTGAGAGGATAGGAGAGATTGGGTGAGCAAAGGCAGACCCTTTAAAGCAATAATGCATGGCACACATTCCATGGTTCCCAACTCTCCAGGTTGAAGGGAATATTACTACAGCTTTAACATGTACGGGAAACCTAGAGAATGGACACACTGTGAATACGAAAGGTTTCTAAAACTCAATGAAGAGTCCCTCTCCTGGTGCTCCGGTTTGACTTTCCAACTGCTTTACTATCAATCTCCCTACTTGGAGAGACAGCCCCTTTAAGCTCCTGGTTCACACAGGTTGCCCATTTGGCAGAGGATGAAAGGGAAGAGGGAGAACCAATGAGAGAGTCGCTGTTAGGCATTTGGATGGGCACATGTCACTCTAATTTCCCGGCAGGAAGAAGAATTAACCAACGTCTCAGCCACCCATCGGGAACCAGTATAGGTCCTGAACCAAAAGTTTGGACTTGCGTTCAGCTCACAAAAAACGAGTTTGAAAATGGAGCTCAGGGGCACAGCAATTCACAAACAGGCAGAGTAATCAAGGCCAACAATCGTCCAAAAATCTGTTGAGGGAAGGCAACGAGGCGGACTTGAAAGCGAGGCAGAATAGCAGGAAAGAGATTTCAAGAGGTACGTTGGAATCGCCTGTAAAGCACAGGAAGAGGGGCACAACTTCGACAATGATGCACTTGGCCAAAAAGGGCGTATGCGTTTTCTCCTGAATATATTCAGGAGGAAACGCATACGCCCTTTTTGGCCAAGCAAGCAAGCGGGCAATGCAAATGTGCACTACAAAGAAATATCACTTCCCACGGGTCAAAAGGGACATCCACAAAATGTGTAAAAACCAGAAAGGCAAGACAGGCCGTGGCGAAATGGGAGCCTTGTTATGCTGATGGGCAGGATGTAAGTTGCCAACTGCCTCACTGGAGGAGTGCATTGTGCTCCCTAAAACAAGTAAACAACAGAGCTACAGAGCCAAGGGCACTTCCAGTCTAGGGAATATACCTTGGGAAAACTGAAAATCAATAAGACAGAGCCACCCCCAAATTGAGGGCTGCACTGCTTACAAGAACCTCAACCTGGGTACACCGGAAATATCCCAGGAAATATAAAAATGGTTCAAAAAATTGTGGAAATTACATACGATGGAATATCCCTCAGCCATGAAATCAATGTCATAAGACCAGTAGCAGCAAAATGAGTGGATTCAGGTACGATGATTCTAAGTGAAAGAAGTCACACAGAAAAAGAAACTTATCATAAGATATCACTTAGGAAGATCCTGTAAACATGGCTACACATGAACTGAGTTAGGAAAGAGAACAGAGTCTCACATTTAGAAAACACTCTTATGCCTGCTTAAGGGGGAAGGAGAGGTGGGGTGATGCATCAAACCAGAGTTTGATATAAGCACAGGTACTGTTGCAAAAACCAACTATGGAATAGACAAGACCTACACCTTCCTCAGTGAAAGGGACTCAAAACCCCATATTTCCCACAGAGGAAGAGATCTGACTAGTAAGAATCTTAAAACCTATGTATTGATATGTCTCCGTAAGGGAATCAAGTGTGTCTAGACTGGCATAAACATGGCAGCGAGAATCAGCTCAAACCCACTCTAAAAATGAATTTCAAAAACAGAACAAAGAAACAGGGAAATTCTTTACAATTCCTTCAGGGTCTCTGATGCAACCTGGAATGACCCTATCTACGATGACAGCTGGATGTGGCATGAGGCTGGACACTTGGGACTGAGAGGATTGGTGAGATTGGGTGAGCAAATGCAGACCCTTTAAAGCAATAATGCATGGCAACCATTCCATGGGTCCCACCTCTCCAGGTTGAAGGGAATATTACTACAGCTATAACATGTACGGGAAACCTAGAGAATGGACACACTGTGAATATGAAATGTTTCTAAAACTCAACGAAGAGTCCCTCTCCTGGTGCTCCGGTTTGACTTTCCAACAGCTTAACTATCAATCTCCCAACTTGGAGAGACAGCCCCTTTAAGCTCCTGGTTCACACAGGTTGCCCATTTGGCAGAGGATGAAAGGGAAGAGGGAGAACCAATGAGAGAGTAGCTGTTAGGCATTTGGATGGGCACATGTCACTCTAATTTCCCGGCAGGAAGAAGAATTCACCAAAGTCTCAGCCACCCACCGGGAACCAGTATAGGTCCTGAACCAAATGTTTGGACTTGCGTTCAGCTCACAAAAAACGAGTTGAAAAATGGAGCTCAGGGGCACAGCAATTCACAAACTGGCAGAGTAATCAAGGCCAACTATCGTCCAAAAATCTGTTGAGGGAAGGCAACGAGGCGGACTTGAATGCGAGGCAGAATAGCAGGAAACAGATTTCAAGAGGTACGTTAGAATCGCCTGTAAAGCACAGGAAGAGGGGCACAACTTCGACAATGATGCACTTGGCCAAAAAGGGCGTATGCGTTTTCTCCTGAATATATTCAGGAGAAAACGCATACGCACTTTTTGGCCATGCAAGCAAGCGGGCAATGCAAATCTGCACTACAAAGAAGTATCACTTCCCAAGGGTCAAAAGGGACATCCACAAAATGTGTAAAAACCAGAAAGGCAAGACAGGCCCTGGAGAAGAGGGAGCCTTGTTATGCTGATGGGCGGGATGTAAGTTGCCAACTGCCTCACTGGAGGAGTGCATTGTGTTCCCTAAAACAAGTAAACAACAGAGCTACAGAGCCAAGGGCACTTCCAGTCTAGGGAATATACCTTGGGAAAACTGAAAATCCATAAGACATAGCCACCCCCAAATTGAGGGCTGCACTGCTTACAAGAACCTCAACCTGGGTACACCTGAAATATCCCAGGAAATATAAAAATGGTTCAAAACTTTGTGGAACTTACGTACGATGGAATATCCCTCAGCCATGAAATCAATGTCATAAGACCAGTAGTAGCAAAATGAGTGGATTCAGGTACGATGATTCTAAGTGAAAGAAGTCACACAGAAAAAGAAACTTATCATAAGATATCACTTAGGAAGATCCTGTAAACATGGCTGCACATGAACTGAGTTAGGAAAGAGAACAGAGTCTCACATTTAGAAAACACTCTTATGCCTGCTTAAGGGGGAAGGAGAGGTGGGGTGATGCATCAAACCAGAGTTTGATATAAGCACAGGTACTGTTCCAAAAACCAACTATGGAATAGACAAGACCTACACCTTCCTCAGTGAAAGGGACTCAAAACCCCATATTTCCCGCAGAGGAAGAGATCTGACTAGTAAGAATCTTAAAACCTATGTATTGATATGTCTCCGTAAGGGAATCAAGTGTGTCTAGACTGGCATAAACATGGCAGCGAGAATCAGCTCAAACCCACTCTAAAAAGGAATTTCAAAAACAGAACAAAGAAACAGGGAAATTCTTTACAATTCCTTCAGGGTCTCTGATGCAACATGGAATGACCCTATCTACAATGACAGCTGGATGCGGCATGAGGCTGGACACTTGGGACTGAGAGGATTGGAGAGATTGGGTGAGCAAAGGCAGACCCTTTATAGCAATAATGCATGGCACCCATTCCATGATTCCCAACTCTCCAGGTTGAAGGGAATATTACTACAGCTATAACATGTACGGGAAACCTAGAGAATGGACACACTGTGAATACGAAAGGTTTCTAAAACTCAATGAAGAGTCCCTCTCCTGGTGCTCCGGTTTGACTTTCCAACAGCTTTACTATCAATCTCCCAACTTGGAGAGACAGCCCCTTTAAGCTCCTGGTTCACACAGGTTGCCAATTTGGCAGAGGATGAAAGGGAAGAGGGAGAACCAATGAGAGAGTCGCTGTTAGGCATTTGGATGGGCACATGTCACTCTAATTTCCCGGCAGGAAGAAGAATTAACCAAAGTCTCAGCCACCCACCGGGAACCAGTATAGGTCCTGAACCAAAAGTTTGGACTTGCGTTCAGCTCACAAAAAACGAGTTTGAAAATGGAGCTCAGGGGCACAGCAATTCACAAACAGGCAGAGTAATCAAGGCCAACAATCGTCCAAAAATCTGTTGAGGGAAGGCAACGAGGCGGACTTGAAATCGAGGCAGAATAGCAGGAAACAGATTTCAAGAGGTACGTTGGAATCACCTGTAAAGCACAGGAAGAGGGGCACAACTTCGACAATGATGCACTTGGCCAAAAAGGGCGTATGCGTTTTCTCCTGAATATATTCAGGAGAACACGCATACGCCCTTTTGGCCAAGCAAGCAAGCTGGCAATGCAAATCTGCACTACAAAGAAGTATCACTTCCCACGGGTCAAAAGGGACATCCACAAAATGTGTAAAAACCAGAAAGGCAAGACAGGCCGTGGCGAAATGGGAGCCTTGTTATGCTGATGGGCAGGATGTAAGTTGCCAACTGCCTCACTGGAGGAGTGCATTGTGCTCCCTAAAGCAAGTAAACAACAGAGCTACAGAGCCAAGGACACTTCCAGTCTAGGGAATATACCTTGGGAAAACTGAAAATCAATAAGACAGAGCCACCCCCAAATTGAGGGCTGCACTGCTTACAAGAACCTCAACCTGGGTACACCGGAAATATCCCAGGAAATATAAAAATGGTTCAAAACATTGTGGAACTTACGTACGATGGAATATCCCTCAGCCATGAAATCAATGTCATAAGACCAGTAGCAGCAAAATGAGTGGATTCAGGTACGATGATTCTAAGTGAAAGAAGTCACACAGAAAAAGAAACTTATCATAAGATATCACTTAGGAAGATCCTGTAAACATGGCTACACATGAACTGAGTCAGGAAAGAGAACAGAGTCTCACATTTAGAAAACACTCTTATGCCTGCGTAAGGGGGAAGGAGAGGTGGGGTGATGCATCAAACCAGAGTTTGATATAAGCACAGGTACTGTTGCAAAAACCAACTATGGAATAGACAAGACCTACACCTTCCTCAGTGAAAGGGACTCAAACCCCCATATTTCCCAGAGAGGAAGAGATCTGACTAGTAAGAATCTTAAAACCTATGTATTGATATGTCTCCGTAAGGGAATCAAGTGTGTCTAGACTGGCATAAACATGGCAGCGAGAATCAGCTCAAACCCACTCTAAAAAGGAATTTCAAAAACAGAACAAAGAAACAGGGAAATTCTTTACAATTCCTTCAGGGTCTCTGATGCAACCTGGAATGACCCTATCTACGATGACAGCTGGATGTGGCATGAGGCTGGACACTTGGGACTGAGAGGATTGGTGAGATTGGGTGAGCAAATGCAGACCCTTTAAAGCAATAATGCATGGCAACCATTCCATGGGTCCCACCTCTCCAGGTTGAAGGGAATATTACTACAGCTATAACATGTACGGGAAACCTAGAGAATGGACACACTGTGAATACGAAAGGTTTCTAAAACTCAACGAAGAGTCCCTCTCCTGGTGCTCCGGTTTGACTTTCCAACAGCTTTACTATCAATCTCCCAACTTGGAGAGACAGCCCCTTTAAGCTCCTGGTTCACACAGGTTGCCCATTTGGCAGAGGAGGAAAGGGAAGAGGGAGAACCAATGAGAGAGTAGCTGTTAGGCATTTGGATGGGCACATGTCACTCTAATTTCCCGGCAGGAAGAAGAATTCACCAAAGTCTCAGCCACCCACCGGGAACCAGTATAGGTCCTGAACCAAATGTTTGGACTTGCGTTCAGCTCACAAAAAACGAGTTGAAAAATGGAGCTCAGGGGCACAGCAATTCACAAACTGGCAGAGTAATCAAGGCCAACTATCGTCCAAAAATCTGTTGAGGGAAGGCAACGAGGTGGAATTGAATGCGAGGCAGAATAGCAGGAAACAGATTTCAAGAGGTACGTTAGAATCGCCTGTAAAGCACAGGAAGAGGGGCATAACTTCGACAATGATGCACTTGGCCAAAAAGGGCGTATGCGTTTTCTCCTGAATATATTCAGGAGAAAACGCATACGCCCTTTTTGGCCAAGCAAGCAAGCGGGCAATGCAAATCTGCACTACAAAGAAGTATCACTTCCCAACGGTCAAAAGGGACATCCACAAAATGTGTAAAAACCAGAAAGGCAAGACAGGCCCTGGAGAACAGGGAGCCTTGTTATGCTGATGGGCGGGATGTAAGTTGCCAACTACCTCACTGGAGGAGTGCATTGTGTTCCCTAAAACAAGTAAACAACAGAGCTACAGAGCCAAGGGCACTTCCAGTCTAGGGAATATACCTTGGGAAAACTGAAAATCCATAAGACAGAGCCACCCCCAAATTGAGGGCTGCACTGCTTACAAGAACCTCAACCTGGGTACACCTGAAATATCCCAGGAAATATAAAAATGGTTCAAAACATTGTGGAACTTACGTACGATGGAATATCCCTCAGCCATGAAATCAATGTCATAAGACCAGTAGCAGCAAAATGAGTGGATTCAGGTACGATGATTCTAAGTGAAAGAAGTCACACAGAAAAAGAAACTTATCATAAGATATCACTTAGGAAGATCCTGTAAACATGGCTACACATGAACTGAGTTAGGAAAGAGAACAGAGTCTCACATTTAGAAAACACTCTTATGCCTGCTTAAGGGGGAAGGAGAGGTGGGGTGATGCATCAAACCAGAGTTTGATATAAGCACAGGTACTGTTCCAAAAACCAACTATGGAATAGACAAGACCTACACCTTCCTCAGTGAAAGGGACTCAAACCCCCATATTTCCCGCAGAGGAATAGATCTGACTAGTAAGAATCTTAAAACCTATGTATTGATATGTCTCCGTAAGGGAATCAAGTGTGTCTAGACTGGCATAAACATGGCAGCGAGAATCAGCTCAAACCCACTCTAAAAAGGAATTTCAAAAACAGAACAAAGAAACAGGGAAATTCTTTACAATTCCTTCAGGGTCTCTGATGCAACCTGGAATGACCCTATCTACGATGACAGCTGGATGTGGCATGAGGCTGGACACTTGGGACTGAGAGGATTGGTGAGATTGGGTGAGCAAATGCAGACCCTTTAAAGCAATAATGCATGGCAACCATTCCATGGGTCCCAACTCTCCAGGTTGAAGGGAATATTACTACAGCTATAACATGTACGGGAAACCTAGAGAATGGACAAACTGTGAATATGAAAGGTTTCTAAAACTCAACGAAGAGTCCCTCTCCTGGTGCTCCGGTTTGACTTTCCAACAGCTTAACTATCAATCTCCCAACTTGGAGAGACAGCCCCTTTAAGCTCCTGGTTCACACAGGTTGCCCATTTGGCAGAGGAGGAAAGGGAAGAGGGAGAACCAATGAGAGAGTAGCTGTTAGGCATTTGGATGGGCACATGTCACTCTAATTTCCCGGCAGGAAGAAGAATTCACCAAAGTCTCAGCCACCCACCGGGAACCAGTATAGGTCCTGAACCAAATGTTTGGACTTGCGTTCAGCTCACAAAAAACGAGTTGAAAAATGGAGCTCAGGGGCACAGCAATTCACAAACTGGCAGAGTAATCAAGGCCAACTATCGTCCAAAAATCTGTTGAGGGAAGGCAACGAGGCGGACTTGAATGCGAGGCAGAATAGCAGGAAACAGATTTCAAGAGGTACGTTAGAATCGCCTGTAAAGCACAGGAAGAGGGGCACAACTTCGACAATGATGCACTTGGCCAAAAAGGGCGTATGCGTTTTCTCCTGAATATATTCAGGAGAAAACGCATACGCCCTTTTTGGCCAAGCAAGCAAGCGGGCAATGCAAATCTGCACTACAAAGAAGTATCACTTCCCAACGGTCAAAAGAGACATCCACAAAATGTGTAAAAACCAGAAAGGCAAGACAGGCCCTGGAGAACAGGGAGCCTTGTTATGCTGATGGGCGGGATGTAAGTTGCCAACTGCCTCACTGGAGGAGTGCACTGTTTTCCCTAAAACAAGTAAACAACAGAGCTACAGAGCCAAGGGCACTTCCAGTCTAGGGAATATACCTTGGGAAAACTGAAAATCCATAAGACAGAGCCACCCCCAAATTGAGGGCTGCACTGCTTACAAGAACCTCAACCTGGGTACACCTGAAATATCCCAGGAAATATAAAAATGTTTCAAAACTTTGTGGAACTTACGTACGATGGAATATCCCTCAGCCATGAAATCAATGTCATAAGACCAGTAGCAGCAAAATGAGGGGATTCAGGTACGATGATTCTAAGTGAAAGAAGTCACACAGAAAAAGAAACTTATCATAAGATATCACTTAGGAAGATCCTGTAAACATGGCTACACATGAACTGAGTTAGGAAAGAGAACAGAGTCTCACATTTAGAAAACACTCTTATGCCTGCTTAAGGGGGAAGGAGAGGTGGGGTGATGCATCAAACCAGAGTTTGATATAAGCACAGGTACTGTTCCAAAAACCAACTATGGAATAGACAAGACCTACACCTTCCTCAGTGAAAGGGACTCAAAACCCCATATTTCCCGCAGAGGAATAGATCTGACTAGTAAGAATCTTAAAACCTATGTATTGATATGTCTCCGTAAGGGAATCAAGTGTGTCTAGACTGGCATAAATATGGCAGCGAGAATTAGCTCAAACCCACTCTAAAAAGGAATTTCAAAAACAGAACAAAGAAACAGGGAAATTCTTAACAATTCCTTCAGGGTCTCTGATGCAAACTGGAATGACCCTATCTACAATGACAGCTGGATGCGGCATGAGGCTGGATACTTGGGACTGAGAGGATTGGAGAGATTGGGTGAGCAAAGGCAGACCCTTTATAGCAATAATGCATGGCACCCATTCCATGATTCCCAACTCTCCAGGTTGAAGGGAATATTACTACAGCTTTAACATGTACGGGAAACCTGGAGAATGGACACACTGTGAATACGAAAGGTTTCTAAAACTCAATGAAGTGTCCCTCTCCTGGTGCTCCGGTTTGACTTTCCAACTGCTTTACTATCAATCTCCCATCTTGGAGAGACAGCCCCTTTAAGCTCCTGGTTCACACAGGTTGCCCATTTGGCAGAGGAGGAAAGGGAAGAGGGAGAACCAATGAGAGAGTAGCTGTTAGGCATTTGGATGGGCACATGTCACTCTAATTTCCCGGCAGGAAGAAGAATTAACCAAAGTCTCAGCCACCCACCGGGAACCAGTATAGGTCCTGAACCAAATGTTTGGACTTGCGTTCAGCTCACAAAAAACGAGTTGAAAAATGGAGCTCAGGGGCACAGCAATTCACAAACTGGCAGAGTAATCAAGGCCAACTATCGTCCAAAAATCTGTTGAGGGAAGGCAACGAGGCGGACTTGAATGCGAGGCAGAATAGCAGGAAACAGATTTCAAGAGGTACGTTAGAATCGCCTGTAAAGCACAGGAAGAGGGGCACAACTTCGACAATGATGCACTTGGCCAAAAAGGGCGTATGCGTTTTCTCCTGAATATATTCAGGAGAAAACGCATACGCCCTTTTTGGCCAAGCAAGCAAGCGGGCAATGCAAATCTGCACTACAAAGAAGTATCACTTCCCACCCGTCAAAAGGGACATCCACAAAATGTGTAAAAACCAGAAAGGCAAGACAGGCCCTGGAGAACAGGGAGCCTTGTTATGCTGATGGGCGGGATGTAAGTTGCCAACTGCCTCACTGGAGGAGTGCATTGTGTTCCCTAAAACAAGTAAACAACAGAGCTACAGAGCCAAGGGCACTTCCAGTCTAGGGAATATACCTTGGGAAAACTGAAAATCCATAAGACAGAGCCACCCCCAAATTGAGGGCTGCACTGCTTACAAGAACCTCAACCTGGGTACACCTGAAATATCCCAGGAAATATAAAAATGGTTCAAAACATTGTGGAACTTACGTACGATTGAATATCCCTCAGCCATGAAATCAATGTCATAAGACCAGTAGCAGCAAAATGAGTGGATTCAGGTACGATGATTCTAAGTGAAAGAAGTCACACAGAAAAAGAAACTTATCATAAGATATCACTTAGGAAGATCCTGTAAACATGGCTACACATGAACTGAGTCAGGAAAGAGAACAGAGTCTCACATTTAGAAAACACTCTTATGCCTGCTTAAGGGGGAAGGAGAGGTGGGGTGATGCATCAAACCAGAGTTTGATATAAGCACAGGTACTGTTCCAAAAACCAACTATGGAATAGACAAGACCTACACCTTCCTCAGTGAAAGGGACTCAAAACCCCATATTTCCCGCAGAGGAATAGATCTGACTAGTAAGAATCTTAAAACCTATGTATTGATATGTCTCCGTAAGGGAATCAAGTGTGTCTAGACTGGCATAAACATGGCAGCGAGAATCAGCTCAAACCCACTCTAAAAAGGAATTTCAAAAACAGAACAAAGAAACAGGGAAATTCTTTACAATTCCTTCAGGGTCTCTGATGCAAACTGGAATGACCCTATCTATGATGACAGCTGGATGTGGCATGAGGCTGGACACTTGGGACTGAGAGGATTGGTGAGATTGGGTGAGCAAATGCAGACCCTTTAAAGCAATAATGCATGGCAACCATTCCATGGGTCCCAACTCTCCAGGTTGAAGGGAATATTACTACAGCTATAACATGTACGGGAAACCTAGAGAATGGACACACTGTGAATATGAAAGGTTTCTAAAACTCAACGAAGAGTCCCTCTCCTGTTGCTCCGGTTTGACTTTCCAACAGCTTTACTATCAATCTCCCAACTTGGAGAGACAGCCCCTTTAAGCTCCTGGTTCACACAGGTTGCCCATTTGGCAGAGGAAGAAAGGGAAGAGGGAGAACCAATGAGAGAGTAGCTGTTAGGCATTTGGATGGGCACATGTCACTCTAATTTCCCGGCAGGAAGAAGAATTAACCAAAGTCTCAGCCACCCACCGGGAACCAGTATAGGTCCTGAACCAAAAGTTTGGACTTGCGTTCAGCTCACAAAAAACGAGTTGAAAAATGGAGCTCAGGGGCACAGCAATTCACAAACTGGCAGAGTAATCAAGGCCAACTATCGTCCAAAAATCTGTTGAGGGAAGGCAACGAGGCAGACTTGAATGCGAGGCAGAATAGCAGGAAACAGATTTCAAGAGGTACGTTAGAGTCGCCTGTAAAGCACAGGAAGAGGGGCACAACTTCGACAATGATGCACTTGGCCAAAAAGAGCGTATGCGTTTTCTCCTGAATATATTCAGGAGAAAACGCATACGCCCTTTTTGGCCAAGCAAGCAAGTGGGCAATGCAAATCTGCACTACAAAGAGGTATCACTTCCCACCGGTCAAAATGGACATCCACAAAATGTGTAAAAACCAGAAAGGCAAGACAGGCCCTGGAGAACAGGGAGCCTTGTTATGCTGATGGGCGGGATGTAAGTTGCCAACTGCCTCACTGGAGGAGTGCATTGTGTTCCCTAAAACAAGTAAACAACAGAGCTACAGAGCCAAGGGCACTTCCAGTCTAGGGAATATACCTTGGGAAAACTGAAAATCCATAAGACAGAGCCACCCCCAAATTGAGGGCTGCACTGCTTACAAGAACCTCAACCTGGGTACACCTGAAATATCCCAGGAAATATAAAAATGGTTCAAAACATTGTGGAACTTACGTACGATTGAATATCCCTCAGCCATGAAATCAATGTCATAAGACCAGTAGCAGCAAAATGAGTGGATTCAGGTACGATGATTCTAAGTGAAAGAAGTCACACAGAAAAAGAAACTTATCATAAGATATCACTTAGGAAGATCCTGTAAACATGGCTACACATGAACTGAGTCAGGAAAGAGAACAGAGTCTCACATTTAGAAAACACTCTTATGCCTGCTTAAGGGGGAAGGAGAGGTGGGGTGATGCATCAAACCAGAGTTTGATATAAGCACAGGTACTGTTCCAAAAACCAACTATGGAATAGACAAGACCTACACCTTCCTCAGTGAAAGGGACTCAAAACCCCATATTTCCCGCAGAGGAATAGATCTGACTAGTAAGAATCTTAAAACCTATGTATTGATATGTCTCCGTAAGGGAATCAAGTGTGTCTAGACTGGCATAAACATGGCAGCGAGAATCAGCTCAAACCCACTCTAAAAAGGAATTTCAAAAACAGAACAAAGAAACAGGGAAATTCTTTACAATTCCTTCAGGGTCTCTGATGCAAACTGGAATGACCCTATCTATGATGACAGCTGGATGTGGCATGAGGCTGGACACTTGGGACTGAGAGGATTGGTGAGATTGGGTGAGCAAATGCAGACCCTTTAAAGCAATAATGCATGGCAACCATTCCATGGGTCCCAACTCTCCAGGTTGAAGGGAATATTACTACAGCTATAACATGTACGGGAAACCTAGAGAATGGACACACTGTGAATATGAAAGGTTTCTAAAACTCAACGAAGAGTCCCTCTCCTGTTGCTCCGGTTTGACTTTCCAACAGCTTTACTATCAATCTCCCAACTTGGAGAGACAGCCCCTTTAAGCTCCTGGTTCACACAGGTTGCCCATTTGGCAGAGGAAGAAAGGGAAGAGGGAGAACCAATGAGAGAGTAGCTGTTAGGCATTTGGATGGGCACATGTCACTCTAATTTCCCGGCAGGAAGAAGAATTAACCAAAGTCTCAGCCACCCACCGGGAACCAGTATAGGTCCTGAACCAAAAGTTTGGACTTGCGTTCAGCTCACAAAAAACGAGTTGAAAAATGGAGCTCAGGGGCACAGCAATTCACAAACTGGCAGAGTAATCAAGGCCAACTATCGTCCAAAAATCTGTTGAGGGAAGGCAACGAGGCAGACTTGAATGCGAGGCAGAATAGCAGGAAACAGATTTCAAGAGGTACGTTAGAGTCGCCTGTAAAGCACAGGAAGAGGGGCACAACTTCGACAATGATGCACTTGGCCAAAAAGAGCGTATGCGTTTTCTCCTGAATATATTCAGGAGAAAACGCATACGCCCTTTTTGGCCAAGCAAGCAAGTGGGCAATGCAAATCTGCACTACAAAGAGGTATCACTTCCCACGGGTCAAAATGGACATCCACAAAATGTGTAAAAACCAGAAAGGCAAGACAGGCCCTGGAGAACAGGGAGCCTTGTTATGCTGATGGGCGGGATGTAAGTTGCCAACTGCCTCACTGGAGGAGTGCATTGTGTTCCCTAAAACAAGTAAACAACAGAGCTACAGAGCCAAGGGCACTTCCAGTCTAGGGAATATACCTTGGGAAAACTGAAAATCCATAAGACAGAGCCACCCCCAAATTGAGGGCTGCACTGCTTACAAGAACCTCAACCTGGGTACACCTGAAATATCCCAGGAAATATAAAAATGGTTCAAAACATTGTGGAACTTACGTACGATGGAATATCCCTCAGCCATGAAATCAATGTCATAAGACCAGTAGCAGCAAAATGAGTGGATTCAGGTACGATGATTCTAAGTGAAAGAAGTCACACAGAAAAAGAAACTTATCATAAGATATCACTTAGGAAGATCCTGTAAACATGGCTACACATGAACTGAGTTAGGAAAGAGAACAGAGTCTCACATTTAGAAAACACTCTTATGCCTGCTTAAGGGGGAAGGAGAGGTGGGGTGATGCATCAAACCAGAGTTTGATATAAGCACAGGTACTGTTCCCAAAACCAACTATGGAATAGACAAGACCTACACCTTCCTCAGTGAAAGGGACTCAAAACCCCATATTTCCCGCAGAGGAATAGATCTGACTAGTAAGAATCTTAAAACCTATGTATTGATATGTCTCCGTAAGGGAATCAAGTGTGTCTAGACTGGCATAAATATGGCAGCGAGAATCAGCTCAAACCCACTCTAAAAAGGAATTTCAAAAACAGAACAAAGAAACAGGGAAATTCTTTACAATTCCTTCAGGGTCTCTGATGCAACCTGGAATGACCCTATCTACGATGACAGCTGGATGTGGCATGAGGCTGGACACTTGGGACTGAGAGGATTGGTGAGATTGGGTGAGCAAATGCAGACCCTTTAAAGCAATAATGCATGGCAACCATTCCATGGGTCCCACCTCTCCAGGTTGAAGGGAATATTACTACAGCTATAACATGTACGGGAAACCTAGAGAATGGACACACTGTGAATACGAAAGGTTTCTAAAACTCAACGAAGAGTCCCTCTCCTGGTGCTCCGGTTTGACTTTCCAACAGCTTTACTATCAATCTCCCAACTTGGAGAGACAGCCCCTTTAAGCTCCTGGTTCACACAGGTTGCCCATTTGGCAGAGGAGGAAAGGGAAGAGGGAGAACCAATGAGAGAGTAGCTGTTAGGCATTTGGATGGGCACATGTCACTCTAATTTCCCGGCAGGAAGAAGAATTCACCAAAGTCTCAGCCACCCACCGGGAACCAGTATAGGTCCTGAACCAAATGTTTGGACTTGCGTTCAGCTCACAAAAAACGAGTTGAAAAATGGAGCTCAGGGGCACAGCAATTCACAAACTGGCAGAGTAATCAAGGCCAACTATCGTCCAAAAATCTGTTGAGGGAAGGCAACGAGGCGGACTTGAATGCGAGGCAGAATAGCAGGAAACAGATTTCAAGAGGTACGTTAGAATCGCCTGTAAAGCACAGGAAGAGGGGCACAACTTCGACAATGATGCACTGGGCCAAAAAGGGCGTATGCGTTTTCTCCTGAATATATTCAGGAGAAAACGCATACGCCCTTTTTGGCCAAGCAAGCAAGCGGGCAATGCAAATCTGCACTACAAAGAAGTATCACTTCCCAACGGTCAAAAGGGACATCCACAAAATGTGTAAAAACCAGAAAGGCAAGACAGGCCCTGGAGAACAGGGAGCCTTGTTATGCTGATGGGCGGGATGTAAGTTGCCAACTGCCTCACTGGAGGAGTGCATTGTGTTCCCTAAAACAAGTAAACAACAGAGCTACAGAGCCAAGGGCACTTCCAGTCTAGGGAATATACCTTGGGAAAACTGAAAATCCATAAGACAGAGCCACCCCCAAATTGAGGGCTGCACTGCTTACAAGAACCTCAACCTGGGTACACCTGAAATATCCCAGGAAATATAAAAATGGTTCAAAACATTGTGGAACTTACGTACGATGGAATATCCCTCAGCCATGAAATCAATGTCATAAGGCCAGTAGCAGCAAAATGAGTGGATTCAGGTACGATGATTCTAAGTGAAAGAAGTCACACAGAAAAAGAAACTTATCATAAGATATCACTTAGGAAGATCCTGTAAACATGGCAACACATGAACTGAGTTAGGAAAGAGAACAGAGTCTCACATTTAGAAAACACTCTTATGCCTGCTTAAGGGGGAAGGAGAGGTGGGGTGATGCATCAAACCAGAGTTTGATATAAGCACAGGTACTGTTCCAAAAACCAACTATGGAATAGACAAGACCTACACCTTCCTCAGTGAAAGGGACTCAAAACCCCATATTTCCCGCAGAGGAATAGATCTGACTAGTAAGAATCTTAAAACCTATGTATTGATATGTCTCCGTAAGGGAATCAAGTGTGTCTAGACTGGCATAAATATGGCAGCGAGAATCAGCTCAAACCCACTCTAAAAAGGAATTTCAAAAACAGAACAAAGAAACAGGGAAATTCTTTACAATTCCTTCAGGGTCTCTGATGCAACCTGGAATGACCCTATCTACGATGACAACTGGATGAGGCATGAGGCTGGACACTTGGGACTGAGAGGATAGGAGAGATTGGGTGAGCAAAGGCAGACCCTTTAAAGCAATAATGCATGGCACACATTCCATGGTTCCCAACTCTCCAGGTTGAAGGGAATATTACTACAGCTTTAACATGTACGGGAAACCTAGAGAATGGACACACTGTGAATACGAAAGGTTTCTAAAACTCAATGAAGAGTCCCTCTCCTGGTGCTCCGGTTTGACTTTCCAACTGCTTTACTATCAATCTCCCTACTTGGAGAGACAGCCCCTTTAAGCTCCTGGTTCACACAGGTTGCCCATTTGGCAGAGGATGAAAGGGAAGAGGGAGAACCAATGAGAGAGTCGCTGTTAGGCATTTGGATGGGCACATGTCACTCTAATTTCCCGGCAGGAAGAAGAATTAACCAACGTCTCAGCCACCCATCGGGAACCAGTATAGGTCCTGAACCAAAAGTTTGGACTTGCGTTCAGCTCACAAAAAACGAGTTTGAAAATGGAGCTCAGGGGCACAGCAATTCACAAACAGGCAGAGTAATCAAGGCCAACAATCGTCCAAAAATCTGTTGAGGGAAGGCAACGAGGCGGACTTGAAAGCGAGGCAGAATAGCAGGAAAGAGATTTCAAGAGGTACGTTGGAATCGCCTGTAAAGCACAGGAAGAGGGGCACAACTTCGACAATGATGCACTTGGCCAAAAAGGGCGTATGCGTTTTCTCCTGAATATATTCAGGAGGAAACGCATACGCCCTTTTTGGCCAAGCAAGCAAGCGGGCAATGCAAATGTGCACTACAAAGAAATATCACTTCCCACGGGTCAAAAGGGACATCCACAAAATGTGTAAAAACCAGAAAGGCAAGACAGGCCGTGGCGAAATGGGAGCCTTGTTATGCTGATGGGCAGGATGTAAGTTGCCAACTGCCTCACTGGAGGAGTGCATTGTGCTCCCTAAAACAAGTAAACAACAGAGCTACAGAGCCAAGGGCACTTCCAGTCTAGGGAATATACCTTGGGAAAACTGAAAATCAATAAGACAGAGCCACCCCCAAATTGAGGGCTGCACTGCTTACAAGAACCTCAACCTGGGTACACCGGAAATATCCCAGGAAATATAAAAATGGTTCAAAAAATTGTGGAAATTACATACGATGGAATATCCCTCAGCCATGAAATCAATGTCATAAGACCAGTAGCAGCAAAATGAGTGGATTCAGGTACGATGATTCTAAGTGAAAGAAGTCACACAGAAAAAGAAACTTATCATAAGATATCACTTAGGAAGATCCTGTAAACATGGCTACACATGAACTGAGTTAGGAAAGAGAACAGAGTCTCACATTTAGAAAACACTCTTATGCCTGCTTAAGGGGGAAGGAGAGGTGGGGTGATGCATCAAACCAGAGTTTGATATAAGCACAGGTACTGTTGCAAAAACCAACTATGGAATAGACAAGACCTACACCTTCCTCAGTGAAAGGGACTCAAAACCCCATATTTCCCACAGAGGAAGAGATCTGACTAGTAAGAATCTTAAAACCTATGTATTGATATGTCTCCGTAAGGGAATCAAGTGTGTCTAGACTGGCATAAACATGGCAGCGAGAATCAGCTCAAACCCACTCTAAAAATGAATTTCAAAAACAGAACAAAGAAACAGGGAAATTCTTTACAATTCCTTCAGGGTCTCTGATGCAACCTGGAATGACCCTATCTACGATGACAGCTGGATGTGGCATGAGGCTGGACACTTGGGACTGAGAGGATTGGTGAGATTGGGTGAGCAAATGCAGACCCTTTAAAGCAATAATGCATGGCAACCATTCCATGGGTCCCACCTCTCCAGGTTGAAGGGAATATTACTACAGCTATAACATGTACGGGAAACCTAGAGAATGGACACACTGTGAATATGAAATGTTTCTAAAACTCAACGAAGAGTCCCTCTCCTGGTGCTCCGGTTTGACTTTCCAACAGCTTAACTATCAATCTCCCAACTTGGAGAGACAGCCCCTTTAAGCTCCTGGTTCACACAGGTTGCCCATTTGGCAGAGGATGAAAGGGAAGAGGGAGAACCAATGAGAGAGTAGCTGTTAGGCATTTGGATGGGCACATGTCACTCTAATTTCCCGGCAGGAAGAAGAATTCACCAAAGTCTCAGCCACCCACCGGGAACCAGTATAGGTCCTGAACCAAATGTTTGGACTTGCGTTCAGCTCACAAAAAACGAGTTGAAAAATGGAGCTCAGGGGCACAGCAATTCACAAACTGGCAGAGTAATCAAGGCCAACTATCGTCCAAAAATCTGTTGAGGGAAGGCAACGAGGCGGACTTGAATGCGAGGCAGAATAGCAGGAAACAGATTTCAAGAGGTACGTTAGAATCGCCTGTAAAGCACAGGAAGAGGGGCACAACTTCGACAATGATGCACTTGGCCAAAAAGGGCGTATGCGTTTTCTCCTGAATATATTCAGGAGAAAACGCATACGCACTTTTTGGCCATGCAAGCAAGCGGGCAATGCAAATCTGCACTACAAAGAAGTATCACTTCCCAAGGGTCAAAAGGGACATCCACAAAATGTGTAAAAACCAGAAAGGCAAGACAGGCCCTGGAGAAGAGGGAGCCTTGTTATGCTGATGGGCGGGATGTAAGTTGCCAACTGCCTCACTGGAGGAGTGCATTGTGTTCCCTAAAACAAGTAAACAACAGAGCTACAGAGCCAAGGGCACTTCCAGTCTAGGGAATATACCTTGGGAAAACTGAAAATCCATAAGACATAGCCACCCCCAAATTGAGGGCTGCACTGCTTACAAGAACCTCAACCTGGGTACACCTGAAATATCCCAGGAAATATAAAAATGGTTCAAAACTTTGTGGAACTTACGTACGATGGAATATCCCTCAGCCATGAAATCAATGTCATAAGACCAGTAGTAGCAAAATGAGTGGATTCAGGTACGATGATTCTAAGTGAAAGAAGTCACACAGAAAAAGAAACTTATCATAAGATATCACTTAGGAAGATCCTGTAAACATGGCTGCACATGAACTGAGTTAGGAAAGAGAACAGAGTCTCACATTTAGAAAACACTCTTATGCCTGCTTAAGGGGGAAGGAGAGGTGGGGTGATGCATCAAACCAGAGTTTGATATAAGCACAGGTACTGTTCCAAAAACCAACTATGGAATAGACAAGACCTACACCTTCCTCAGTGAAAGGGACTCAAAACCCCATATTTCCCGCAGAGGAAGAGATCTGACTAGTAAGAATCTTAAAACCTATGTATTGATATGTCTCCGTAAGGGAATCAAGTGTGTCTAGACTGGCATAAACATGGCAGCGAGAATCAGCTCAAACCCACTCTAAAAAGGAATTTCAAAAACAGAACAAAGAAACAGGGAAATTCTTTACAATTCCTTCAGGGTCTCTGATGCAACCTGGAATGACCCTATCTACAATGACAGCTGGATGCGGCATGAGGCTGGACACTTGGGACTGAGAGGATTGGAGAGATTGGGTGAGCAAAGGCAGACCCTTTATAGCAATAATGCATGGCACCCATTCCATGATTCCCAACTCTCCAGGTTGAAGGGAATATTACTACAGCTATAACATGTACGGGAAACCTAGAGAATGGACACACTGTGAATACGAAAGGTTTCTAAAACTCAATGAAGAGTCCCTCTCCTGGTGCTCCGGTTTGACTTTCCAACAGCTTTACTATCAATCTCCCAACTTGGAGAGACAGCCCCTTTAAGCTCCTGGTTCACACAGGTTGCCAATTTGGCAGAGGATGAAAGGGAAGAGGGAGAACCAATGAGAGAGTCGCTGTTAGGCATTTGGATGGGCACATGTCACTCTAATTTCCCGGCAGGAAGAAGAATTAACCAAAGTCTCAGCCACCCACCGGGAACCAGTATAGGTCCTGAACCAAAAGTTTGGACTTGCGTTCAGCTCACAAAAAACGAGTTTGAAAATGGAGCTCAGGGGCACAGCAATTCACAAACAGGCAGAGTAATCAAGGCCAACAATCGTCCAAAAATCTGTTGAGGGAAGGCAACGAGGCGGACTTGAAATCGAGGCAGAATAGCAGGAAACAGATTTCAAGAGGTACGTTGGAATCACCTGTAAAGCACAGGAAGAGGGGCACAACTTCGACAATGATGCACTTGGCCAAAAAGGGCGTATGCGTTTTCTCCTGAATATATTCAGGAGAACACGCATACGCCCTTTTGGCCAAGCAAGCAAGCTGGCAATGCAAATCTGCACTACAAAGAAGTATCACTTCCCACGGGTCAAAAGGGACATCCACAAAATGTGTAAAAACCAGAAAGGCAAGACAGGCCGTGGCGAAATGGGAGCCTTGTTATGCTGATGGGCAGGATGTAAGTTGCCAACTGCCTCACTGGAGGAGTGCATTGTGCTCCCTAAAGCAAGTAAACAACAGAGCTACAGAGCCAAGGACACTTCCAGTCTAGGGAATATACCTTGGGAAAACTGAAAATCAATAAGACAGAGCCACCCCCAAATTGAGGGCTGCACTGCTTACAAGAACCTCAACCTGGGTACACCGGAAATATCCCAGGAAATATAAAAATGGTTCAAAACATTGTGGAACTTACGTACGATGGAATATCCCTCAGCCATGAAATCAATGTCATAAGACCAGTAGCAGCAAAATGAGTGGATTCAGGTACGATGATTCTAAGTGAAAGAAGTCACACAGAAAAAGAAACTTATCATAAGATATCACTTAGGAAGATCCTGTAAACATGGCTACACATGAACTGAGTCAGGAAAGAGAACAGAGTCTCACATTTAGAAAACACTCTTATGCCTGCGTAAGGGGGAAGGAGAGGTGGGGTGATGCATCAAACCAGAGTTTGATATAAGCACAGGTACTGTTGCAAAAACCAACTATGGAATAGACAAGACCTACACCTTCCTCAGTGAAAGGGACTCAAACCCCCATATTTCCCAGAGAGGAAGAGATCTGACTAGTAAGAATCTTAAAACCTATGTATTGATATGTCTCCGTAAGGGAATCAAGTGTGTCTAGACTGGCATAAACATGGCAGCGAGAATCAGCTCAAACCCACTCTAAAAAGGAATTTCAAAAACAGAACAAAGAAACAGGGAAATTCTTTACAATTCCTTCAGGGTCTCTGATGCAACCTGGAATGACCCTATCTACGATGACAGCTGGATGTGGCATGAGGCTGGACACTTGGGACTGAGAGGATTGGTGAGATTGGGTGAGCAAATGCAGACCCTTTAAAGCAATAATGCATGGCAACCATTCCATGGGTCCCACCTCTCCAGGTTGAAGGGAATATTACTACAGCTATAACATGTACGGGAAACCTAGAGAATGGACACACTGTGAATACGAAAGGTTTCTAAAACTCAACGAAGAGTCCCTCTCCTGGTGCTCCGGTTTGACTTTCCAACAGCTTTACTATCAATCTCCCAACTTGGAGAGACAGCCCCTTTAAGCTCCTGGTTCACACAGGTTGCCCATTTGGCAGAGGAGGAAAGGGAAGAGGGAGAACCAATGAGAGAGTAGCTGTTAGGCATTTGGATGGGCACATGTCACTCTAATTTCCCGGCAGGAAGAAGAATTCACCAAAGTCTCAGCCACCCACCGGGAACCAGTATAGGTCCTGAACCAAATGTTTGGACTTGCGTTCAGCTCACAAAAAACGAGTTGAAAAATGGAGCTCAGGGGCACAGCAATTCACAAACTGGCAGAGTAATCAAGGCCAACTATCGTCCAAAAATCTGTTGAGGGAAGGCAACGAGGTGGAATTGAATGCGAGGCAGAATAGCAGGAAACAGATTTCAAGAGGTACGTTAGAATCGCCTGTAAAGCACAGGAAGAGGGGCATAACTTCGACAATGATGCACTTGGCCAAAAAGTGCGTATGCGTTTTCTCCTGAATATATTCAGGAGAAAACGCATACGCCCTTTTTGGCCAAGCAAGCAAGCGGGCAATGCAAATCTGCACTACAAAGAAGTATCACTTCCCAACGGTCAAAAGGGACATCCACAAAATGTGTAAAAACCAGAAAGGCAAGACAGGCCCTGGAGAACAGGGAGCCTTGTTATGCTGATGGGCGGGATGTAAGTTGCCAACTACCTCACTGGAGGAGTGCATTGTGTTCCCTAAAACAAGTAAACAACAGAGCTACAGAGCCAAGGGCACTTCCAGTCTAGGGAATATACCTTGGGAAAACTGAAAATCCATAAGACAGAGCCACCCCCAAATTGAGGGCTGCACTGCTTACAAGAACCTCAACCTGGGTACACCTGAAATATCCCAGGAAATATAAAAATGGTTCAAAACATTGTGGAACTTACGTACGATGGAATATCCCTCAGCCATGAAATCAATGTCATAAGACCAGTAGCAGCAAAATGAGTGGATTCAGGTACGATGATTCTAAGTGAAAGAAGTCACACAGAAAAAGAAACTTATCATAAGATATCACTTAGGAAGATCCTGTAAACATGGCTACACATGAACTGAGTTAGGAAAGAGAACAGAGTCTCACATTTAGAAAACACTCTTATGCCTGCTTAAGGGGGAAGGAGAGGTGGGGTGATGCATCAAACCAGAGTTTGATATAAGCACAGGTACTGTTCCAAAAACCAACTATGGAATAGACAAGACCTACACCTTCCTCAGTGAAAGGGACTCAAACCCCCATATTTCCCGCAGAGGAATAGATCTGACTAGTAAGAATCTTAAAACCTATGTATTGATATGTCTCCGTAAGGGAATCAAGTGTGTCTAGACTGGCATAAACATGGCAGCGAGAATCAGCTCAAACCCACTCTAAAAAGGAATTTCAAAAACAGAACAAAGAAACAGGGAAATTCTTTACAATTCCTTCAGGGTCTCTGATGCAACCTGGAATGACCCTATCTACGATGACAGCTGGATGTGGCATGAGGCTGGACACTTGGGACTGAGAGGATTGGTGAGATTGGGTGAGCAAATGCAGACCCTTTAAAGCAATAATGCATGGCAACCATTCCATGGGTCCCAACTCTCCAGGTTGAAGGGAATATTACTACAGCTATAACATGTACGGGAAACCTAGAGAATGGACAAACTGTGAATATGAAAGGTTTCTAAAACTCAACGAAGAGTCCCTCTCCTGGTGCTCCGGTTTGACTTTCCAACAGCTTAACTATCAATCTCCCAACTTGGAGAGACAGCCCCTTTAAGCTCCTGGTTCACACAGGTTGCCCATTTGGCAGAGGAGGAAAGGGAAGAGGGAGAACCAATGAGAGAGTAGCTGTTAGGCATTTGGATGGGCACATGTCACTCTAATTTCCCGGCAGGAAGAAGAATTCACCAAAGTCTCAGCCACCCACCGGGAACCAGTATAGGTCCTGAACCAAATGTTTGGACTTGCGTTCAGCTCACAAAAAACGAGTTGAAAAATGGAGCTCAGGGGCACAGCAATTCACAAACTGGCAGAGTAATCAAGGCCAACTATCGTCCAAAAATCTGTTGAGGGAAGGCAACGAGGCGGACTTGAATGCGAGGCAGAATAGCAGGAAACAGATTTCAAGAGGTACGTTAGAATCGCCTGTAAAGCACAGGAAGAGGGGCACAACTTCGACAATGATGCACTTGGCCAAAAAGGGCGTATGCGTTTTCTCCTGAATATATTCAGGAGAAAACGCATACGCCCTTTTTGGCCAAGCAAGCAAGCGGGCAATGCAAATCTGCACTACAAAGAAGTATCACTTCCCAACGGTCAAAAGAGACATCCACAAAATGTGTAAAAACCAGAAAGGCAAGACAGGCCCTGGAGAACAGGGAGCCTTGTTATGCTGATGGGCGGGATGTAAGTTGCCAACTGCCTCACTGGAGGAGTGCACTGTTTTCCCTAAAACAAGTAAACAACAGAGCTACAGAGCCAAGGGCACTTCCAGTCTAGGGAATATACCTTGGGAAAACTGAAAATCCATAAGACAGAGCCACCCCCAAATTGAGGGCTGCACTGCTTACAAGAACCTCAACCTGGGTACACCTGAAATATCCCAGGAAATATAAAAATGTTTCAAAACTTTGTGGAACTTACGTACGATGGAATATCCCTCAGCCATGAAATCAATGTCATAAGACCAGTAGCAGCAAAATGAGGGGATTCAGGTACGATGATTCTAAGTGAAAGAAGTCACACAGAAAAAGAAACTTATCATAAGATATCACTTAGGAAGATCCTGTAAACATGGCTACACATGAACTGAGTTAGGAAAGAGAACAGAGTCTCACATTTAGAAAACACTCTTATGCCTGCTTAAGGGGGAAGGAGAGGTGGGGTGATGCATCAAACCAGAGTTTGATATAAGCACAGGTACTGTTCCAAAAACCAACTATGGAATAGACAAGACCTACACCTTCCTCAGTGAAAGGGACTCAAAACCCCATATTTCCCGCAGAGGAATAGATCTGACTAGTAAGAATCTTAAAACCTATGTATTGATATGTCTCCGTAAGGGAATCAAGTGTGTCTAGACTGGCATAAATATGGCAGCGAGAATTAGCTCAAACCCACTCTAAAAAGGAATTTCAAAAACAGAACAAAGAAACAGGGAAATTCTTAACAATTCCTTCAGGGTCTCTGATGCAAACTGGAATGACCCTATCTACAATGACAGCTGGATGCGGCATGAGGCTGGATACTTGGGACTGAGAGGATTGGAGAGATTGGGTGAGCAAAGGCAGACCCTTTATAGCAATAATGCATGGCACCCATTCCATGATTCCCAACTCTCCAGGTTGAAGGGAATATTACTACAGCTTTAACATGTACGGGAAACCTGGAGAATGGACACACTGTGAATACGAAAGGTTTCTAAAACTCAATGAAGTGTCCCTCTCCTGGTGCTCCGGTTTGACTTTCCAACTGCTTTACTATCAATCTCCCATCTTGGAGAGACAGCCCCTTTAAGCTCCTGGTTCACACAGGTTGCCCATTTGGCAGAGGAGGAAAGGGAAGAGGGAGAACCAATGAGAGAGTAGCTGTTAGGCATTTGGATGGGCACATGTCACTCTAATTTCCCGGCAGGAAGAAGAATTAACCAAAGTCTCAGCCACCCACCGGGAACCAGTATAGGTCCTGAACCAAATGTTTGGACTTGCGTTCAGCTCACAAAAAACGAGTTGAAAAATGGAGCTCAGGGGCACAGCAATTCACAAACTGGCAGAGTAATCAAGGCCAACTATCGTCCAAAAATCTGTTGAGGGAAGGCAACGAGGCGGACTTGAATGCGAGGCAGAATAGCAGGAAACAGATTTCAAGAGGTACGTTAGAATCGCCTGTAAAGCACAGGAAGAGGGGCACAACTTCGACAATGATGCACTTGGCCAAAAAGGGCGTATGCGTTTTCTCCTGAATATATTCAGGAGAAAACGCATACGCCCTTTTTGGCCAAGCAAGCAAGCGGGCAATGCAAATCTGCACTACAAAGAAGTATCACTTCCCACCCGTCAAAAGGGACATCCACAAAATGTGTAAAAACCAGAAAGGCAAGACAGGCCCTGGAGAACAGGGAGCCTTGTTATGCTGATGGGCGGGATGTAAGTTGCCAACTGCCTCACTGGAGGAGTGCATTGTGTTCCCTAAAACAAGTAAACAACAGAGCTACAGAGCCAAGGGCACTTCCAGTCTAGGGAATATACCTTGGGAAAACTGAAAATCCATAAGACAGAGCCACCCCCAAATTGAGGGCTGCACTGCTTACAAGAACCTCAACCTGGGTACACCTGAAATATCCCAGGAAATATAAAAATGGTTCAAAACATTGTGGAACTTACGTACGATTGAATATCCCTCAGCCATGAAATCAATGTCATAAGACCAGTAGCAGCAAAATGAGTGGATTCAGGTACGATGATTCTAAGTGAAAGAAGTCACACAGAAAAAGAAACTTATCATAAGATATCACTTAGGAAGATCCTGTAAACATGGCTACACATGAACTGAGTCAGGAAAGAGAACAGAGTCTCACATTTAGAAAACACTCTTATGCCTGCTTAAGGGGGAAGGAGAGGTGGGGTGATGCATCAAACCAGAGTTTGATATAAGCACAGGTACTGTTCCAAAAACCAACTATGGAATAGACAAGACCTACACCTTCCTCAGTGAAAGGGACTCAAAACCCCATATTTCCCGCAGAGGAATAGATCTGACTAGTAAGAATCTTAAAACCTATGTATTGATATGTCTCCGTAAGGGAATCAAGTGTGTCTAGACTGGCATAAACATGGCAGCGAGAATCAGCTCAAACCCACTCTAAAAAGGAATTTCAAAAACAGAACAAAGAAACAGGGAAATTCTTTACAATTCCTTCAGGGTCTCTGATGCAAACTGGAATGACCCTATCTATGATGACAGCTGGATGTGGCATGAGGCTGGACACTTGGGACTGAGAGGATTGGTGAGATTGGGTGAGCAAATGCAGACCCTTTAAAGCAATAATGCATGGCAACCATTCCATGGGTCCCAACTCTCCAGGTTGAAGGGAATATTACTACAGCTATAACATGTACGGGAAACCTAGAGAATGGACACACTGTGAATATGAAAGGTTTCTAAAACTCAACGAAGAGTCCCTCTCCTGTTGCTCCGGTTTGACTTTCCAACAGCTTTACTATCAATCTCCCAACTTGGAGAGACAGCCCCTTTAAGCTCCTGGTTCACACAGGTTGCCCATTTGGCAGAGGAAGAAAGGGAAGAGGGAGAACCAATGAGAGAGTAGCTGTTAGGCATTTGGATGGGCACATGTCACTCTAATTTCCCGGCAGGAAGAAGAATTAACCAAAGTCTCAGCCACCCACCGGGAACCAGTATAGGTCCTGAACCAAAAGTTTGGACTTGCGTTCAGCTCACAAAAAACGAGTTGAAAAATGGAGCTCAGGGGCACAGCAATTCACAAACTGGCAGAGTAATCAAGGCCAACTATCGTCCAAAAATCTGTTGAGGGAAGGCAACGAGGCAGACTTGAATGCGAGGCAGAATAGCAGGAAACAGATTTCAAGAGGTACGTTAGAGTCGCCTGTAAAGCACAGGAAGAGGGGCACAACTTCGACAATGATGCACTTGGCCAAAAAGAGCGTATGCGTTTTCTCCTGAATATATTCAGGAGAAAACGCATACGCCCTTTTTGGCCAAGCAAGCAAGTGGGCAATGCAAATCTGCACTACAAAGAGGTATCACTTCCCACCGGTCAAAATGGACATCCACAAAATGTGTAAAAACCAGAAAGGCAAGACAGGCCCTGGAGAACAGGGAGCCTTGTTATGCTGATGGGCGGGATGTAAGTTGCCAACTGCCTCACTGGAGGAGTGCATTGTGTTCCCTAAAACAAGTAAACAACAGAGCTACAGAGCCAAGGGCACTTCCAGTCTAGGGAATATACCTTGGGAAAACTGAAAATCCATAAGACAGAGCCACCCCCAAATTGAGGGCTGCACTGCTTACAAGAACCTCAACCTGGGTACACCTGAAATATCCCAGGAAATATAAAAATGGTTCAAAACATTGTGGAACTTACGTACGATTGAATATCCCTCAGCCATGAAATCAATGTCATAAGACCAGTAGCAGCAAAATGAGTGGATTCAGGTACGATGATTCTAAGTGAAAGAAGTCACACAGAAAAAGAAACTTATCATAAGATATCACTTAGGAAGATCCTGTAAACATGGCTACACATGAACTGAGTCAGGAAAGAGAACAGAGTCTCACATTTAGAAAACACTCTTATGCCTGCTTAAGGGGGAAGGAGAGGTGGGGTGATGCATCAAACCAGAGTTTGATATAAGCACAGGTACTGTTCCAAAAACCAACTATGGAATAGACAAGACCTACACCTTCCTCAGTGAAAGGGACTCAAAACCCCATATTTCCCGCAGAGGAATAGATCTGACTAGTAAGAATCTTAAAACCTATGTATTGATATGTCTCCGTAAGGGAATCAAGTGTGTCTAGACTGGCATAAACATGGCAGCGAGAATCAGCTCAAACCCACTCTAAAAAGGAATTTCAAAAACAGAACAAAGAAACAGGGAAATTCTTTACAATTCCTTCAGGGTCTCTGATGCAAACTGGAATGACCCTATCTATGATGACAGCTGGATGTGGCATGAGGCTGGACACTTGGGACTGAGAGGATTGGTGAGATTGGGTGAGCAAATGCAGACCCTTTAAAGCAATAATGCATGGCAACCATTCCATGGGTCCCAACTCTCCAGGTTGAAGGGAATATTACTACAGCTATAACATGTACGGGAAACCTAGAGAATGGACACACTGTGAATATGAAAGGTTTCTAAAACTCAACGAAGAGTCCCTCTCCTGTTGCTCCGGTTTGACTTTCCAACAGCTTTACTATCAATCTCCCAACTTGGAGAGACAGCCCCTTTAAGCTCCTGGTTCACACAGGTTGCCCATTTGGCAGAGGAAGAAAGGGAAGAGGGAGAACCAATGAGAGAGTAGCTGTTAGGCATTTGGATGGGCACATGTCACTCTAATTTCCCGGCAGGAAGAAGAATTAACCAAAGTCTCAGCCACCCACCGGGAACCAGTATAGGTCCTGAACCAAAAGTTTGGACTTGCGTTCAGCTCACAAAAAACGAGTTGAAAAATGGAGCTCAGGGGCACAGCAATTCACAAACTGGCAGAGTAATCAAGGCCAACTATCGTCCAAAAATCTGTTGAGGGAAGGCAACGAGGCAGACTTGAATGCGAGGCAGAATAGCAGGAAACAGATTTCAAGAGGTACGTTAGAGTCGCCTGTAAAGCACAGGAAGAGGGGCACAACTTCGACAATGATGCACTTGGCCAAAAAGAGCGTATGCGTTTTCTCCTGAATATATTCAGGAGAAAACGCATACGCCCTTTTTGGCCAAGCAAGCAAGTGGGCAATGCAAATCTGCACTACAAAGAGGTATCACTTCCCACGGGTCAAAATGGACATCCACAAAATGTGTAAAAACCAGAAAGGCAAGACAGGCCCTGGAGAACAGGGAGCCTTGTTATGCTGATGGGCGGGATGTAAGTTGCCAACTGCCTCACTGGAGGAGTGCATTGTGTTCCCTAAAACAAGTAAACAACAGAGCTACAGAGCCAAGGGCACTTCCAGTCTAGGGAATATACCTTGGGAAAACTGAAAATCCATAAGACAGAGCCACCCCCAAATTGAGGGCTGCACTGCTTACAAGAACCTCAACCTGGGTACACCTGAAATATCCCAGGAAATATAAAAATGGTTCAAAACATTGTGGAACTTACGTACGATGGAATATCCCTCAGCCATGAAATCAATGTCATAAGACCAGTAGCAGCAAAATGAGTGGATTCAGGTACGATGATTCTAAGTGAAAGAAGTCACACAGAAAAAGAAACTTATCATAAGATATCACTTAGGAAGATCCTGTAAACATGGCTACACATGAACTGAGTTAGGAAAGAGAACAGAGTCTCACATTTAGAAAACACTCTTATGCCTGCTTAAGGGGGAAGGAGAGGTGGGGTGATGCATCAAACCAGAGTTTGATATAAGCACAGGTACTGTTCCCAAAACCAACTATGGAATAGACAAGACCTACACCTTCCTCAGTGAAAGGGACTCAAAACCCCATATTTCCCGCAGAGGAATAGATCTGACTAGTAAGAATCTTAAAACCTATGTATTGATATGTCTCCGTAAGGGAATCAAGTGTGTCTAGACTGGCATAAATATGGCAGCGAGAATCAGCTCAAACCCACTCTAAAAAGGAATTTCAAAAACAGAACAAAGAAACAGGGAAATTCTTTACAATTCCTTCAGGGTCTCTGATGCAACCTGGAATGACCCTATCTACGATGACAGCTGGATGAGGCATGAGGCTGGACACTTGGGACTGAGAGGATAGGAGAGATTGGGTGAGCAAAGGCAGACCCTTTAAAGCAATAATGCATGGCACACATTCCATGGTTCCCAACTCTCCAGGTTGAAGGGAATATTACTACAGCTTTAACATGTACGGGAAACCTAGAGAATGGACACACTGTGAATACGAAAGGTTTCTAAAACTCAATGAAGAGTCCCTCTCCTGGTGCTCCGGTTTGACTTTCCAACTGCTTTACTATCAATCTCCCTACTTGGAGAGACAGCCCCTTTAAGCTCCTGGTTCACACAGGTTGCCCATTTGGCAGAGGATGAAAGGGAAGAGGGAGAACCAATGAGAGAGTCGCTGTTAGGCATTTGGATGGGCACATGTCACTCTAATTTCCCGGCAGGAAGAAGAATTAACCAAAGTCTCAGCCACCCATCGGGAACCAGTATAGGTCCTGAACCAAAAGTTTGGACTTGCGTTCAGCTCACAAAAAACGAGTTTGAAAATGGAGCTCAGGGGCACAGCAATTCACAAACAGGCAGAGTAATCAAGGCCAACAATCGTCCAAAAATCTGTTGAGGGAAGGCAACGAGGCGGACTTGAAAGCGAGGCAGAATAGCAGGAAAGAGATTTCAAGAGGTACGTTGGAATCGCCTGTAAAGCACAGGAAGAGGGGCACAACTTCGACAATGATGCACTTGGCCAAAAAGGGCGTATGCGTTTTCTCCTGAATATATTCAGGAGAAAACGCATACGCCCTTTTTGGCCAAGCAAGCAAGCGGGCAATGCAAATCTGCACTACAAAGAAGTATCACTTCCCACGGGTCAAAAGGGACATCCACAAAATGTGTAAAAACCAGAAAGGCAAGACAGGCCGTGCCGAAATGGGAGCCTTGTTATGCTGATGGGCCGGATGTAAGTTGCCAACTGCCTCACTGGAGGAGTGCATTGAGTTCCCTAAAACAAGTAAACAACAGAGCTACAGAGCCAAGGGCACTTCCAGTCTAGGGAATATACCTTGGGAAAACTGAAATTCAATAAGACAGAGCCACCCCCATATTGAGGGCTGCACTGCTTACAAGAACCTCAACCTGGGTACACCGGAAATATCCCAGGAAATATATAAATGGTTCAAAACATTGTGGAACTTACGTACGATGGAATATCCCTCAGCCACGAAATCAATGTCATAAGACCAGTAGCAGCAAAATGAGTGGATTCAGGTATGATGATTCTAAGTGAAAGAAGTCACACAGAAAAAGAAACTTATCATAAGATATCACTTAGGAAGATCCTGTAAACATGGCTACACATGAACTGAGTTAGGAAAGAGAACAGAGTCTCACATTTAGAAAACACTCTTATGCCTGCTTAAGGGGCAAGGAGAGGTGGGGTGATGCATCAAACCAGATTTTGATATAAGCACAGGTACCGTTCCAAAAACCAACTATGGAATAGACAAGACCTACACCTTCCTCAGTGAAAGGGACTCAAAACCCCATATTTCCCGCAGAGGAATAGATCTGACTAGTAAGAATCTTAACACCTATGTATTGATATGTGTCCGTAAGGGAATCAAGGGTGACTAGACTGGCATAAACAAGGCAGCGAGAATCAGCTCAAACCCACTCTAAAAAGGAATTTCAAAAACAAAACAAAGAAACAGGGAAATTCTTTACAATTCCTTCAGGGTCTCTGATGCAACCTGGAATGACCCTATCTACAATGACAGCTGGATGTGGCATGAGGCTGGACACTTGGGACTGAGAGGATTGGTGAGATTGGGTGAGCAAATGCAGACCCTTTAAAGCAATAATGCATGGCAACCATTCCATGGGTCCCAACTCTCCAGGTTGAAGGGAATATTACTACAGCTATAACATGTACGGGAAACCTAGAGAATGGACACACTGTGAATATGAAAGGTTTCTAAAACTCAACGAAGAGTCCCTCTCCTGTTGCTCCGGTTTGACTTTCCAACAGCTTTACTATCAATCTCCCAACTTGGAGAGACAGCCCCTTTAAGCTCCTGGTTCACACAGGTTGCCAATTTGGCCGATGCTGAAAGGAAGAGGGAGAACCAATGAGAGAGTAGCTGTTAGGCATTTGGATGGGCACATGTCACTCTAATTTCCCGGCAGGAAGAAGAATTCACCAAAGTCTCAGCCACCCACCGGGAACCAGTATAGGTCCTGAACCAAAAGTTTGGACTTGAGTTCAGCTCACAAAAAACGAGTTGAAAAATGGAGCTCAGGGGCACAGCAATTCACAAACTGGCAGAGTAATCAAGGCCAACTATCGTCCAAAAATCTGTTGAGGGAAGGCAACGAGGCGGACTTGAATGCGAGGCAGAATAGCAGGAAACAGATTTCAAGAGGTACGTTAGAATCGCCTGTAAAGCACAGGAAGAGGGGCACAACTTCGACAATGATGCACTTGGCCAAAAAGGGCGTATGCGTTTTCTCCTGAATATATTCAGGAGAAAACGCATACGCCCTTTTTGGCCAAGCAAGCAAGCGGGCAATGCAAATCTGCACTACAAAGAAGTATCACTTCCCAACGGTCAAAAGGGACATCCACAAAATGTGTAAAAACCAGAAAGGCAAGACAGGCCCTGGAGAACAGGGAGCCTTGTTATGCTGATGGGCGGGATGTAAGTTGCCAACTGCCTCACTGGAGGAGTGCATTGTGTTCCCTAAAACAAGTAAACAACAGAGCTACAGAGCCAAGGGCACTTCCAGTCTAGGGAATATACCTTGGGAAAACTGAAAATCCATAAGACAGAGCCACCCCCAAATTGAGGGCTGCACTGCTTACAAGAACCTCAAACTGGGTACACCTGAAATATCCCAGGAAATATAAAAATGGTCCCAAACATTATGGAACTTACGTACGATGGAATATCCCTCAGCCACGAAATCAATGTCATAAGACCAGTAGCAGCAAAATGAGTGGATTCAGGTACGATGATTCTAAGGGAAAGAAGTTACACAGGAAAAGAAACTTATCATAAGATATCACTTAGGAAGTTCCTGTAAACATGGCTACACATGAACTGAGTTAGGAAAGAGAACAGAGTCTCACATTTAGAAAACACTCTTATGCCTGCTTAAGGGGGAAGGAGAGGTGGGGTGATGCATCAAACCAGAGTTTGATATAAGCACAGGTACTGTTCCAAAAACCAACTATGGAATAGACAAGACCTACACCTTCCTCAGTGAAAGGGACTCAAAACCCCATATTTCCCGCAGAGGAATAGATCTGACTAGTAAGAATCTTAAAACCTATGTATTGATATGTCTCCGTAAGGGAATCAAGTGTGTCTAGACTGGCATAAACATGGCAGCGAGAATCAGCTCAAACCCACTCTAAAAAGGAATTTCAAAAACAGAACAAAGAAACAGGGAAATTCTTTACAATTCCTTCAGGGTCTCTGATGCAACCTGGAATGACCCTATCTACGATGACAGCTGGATGTGGCATGAGGCTGGACACTTGGGACTGAGAGGATTGGTGAGATTGGGTGAGCAAATGCAGACCCTTTAAAGCAATAATGCATGGCAACCATTCCATGGGTCCCACCTCTCCAGGTTGAAGGGAATATTACTACAGCTATAACATGTACGGGAAACCTAGAGAATGGACACACTGTGAATACGAAAGTTTTCTGAAACTCAACGAAGAGTCCCTCTCCTGGTGCTCCGGTTTGACTTTCCAACAGCTTTACTATCAATCTCCCAACTTGGAGAGACAGCCCCTTTAAGCTCCTGGTTCACACAGGTTGCCCATTTGGCAGAGGAGGAAAGGGAAGAGGGAGAACCAATGAGAGAGTAGCTGTTAGGCATTTGGATGGGCACATGTCACTCTAATTTCCCGGCAGGAAGAAGAATTAACCAAAGTCTCAGCCACCCACCGGGAACCAGTATAGGTCCTGAACCAAAAGTTTGGACTTAGGTTCAGCTCACAAAAAACGAGTTTGAAAATGGAGCTCAGGGGCACAGCAATTCACAAACAGGCAGAGTAATCAAGCCCAACAATCGTCCAAAAATCTGTTGAGGGAAGGCAACGAGGCGGACTTGAAAGCGAGGCAGAATAGCAGGAAACAGATTTCAAGAGGTACGTTGGAATCGTCTGTAAAGCACAGGAAGAGGGGCACAACTTCGACAATGATGCACTTGGCCAAAAAGGGTGTATGCGTTTTCTCCTGAATATATTCAGGAGAAAACGCATACGCCCTTTTTGGCCAAGCAAGCAAGCGGGCAATGCAAATCTGCACTACAAAGAAGTACCACTTCCCACGGGTCAAAAGGGACATCCACAAAATGTGTAAAAACCAGAAAGGCAAGACAGGCCGTGCCGAAATGGGAGCCTTGTTATGCTGATGGGCGGGATGTAAGTTGCCAACTGCCTCACTGGAGGAGTGCATTGAGTTCCCTAAAACAAGTAAACAACAGAGCTACAGAGCCAAGGGCACTTCCAGTCTAGGGAATATACCTTGGGAAAACTGACATTCAATAAGACAGAGCCACCCCCATATTGAGGGCTGCACTGCTTACAAGAACCTCAACCTGGGTACACCGGAAATATCCCAGGAAATATATAAATGGTTCAAAACTTTGTGGAACTTACGTACGATGGAATATCCCTCAGCCACGAAATCAATGTCATAAGACCAGTAGCAGCAAAATGAGTGGATTCAGGTATGATGATTCTAAGTGAAAGAAGTCACACAGAAAAAGAAACTTATCATAAGATATCACTTAGGAAGATCCTGTAAACATGGCTACACATGAACTGAGTTAGGAAAGAGAACAGAGTCTCACATTTAGAAAACACTCTTATGCCTGCTTAAGGGGCAAGGAGAGGTGGGGTGATGCATCAAACCAGATTTTGATATAAGCACAGGTACCGTTCCAAAAACCAACTATGGAATAGACAAGACCTACACCTTCCTCAGTGAAAGGGACTCAAAATCCCATATTTCCCGCAGAGGAATAGATCTGACTAGTAAGAATCTTAACACCTATGTATTGATATGTGTCCGTAAGGGAATCAAGGGTGACTAGACTGGCATAAACAAGGCAGCGAGAATCAGCTCAAACCCACTCTAAAAAGGAATTTCAAAAACAAAACAAAGAAACAGGGAAATTCTTTACAATTCCTTCAGGGTCTCTGATGCAACCTGGAATGACCCTATCTACAATGACAGCTGGATGTGGCATGAGGCTGGACACTTGGGACTGAGAGGATTGGTGAGATTGGGTGAGCAAATGCAGACCCTTTAAAGCAATAATGCATGGCACCCATTCCATGGGTACCAACTCTCCAGGTTGAAGGGAATATTACTACAGCTATAACATGTACGGGAAACCTAGAGAATGGACACACTGTGAATACAAAAGGTTTCTAAAACTCAACGAAGAGTCCCTCTCCTGGTGCTCCGGTTTGATATTCCAACTGCTTTCCTATCAATCTCCCAACTTGGAGAGACAGCCCCTTTAAGCTCCTGGTTCACACAGGTTGCCAATTTGGCCGATGCTGAAAGGAAGAGGGAGAACCAATGAGAGAGTAGCTGTTAGGCATTTGGATGGGCACATGTCACTCTAATTTCCCGGCAGGAAGAAGTATTAACCAAAGTCTCAGCCACCCACCGGGAACCAGTATAGGTCCTGAACCAAAAGTTTGGACTTGCGTTCAGCTCACAAAAAACGAGTTGAAAAATGGAGCTCAGGGGCACAGCAATTCACAAACTGGCAGAGTAATCAAGGCCAACTATCGTCCAAAAATCTGTTGAGGGAAGGCAACGAGGCGGACTTGAATGCGAGGCAGAATAGCAGGAAACAGATTTCAAGAGGTACGTTAGAATCGCCTGTAAAGCACAGGAAGAGGGGCACAACTTCGACAATGATGCACTTGGCCAAAAAGAGCGTATGCGTTTTCTCCTGAATATATTCAGGAGAAAACGCATACGCCCTTTTTGGCCAAGCAAGCAAGCGGGCAATGCAAATCTGCACTACAAAGAAGTATCACTTCCCAACGGTCAAAAGGGACATCCACAAAATGTGTAAAAACCAGAAAGGCAAGACAGGCCCTGGAGAACAGGGAGCCTTGTTATGCTGATGGGCGGGATGTAAGTTGCCAACTGCCTCACTGGAGGAGTGCATTGTGTTCCCTAAAACAAGTAAACAACAGAGCTACAGAGCCAAGGGCACTTCCAGTCTAGGGAATATACCTTGGGAAAACTGAAAATCCATAAGACAGAGCCACCCCCAAATTGAGGGCTGCACTGCTTACAAGAACCTCAACCTGGGTACACCTGAAATATCCCAGGAAATATAAAAATGGTTCAAAACATTGTGGAACTTACGTACGATGGAATATCCCTCAGCCATGAAATCAATGTCATAAGACCAGTAGCAGCAAAATGAGTGGATTCAGGTACGATGATTCTAAGTGAAAGAAGTCACACAGAAAAAGAAACTTATCATAAGATATCACTTAGGAAGATCCTGTAAACATGGCAACACATGAACTGAGTTAGGAAAGAGAACAGAGTCTCACATTTAGAAAACACTCTTATGCCTGCTTAAGGGGGAAGGAGAGGTGGGGTGATGCATCAAACCAGAGTTTGATATAAGCACAGGTACTGTTCCAAAAACCAACTATGGAATAGACAAGACCTACACCTTCCTCAGTGAAAGGGACTCAAAACCCCATATTTCCCGCAGAGGAATAGATCTGACTAGTAAGAATCTTAAAACCTATGTATTGATATGTCTCCGTAAGGGAATCAAGTGTGTCTAGACTGGCATAAACATGGCAGCGAGAATCAGCTCAAACCCACTCTAAAAAGGAATTTCAAAAACAGAACAAAGAAACAGGGAAATTCTTTACAATTCCTTCAGGGTCTCTGATGCAACCTGGAATGACCCTATCTACGATGACAGCTGGATGTGGCATGAGGCTGGACACTTGGGACTGAGAGGATTGGTGAGATTGGGTGAGCAAATGCAGACCCTTTAAAGCAATAATGCATGGCAACCATTCCATGGGTCCCACCTCTCCAGGTTGAAGGGAATATTACTACAGCTATAACATGTACGGGAAACCTAGAGAATGGACACACTGTGAATACGAAAGTTTTCTGAAACTCAACGAAGAGTCCCTCTCCTGGTGCTCCGGTTTGACTTTCCAACAGCTTTACTATCAATCTCCCAACTTGGAGAGACAGCCCCTTTAAGCTCCTGGTTCACACAGGTTGCCCATTTGGCAGAGGAGGAAAGGGAAGAGGGAGAACCAATGAGAGAGTAGCTGTTAGGCATTTGGATGGGCACATGTCACTCTAATTTCCCGGCAGGAAGAAGAATTAACCAAAGTCTCAGCCACCCACCGGGAACCAGTATAGGTCCTGAACCAAAAGTTTGGACTTAGGTTCAGCTCACAAAAAACGAGTTTGAAAATGGAGCTCAGGGGCACAGCAATTCACAAACAGGCAGAGTAATCAAGGCCAACAATCGTCCAAAAATCTGTTGAGGGAAGGCAACGAGGCGGACTTGAAAGCGAGGCAGAATAGCAGGAAACAGATTTCAAGAGGTACGTTGGAATTGCCTGTAAAGCACAGGAAGAGGGGCACAACTTCGACAATGATGCACTTGGCCAAAAAGGGCGTATGCGTTTTCTCCTGAATATATTCAGGAGAAAACGCATACGCCCTTTTTGGCCAAGCAAGCAAGCGGGCAATGCAAATCTGCACTACAAAGAAGTATCCCTTCCCATGGGTCAAAAGGGACATCCACAAAATGTGTAAAAACCAGAAAGGCAAGACAGGCCGTGCCGAAATGGGAGCCTTGTTATGCTGATGGGCGGGATGTAAGTTGCCAACTGCCTCACTGGAGGAGTGCATTGAGTTCCCTAAAACAAGTAAACAACAGAGCTACAGAGCCAAGGGCACTTCCAGTCTAGGGAATATACCTAGGGAAAACTGAAATTCAATAAGACAGAGCCACCCCCATATTGAGGGCTGCACTGCTTACAAGAACCTCAACCTGGGTACACCGGAAATATCCCAGGAAATATATAAATGGTTCAAAACTTTGTGGAACTTATGTACGATGGAATATCCCTCAGCCACGAAATCAATGTCATAAGACCAGTAGCAGCAAAATGAGTGGATTCAGGTACGATGATTCTAAGTGAAAGAAGTCACACAGAAAAAGAATCTTATCATAAGATATCACTTAGGAAGATCCTGTAAACATGGCTACACATGAACTGAGTTAGGAAAGAGAACAGAGTCTCACATTTAGAAAACACTCTTATGCCTGCTTAAGGGGGAAGGAGAGGTGGGGTGATGCATCAAACCAGATTTTGATATAAGCACAGGTACCGTTCCAAAAACCAACTATGGAATAGACAAGACCTACACCTTCCTCAGTGAAAGGGACTCAAAACCCCATATTTCCCGCAGAGGAATAGATCTGACTAGTAAGAATCTTAACACCTATGTATTGATATGTGTCCATAAGGGAATCAAGGGTGACTAGACTGGCATAAACAAGGCAGCGAGAATCAGCTCAAACCCACTCTAAAAAGGAATTTCAAAAACAAAACAAAGAAACAGGGAAATTCTTTACAATTCCTTCAGGGTCTCTGATGCAACCTGGAATGACCCTATCTACAATGACAGCTGAATGTGGCATGAGGCTGGACACTTGGGACTGAGAGGATTGGTGAGATTGGGTGAGCAAATGCAGACCCTTTAAAGCAATAATGCATGGCACCCATTCCATGGGTACCAACTCTCCAGGTTGAAGGGAATATTACTACAGCTATAACATGTACGGGAAACCTAGAGAATGGACACACTGTGAATACAAAAGGTTTCTAAAACTCAACGAAGAGTCCCTCTCCTGGTGCTCCGGTTTGATATTCCAACTGCTTTCCTATCAATCTCCCAACTTGGAGAGACAGCCCCTTTAAGCTCCTGGTTCACACAGGTTGCCAATTTGGCCGAGGCTGAAAGGAAGAGGGAGAACCAATGAGAGAGTAGCTGTTAGGCATTTGGATGGGCACATGTCACTCTAATTTCCCGGCAGGAAGAAGAATTAACCAAAGTCTCAGCCACCCACCGGGAACCAGTATAGGTCCTGAACCAAATGTTTGGACTTGCGTTCAGCTCACAAAAAACGAGTTGAAAAATGGAGCTCAGGGGCACAGCAATTCACAAACTGGCAGAGTAATCAAGGCCAACTATCGTCCAAAAATCTGTTGAGGGAAGGCAACGAGGCGGACTTGAATGCGAGGCAGAATAGCAGGAAACAGATTTCAAGAGGTACGTTAGAATCGCCTGTAAAGCACAGGAAGAGGGGCACAACTTCGACAATGATGCACTTGGCCAAAAAGGGCGTATGCGTTTTCTCCTGAATATATTCAGGAGAAAACGCATACGCCCTTTTTGGCCAAGCAAGCAAGCGGGCAATGCAAATCTGCACTACAAAGAAGTATCACTTCCCAACGGTCAAAAGGGACATCCACAAAATGTGTAAAAACCAGAAAGGCAAGACAGGCCCTGGAGAACAGGGAGCCTTGTTATGCTGATGGGCGGGATGTAAGTTGCCAACTGCCTCCCTGGAGGAGTGCATTGTGTTCCCTAAAACAAGTAAACAACAGAGCTACAGAGCCAAGGGCACTTCCAGTCTAGGGAATATACCTTGGGAAAACTGAAAATCCATAAGACAGAGCCACCCCCAAATTGAGGGCTGCACTGCTTACAAGAACCTCAACCTGGGTACACCTGAAATATCCCAGGAAATATAAAAATGGTTCAAAACATTGTGGAACTTACGTACGATGGAATATCCCTCAGCCACGAAATCAATGTCATAAGACCAGTAGCAGCAAAATGAGTGGATTCAGGTACGATGATTCTAAGGGAAAGAAGTCACACAGGAAAAGAAACTTATCATAAGATATCACTTAGGAAGTTCCTGTAAACATGGCTACACATGAACTGAGTTAGGAAAGAGAACAGAGTCTCACATTTAGAAAACACTCTTATGCCTGCTTAAGGGGGAAGGAGAGGTGGGGTGATGCATCAAACCAGAGTTTGATATAAGCACAGGTACTGTTCCAAAAACCAACTATGGAATAGACAAGACCTACACCTTCCTCAGTGAAAGGGACTCAAAACCCCATATTTCCCGCAGAGGAATAGATCTGACTAGTAAGAATCTTAAAACCTATGTATTGATATGTCTCCGTAAGGGAATCAAGTGTGTCTAGACTGGCATAAACATGGCAGCGAGAATCAGCTCAAACCCACTCTAAAAAGGAATTTCAAAAACAGAACAAAGAAACAGGGAAATTCTTTACAATTCCTTCAGGGTCTCTGATGCAACCTGGAATGACCCTATCTACGATGACAGCTGGATGTGGCATGAGGCTGGACACGTGGGACTGAGAGGATTGGTGAGATTGGGTGAGCAAATGCAGACCCTTTAAAGCAATAATGCATGGCAACCATTCCATGGGTCCCACCTCTCCAGGTTGAAGGGAATATTACTACAGCTATAACATGTACGGGAAACCTAGAGAATGGACACACTGTGAATACGAAAGGTTTCTAAAACTCAACGAAGAGTCCCTCTCCTGGTGCTCCGGTTTGACTTTCCAACAGCTTTACTATCAATCTCCCAACTTGGAGAGACAGCCCCTTTAAGCTCCTGGTTCACACAGGTTGCCCATTTGGCAGAGGAGGAAAGGGAAGAGGGAGAACCAATGAGAGAGTAGCTGTTAGGCATTTGGATGGGCACATGTCACTCTAATTTCCCGGCAGGAAGAAGAATTAACCAAAGTCTCAGCCACCCACCGGGAACCAGTATAGGTCCTGAACCAAAAGTTTGGACTTAGGTTCAGCTCACAAAAAACGAGTTTGAAAATGGAGCTCAGGGGCACAGCAATTCACAAACAGGCAGAGTAATCAAGGCCAACAATCGTCCAAAATCTGTTGAGGGAAGGCAACGAGGCGGACTTGAAAGCGAGGCAGAATAGCAGGAAACAGATTTCAAGAGGTACGTTAGAATCGCCTGTAAAGCACAGGAAGAGGGGCACAACTTCGACAATGATGCACTTGGCCAAAAAGGGCGTATGCGTTTTCTCCTGAATATATTCAGGAGAAAACGCATACGCCCTTTTTGGCCAAGCAAGCAAGCGGGCAAAGCAAATCTGCACTACAAAGAAGTATCCCTTCCCATGGGTCAAAAGGGACATCCACAAAATGTGTAAAAACCAGAAAGGCAAGACAGGCCGTGCCGAAATGGGAGCCTTGTTATGCTGATGGGCGGGATGTAAGTTGCCAACTGCCTCACTGGAGGAGTGCATTGAGTTCCCTAAAACAAGTAAACAACAGAGCTACAGAGCCAAGGGCACTTCCAGTCTAGGGAATATACCTTGGGAAAACTGAAATTCAATAAGACAGAGCCACCCCCATATTGAGGGCTGCACTGCTTACAAGAACCTCAACCTGGGTACACCGGAAATATCCCAGGAAATATATAAATGGTTCAAAACTTTGTGGAACTTATGTACGATGGAATATCCCTCAGCCACGAAATCAATGTCATAAGACCAGTAGCAGCAAAATGAGTGGATTCAGGTACGATGATTCTAAGTGAAAGAAGTCACACAGAAAAAGAATCTTATCATAAGATATCACTTAGGAAGATCCTGTAAACATGGCTACACATGAACTGAGTTAGGAAAGAGAACAGAGTCTCACATTTAGAAAACACTCTTATGCCTGCTTAAGGGGGAAGGAGAGGTGGGGTGATGCATCAAACCAGATTTTGATATAAGCACAGGTACCGTTCCAAAAACCAACTATGGAATAGACAAGACCTACACCTTCCTCAGTGAAAGGGACTCAAAACCCCATATTTCCCGCAGAGGAATAGATCTGACTAGTAAGAATCTTAACACCTATGTATTGATATGTGTCCGTAAGGGAATCAAGGGTGACTAGACTGGCATAAACAAGGCAGCGAGAATCAGCTCAAACCCACTCTAAAAAGGAATTTCAAAAACAAAACAAAGAAACAGGGAAATTCTTTACAATTCCTTCAGGGTCTCTGATGCAACCTGGAATGACCCTATCTACAATGACAGCTGGATGTGGCATGAGGCTGGACACTTGGGACTGAGAGGATTGGTGAGATTGGGTGAGCAAATGCAGACCCTTTAAAGCAATAATGCATGGCACCCATTCCATGGGTACCAACTCTCCAGGTTGAAGGGAATATTACTACAGCTATAACATGTACGGGAAACCTAGAGATTGGACACACTGTGAATACAAAAGGTTTCTAAAACTCAACGAAGAGTCCCTCTCCTGGTGCTCCGGTTTGATATTCCAACTGCTTTCCTATCAATCTCCCAACTTGGAGAGACAGCCCCTTTAAGCTCCTGGTTCACACAGGTTGCCAATTTGGCCGAGGATGACAGGAAGAGGGAGAACCAATGAGAGAGTAGCTGTTAGGCATTTGGATGGGCACATGTCACTCTAATTTCCTGGCAGGAAGAAGAATTAACCAAAGTCTCAGCCACCCACTGGGAACAAGTATAGGTCCTGAACCAAAAGTTTGGACTTGCGTTCAGCTCACAAAAAACGAGTTGAAAAATGGAGCTCAGGGGCACAGCAATTCACAAACTGGCAGAGTAATCAAGGCCAACTATCGTCCAAAAATCTGTTGAGGGAAGGCAACGAGGCGGACTTGAATGCGAGGCAGAATAGCAGGAAACAGATTTCAAGAGGTACGTTAGAATCGCCTGTAAAGCACAGGAAGAGGGGCACAACTTCGACAATGATGCACTTGGCCAAAAAGGGCGTATGCGTTTTCTCCTGAATATATTCAGGAGAAAACGCATACGCCCTTTTTGGCCAAGCAAGCAAGCGGGCAATGCAAATCTGCACTACAAAGAAGTATCACTTCCCACCGGTCAAAAGGGATATCCACAAAATGTGTAAAAACCAGAAAGGCAAGACAGGCCCTGGAGAACAGGGAGCCTTGTTATGCTGATGGGCGGGATGTAAGTTGCCAACTGCCTCACTGGAGGAGTGCATTGTGTTCCCTAAAACAAGTAAACAACAGAGCTACAGACCCAAGGGCACTTCCAGTCTAGGGAATATACCTTGGGAAAACTGAAAATCCATAAGACAGAGCCACCCCCAAATTGAGGGCTGCGCTGCTTACAAGAACCTCAACCTGGGTACACCTGAAATATCCCAGGAAATATAAAAATGGTTCCAAACATTGTGGAACTTACGTACGATGGAATATCCCTCAGCCACGAAATCAATGTCATAAGACCAGTAGCAGCAAAATGAGTGGATTCAGGTACGATGATTCTAAGGGAAAGAAGTTACACAGGAAAAGAAACTTATCATAAGATATCACTTAGGAAGTTCCTGTAAACATGGCTACACATGAACTGAGTTAGGAAAGAGAACAGAGTCTCACATTTAGAAAACACTCTTATGCCTGCTTAAGGGGGAAGGAGAGGTGGGGTGATGCATCAAACCAGAGTTTGATATAAGCACAGGTACTGTTCCAAAAACCAACTATGGAATAGACAAGACCTACACCTTCCTCAGTGAAAGGGACTCAAAACCCCATATTTCCCACAGAGGAAGAGATCTGACTAGTAAGAATCTTAAAACCTATGTATTGATATGTCTCCGTAAGGGAATCAAGTGTGTCTAGACTGGCATAAACATGGCAGCGAGAATCAGCTCAAACCCACTCTAAAAAGGAATTTCAAAAACAGAACAAAGAAACAGGGAAATTCTTTACAATTCCTTCAGGGTCTCTGATGCAAACTGGAATGACCCTATCTACGATGACAGCTGGATGTGGCATGAGGCTGGACACTTGGGACTGAGAGGATTGGTGAGATTGGGTGAGCAAATGCAGACCCTTTAAAGCAATAATGCATGGCAACCATTCCATGGGTCCCACCTCTCCAGGTTGAAGGGAATATTACTACAGCTATAACATGTACGGGAAACCTAGAGAATGGACACACTGTGAATACGAAAGGTTTCTAAAACTCAACGAAGAGTCCCTCTCCTGGTGCTCCGGTTTGACTTTCCAACAGCTTTACTATCAATCTCCCAACTTGGAGAGACAGCCCCTTTAAGCTCCTGGTTCACACAGGTTGCCCATTTGGCAGAGGAGGAAAGGGAAGAGGGAGAACCAATGAGAGAGTAGCTGTTAGGCATTTGGATGGGCACATGTCACTCTAATTTCCCGGCAGGAAGAAGAATTAACCAAAGTCTCAGCCACCCACTGGGAACCAGTATAGGTCCTGAACCAAATGTTTGGACTTGCGTTCAGCTCACAAAAAACGAGTTGAAAAATGGAGCTCAGGGGCACAGCAATTCACAAACTGGCAGAGTAATCAAGGCCAACTATCGTCCAAAAATCTGTTGAGGGAAGGCAACGAGGCGGACTTGAATGCGAGGCAGAATAGCAGGAAACAGATTTCAAGAGGTACGTTAGAATCGCCTGTAAAGCACAGGAAGAGGGGCACAACTTCGACAATGATGCACTTGGCCAAAAAGGGCGTATGCGTTTTCTCCTGAATATATTCAGGAGAAAACGCATACGCCCTTTTTGGCCAAGCAAGCAAGCAGGCAATGCAAATCTGCACTACAAAGAAGTATCACTTCCCAACGGTCAAAAGGGACATCCACAAAATGTGTAAAACCAGAAAGGCAAGACAGGCCCTGGAGAACAGGGAGCCTTGTTATGCTGATGGGCGGGATGTAAGTTGCCACCTGCCTCACTGGAGGAGTGCATTGTGTTCCCTAAAACAAGTAAACAACAGAGCTACACAGCCAAGGGCACTTCCAGTCTAGGGAATATACCTTGGGAAAACTGAAAATCCATAAGACAGAGCCACCCCCAAATTGAGGGCTGCACTGCTTACAAGAACCTCAACCTGGGTACACCTGAAATATCCCAGGAAATATAAAAATGGTTCAAAACATTGTGGAACTTACGTACGATGGAATATCCCTCAGCCACGAAATCAATGTCATAAGACCAGTAGCAGCAAAATGAGTGGATTCAGGTACGATGATTCTAAGGGAAAGAAGTCACACAGGAAAAGAAACTTATCAAAAGATATCACTTAGGAAGATCCTGTAAACATGGCTACACATGAACTGAGTTAGGAAAGAGAACAGAGTCTCACATTTAGAAAACACTCTTATGCCTGCTTAAGGGGGAAGGAGAGGTGGGGTGATGCATCAAACCAGAGTTTGATATAAGCACAGGTACTGTTCCAAAAACCAACTATGGAATAGACAAGACCTACACCTTCCTCAGTGAAAGGGACTCAAAACCCCATATTTCCCGCAGAGAAATAGATCTGACTAGTAAGAATCTTAAACCCTATGTATTGATATGTCTCCGTAAGGGAATCAAGTGTGTCTAGACTGGCATAAACATGGCAGCGAGAATCAGCTCAAACCCACTCTAAAAAGGAATTTCAAAAACAGAACAAAGAAACAGGGAAATTCTTTACAATTCCTTCAGGGTCTCTGATGTAACCTGGAATGACCCTATCTACGATGACAGCTGGATGTGGCATGAGGCTGGACACTTGGGACGGAGAGGATTGGTGAGATTGGGTGAGCAAATGCAGACCCTTTAAAGCAATAATGCATGGCAACCATTCCATGGGTCCCACCTCTCCAGGTTGAAGGGAATATTACTACAGCTATAACATGTACGGGAAACCTAGAGAATGGACACACTGTGAATACGAAAGGTTTCTAAAACTCAACGAAGAGTCCCTCTCCTGGTGCTCCGGTTTGACTTTCCAACAGCTTTACTATCAATCTCCCAACTTGGAGAGACAGCCCCTTTAAGCTCCTGGTTCACACAGGTTGCCCATTTGGCAGAGGAGGAAAGGGAAGAGGGAGAACCAATGAGAGAGTAGCTGTTAGGCATTTGGATGGGCACATGTCACTCTAATTTCCCGGCAGGAAGAAGAATTAACCAAAGTCTCAGCCACCCACCGGGAACCAGTATAGGTCCTGAACCAAATGTTTGGACTTGCGTTCAGCTCACAAAAAACGAGTTGAAAAATGGAGCTCAGGGGCACAGCAATTCACAAACTGGCAGAGTAATCAAGGCCAACTATCGTCCAAAAATCTGTTGAGGGAAGGCAACGAGGCGGACTTGAATGCGAGGCAGAATAGCAGGAAACAGATTTCAAGAGGTACGTTAGAATCGCCTGTAAAGCACAGGAAGAGGGGCACAACTTCGACAATGATGCACTTGGCCAAAAAGGGCGTATGCGTTTTCTCCTGAATATATTCAGGAGAAAACGCATACGCCCTTTTTGGCCAAGCAAGCAAGCGGGCAATGCAAATCTGCACTACAAAGAAGTATCACTTCCCAACGGTCAAAAGGGACATCCACAAAATGTGTAAAAACCAGAAAGGCAAGACAGGCCCTGGAGAACAGGGAGCCTTGTTATGCTGATGGGCGGAATGTAAGTTGCCAACTGCCTCACTGGAGGAGTGCATTGTGTTCCCTAAAACAAGTAAACAACAGAGCTACAGAGCCAAGGGCACTTCCAGTCTAGGGAATATACCTTGGGAAAACTGAAAATCCATAGAACAGAGCCACCCCCAAATTGAGGGCTGCACTGCTTACAAGAACCTCAACCTGGGTACACCTGAAATATCCCAGGAAATATAAAAATGGTTCCAAACATTGTGGAACTTACGTACGATGGAATATCCCTCAGCCACGAAATCAATGTCATAAGACCAGTAGCAGCAAAATGAGTGGATTCAGGTACGATGATTCTAAGGGAAAGAAGTCACACAGGAAAAGAAACTTATCATAAGATATCACTTAGGAAGATCCTGTAAACATGGCTACACATGAACTGAGTTAGGAAAGAGAACAGAGTCTCACATTTAGAAAACACTCTTATGCCTGCTTAAGGGGGAAGGAGAGGTGGGGTGATGCATCAAACCAGAGTTTGATATAAGCACAGGTACTGTTCCAAAAACCAACTATGGAATAGACAAGACCTACACCTTCCTCAGTGAAAGGGACTCAAAACCCCATATTTCCCGCAGAGGAATAGATCTGACTAGTAAGAATCTTAAAACCTATGTATTGATATGTCTCCGTAAGGGAATCAAGTGTGTCTAGACTGGCATAAACATGGCAGCGAGAATCAGCTCAAACCCACTCTAAAAAGGAATTTCAAAAACAGAACAAAGAAACAGGGAAATTCTTTACAATTCCTTCAGGGTCTCTGATGCAACCTGGAATGACCCTATCTACGATGACAGCTGGATGTGGCATGAGGCTGGACACTTGGGACTGAGAGGATTGGTGAGATTGGGTGAGCAAATGCAGACCCTTTAAAGCAATAATGCATGGCAACCATTCCATGGGTCCCACCTCTCCAGGTTGAAGGGAATATTACTACAGCTATAACATGTACGGGAAACCTAGAGAATGGACACACTGTGAATACGAAAGGTTTCTAAAACTCAACGAAGAGTCCCTCTCCTGGTGCTCCGGTTTGACTTTCCAACAGCTTTACTATCAATCTCCCAACTTGGAGAGACAGCCCCTTTAAGCTCCTGGTTCACACAGGTTGCCCATTTGGCAGAGGAGGAAAGGGAAGAGGGAGAACCAATGAGAGAGTAGCTGTTAGGCATTTGGATGGGCACATGTCACTCTAATTTCCCGGCAGGAAGAAGAATTAACCAAAGTCTCAGCCACCCACCGGGAACCAGTATAGGTCCTGAACCAAATGTTTGGACTTGCGTTCAGCTCACAGAAAACGAGTTGAAAAATGGAGCTCAGGGGCACAGCAATTCACAAACTGGCAGAGTAATCAAGGCCAACTATCGTCCAAAAATCTGTTGAGGGAAGGCAACGAGGCGGACTTGAATGCGAGGCGGAATAGCAGGAAACAGATTTCAAGAGGTACGTTAGAATCGCCTGTAAAGCACAGGAAGAGGGGCACAACTTCGACAATGATGCACTTGGCCAAAAAGGGCGTATGCGTTTTCTCCTGAATATATTCAGGAGAAAACGCATACGCCCTTTTTGGCCAAGCAAGCAAGCGGGCAATGCAAATCTGCACTACAAAGAAGTATCACTTCCCACCGGTCAAAAGGGACATCCACAAAATGTGTAAAAACCAGAAAGGCAAGACAGGCCCTGGAGAACAGGGAGCCTTGTTATGCTGATGGGCGGGATGTAAGTTGCCAACTGCCTCACTGGAGGAGTGCATTGTGTTCCCTAAAACAAGTAAACAACAGAGCTACAGAGCCAAGGGCACTTCCAGTCTAGGGAATATACCTTGGGAAAACTGAAAATCCATAAGACAGAGCCACCCCCAAATTGAGGGCTGCACTGCTTACAAGAACCTCAACCTGGGTACACCTGAAATATCCCAGGAAATATAAAAATGGTTCCAAACATTGTGGAACTTACGTACGATGGAATATCCCTCAGCCACGAAATCAATGTCATAAGACCAGTAGCATCAAAATGAGTGGATTCAGGTACGATGATTCTAAGGGAAAGAAGTCACACAGGAAAAGAAACTTATCATAAGATATCACTTAGGAAGATCCTGTAAGAATGGCTACACATGAACTGAGTTAGGAAAGAGAACAGAGTCTCACATTTAGAAAACACTCTTATGCCTGCTTAAGGGGGAAGGAGAGGTGGGGTGATGCATCAAACCAGAGTTTGATATAAGCACAGGTACTGTTCCAAAAACCAACTATGGAATAGACAAGACCTACACCTTCCTCAGTGAAAGGGACTCAAACCCCCATATTTCCCGCAGAGGAATAGATCTGACTAGTAAGAATCTTAAAACCTATGTATTGATATGTCTCCGTAAGGGAATCAAGTGTGTCTAGACTGGCATAAACATGGCAGCGAGAATCAGCTCAAACCCACTCTAAAAAGGAATTTCAAAAACAGAACAAAGAAACAGGGAAATTCTTTACAATTCCTTCAGGGTCTCTGATGCAACCTGGAATGACCCTATCTACGATGACAGCTGGATGTGGCATGAGGCTGGACACTTGGGACTGAGAGGATTGGTGAGATTGGGTGAGCAAATGCAGACCCTTTAAAGCAATAATGCATGGCAACCATTCCATGGGTCCCACCTCTCCAGGTTGAAGGGAATATTACTACAGCTATAACATGTACGGGAAACCTAGAGAATGGACACACTGTGAATACGAAAGGTTTCTAAAACTCAACGAAGAGTCCCTCTCCTGGTGCTCCGGTTTGACTTTCCAACAGCTTTACTATCAATCTCCCAACTTGGAGAGACAGCCCCTTTAAGCTCCTGGTTCACACAGGTTGCCCATTTGGCAGAGGAGGAAAGGGAAGAGGGAGAACCAATGAGAGAGTAGCTGTTAGGCATTTGGATGGGCACATGTCACTCTAATTTCCCGGCAGGAAGAAGAATTAACCAAAGTCTCAGCCACCCAACGGGAACCAGTATAGGTCCTGAACCAAATGTTTGGACTTGCGTTCAGCTCACAGAAAACGAGTTGAAAAATGGAGCTCAGGGGCACAGCAATTCACAAACTGGCAGAGTAATCAAGGCCAACTATCGTCCAAAAATCTGTTGAGGGAAGGCAACGAGGCGGACTTGAATGCGAGGCGGAATAGCAGGAAACAGATTTCAAGAGGTACGTTAGAATCGCCTGTAAAGCACAGGAAGAGGGGCACAACTTCGACAATGATGCACTTGGCCAAAAAGGGCGTATGCGTTTTCTCCTGAATATATTCAGGAGAAAACGCATACGCCCTTTTTGGCCAAGCAAGCAAGCGGGCAATGCAAATCTGCACTACAAAGAAGTATCACTTCCCACCGGTCAAAAGGGACATCCACAAAATGTATAAAAACCAGAAAGGCAAGACAGGCCCTGGAGAACAGGGAGCCTTGTTATGCTGATGGGCGGGATGTAAGTTGCCAACTGCCTCACTGGAGGAGTGCATTGTGTTCCCTAAAACAAGTAAACAACAGAGCTACAGAGCCAAGGGCACTTCCAGTCTAGGGAATATACCTTGGGAAAACTGAAAATCCATAAGACAGAGCCACCCCCAAATTGAGGGCTGCACTGCTTACAAGAACCTCAACCTGGGTACACCTGAAATATCCCAGGAAATATAAAAATGGTTCCAAACATTGTGGAACTTACGTACGATGGAATATCCCTCAGCCACGAAATCAATGTCATAAGACCAGTAGCAGCAAAATGAGTGGATTCAGGTACGATGATTCTAAGGGAAAGAAGTCACACAGGAAAAGAAACTTATCATAAGATATCACTTAGGAAGATCCTGTAAACATGGCTACACATGAACTGAGTTAGGAAAGAGAACAGAGTCTCACATTTAGAAAACACTCTTATGCCTGCTTAAGGGGGAAGGAGAGGTGGGGTGATGCATCAAACCAGAGTTTGATATAAGCACAGGTACTGTTCCAAAAACCAACTATGGAATAGACAAGACCTACACCTTCCTCAGTGAAAGGGACTCAAAACCCCATATTTCCCGCAGAGGAATAGATCTGACTAGTAAGAATCTTAAAACCTATGTATTGATATGTCTCCGTAAGGGAATCAAGTGTGTCTAGACTGGCATAAACATGGCAGCGAGAATCAGCTCAAACCCACTCTAAAAAGGAATTTCAAAAACAGAACAAAGAAACAGGGAAATTCTTTACAATTCCTTCAGGGTCTCTGATGCAACCTGGAATGACCCTATCTACGATGACAGCTGGATGTGGCATGAGGCTGGACACTTGGGACTGAGAGGATTGGTGAGATTGGGTGAGCAAATGCAGACCCTTTAAAGCAATAATGCATGGCAACCATTCCATGGGTCCCACCTCTCCAGGTTGAAGGGAATATTACTACAGCTATAACATGTACGGGAAACCTAGAGAATGGACACACTGTGAATACGAAAGGTTTCTAAAACTCAACGAAGAGTCCCTCTCCTGGTGCTCCGGTTTGACTTTCCAACAGCTTTACTATCAATCTCCCAACTTGGAGAGACAGCCCCTTTAAGCTCCTGGTTCACACAGGTTGCCCATTTGGCAGAGGAGGAAAGGGAAGAGGGAGAACCAATGAGAGAGTAGCTGTTAGGCATTTGGATGGGCACATGTCACTCTAATTTCCCGGCAGGAAGAAGAATTCACCAAAGTCTCAGCCACCCACCGGGAACCAGTATAGGTCCTGAACCAAATGTTTGGACTTGCGTTCAGCTCACAAAAAACGAGTTGAAAAATGGAGCTCAGGGGCACAGCAATTCACAAACTGGCAGAGTAATCAAGGCCAACTATCGTCCAAAAATCTGTTGAGGGAAGGCAACGAGGCGGACTTGAATGCGAGGCAGAATAGCAGGAAACAGATTTCAAGAGGTACGTTAGAATCGCCTGTAAAGCACAGGAAGAGGGGCACAACTTCGACAATGATGCACTTGGCCAAAAAGGGCGTATGCGTTTTCTCCTGAATATATTCAGGAGAAAACGCATACGCCCTTTTTGGCCAAGCAAGCAAGCGGGCAATGCAAATCTGCACTACAAAGAAGTATCACTTCCCACCCGTCAAAAGGGACATCCACAAAATGTGTAAAAACCAGAAAGGCAAGACAGGCCCTGGAGAACAGGGAGCCTTGTTATGCTGATGGGCGGGATGTAAGTTGCCAACTGCCTCACTGGAGGAGTGCATTGTGTTCCCTAAAACAAGTAAACAACAGAGCTACAGAGCCAAGGGCACTTCCAGTCTAGGGAATATACCTTGGGAAAACTGAAAATCCATAAGACAGAGCCACCCCCAAATTGAGGGCTGCACTGCTTACAAGAACCTCAACCTGGGTACACCTGAAATATCCCAGGAAATATAAAAATGGTTCAAAACATTGTGGAACTTACGTACGATGGAATATCCCTCAGCCATGAAATCAATGTCATAAGACCAGTAGCAGCAAAATGAGTGGATTCAGGTACGATGATTCTAAGTGAAAGAAGTCACACAGAAAAAGAAACTTATCATAAGATATCACTTAGGAAGATCCTGTAAACATGGCAACACATGAACTGAGTTAGGAAAGAGAACAGAGTCTCACATTTAGAAAACACTCTTATGCCTGCTTAAGGGGGAAGGAGAGGTGGGGTGATGCATCAAACCAGAGTTTGATATAAGCACAGGTACTGTTCCAAAAACCAACTATGGAATAGACAAGACCTACACCTTCCTCAGTGAAAGGGACTCAAAACCCCATATTTCCCGCAGAGGAATAGATCTGACTAGTAAGAATCTTAAAACCTATGTATTGATATGTCTCCGTAAGGGAATCAAGTGTGTCTAGACTGGCATAAACATGGCAGCGAGAATCAGCTCAAACCCACTCTAAAAAGGAATTTCAAAAACAGAACAAAGAAACAGGGAAATTCTTTACAATTCCTTCAGGGTCTCTGATGCAACCTGGAATGACCCTATCTACGATGACAGCTGGATGTGGCATGAGGCTGGACACTTGGGACTGAGAGGATTGGTGAGATTGGGTGAGCAAATGCAGACCCTTTAAAGCAATAATGCATGGCAACCATTCCATGGGTCCCACCTCTCCAGGTTGAAGGGAATATTACTACAGCTATAACATGTACGGGAAACCTAGAGAATGGACACACTGTGAATACGAAAGGTTTCTAAAACTCAACGAAGAGTCCCTCTCCTGGTGCTCCGGTTTGACTTTCCAACAGCTTTACTATCAATCTCCCAACTTGGAGAGACAGCCCCTTTAAGCTCCTGGTTCACACAGGTTGCCCATTTGGCAGAGGAGGAAAGGGAAGAGGGAGAACCAATGAGAGAGTAGCTGTTAGGCATTTGGATGGGCACATGTCACTCTAATTTCCCGGCAGGAAGAAGAATTAACCAAAGTCTCAGCCACCCACCGGGAACCAGTATAGGTCCTGAACCAAATGTTTGGACTTGCGTTCAGCTCACAAAAAACGAGTTGAAAAATGGAGCTCAGGGGCACAGCAATTCACAAACAGGCAGAGTAATCAAGGCCAACTATCGTCCAAAAATCTGTTGAGGGAAGGCAACGAGGCGGACTTGAATGCGAGGCAGAATAACAGGAAACAGATTTCAAGAGGTACGTTAGAATCGCCTGTAAAGCACAGGAAGAGGGGCACAACTTCGACAATGATGCACTTGGCCAAAAAGGGCGTATGCGTTTTCTCCTGAATATATTCAGGAGAAAACGCATACGCCCTTTTTGGCCAAGCAAGCAAGCGGGCAATGCAAATCTGCACTACAAAGAAGTATCACTTCCCAACGGTCAAAAGGGACATCCACAAAATGTGTAAAAACCAGAAAGGCAAGACAGGCCCTGGAGAACAGGGAGCCTTGTTATGCTGATGGGCGGGATGTAAGTTGCCAACTGCCTCACTGGAGGAGTGCATTGTGTTCCCTAAAACAAGTAAACAACAGAGCTACAGAGCCAAGGGCACTTCCAGTCTAGGGAATATACCTTGGGAAAACTGAAAATCCATAAGACAGAGCCACCCCCAAATTGAGGGCTGCACTGCTTACAAGAACCTCAACCTGGGTACACCTGAAATATCCCAGGAAATATAAAAATGGTTCAAAACATTGTGGAACTTACGTACGATGGAATATCCCTCAGCCATGAAATCAATGTCATAAGACCAGTAGCAGCAAAATGAGTGGATTCAGGTACGATGATTCTAAGTGAAAGAAGTCACACAGAAAAAGAAACTTATCATAAGATATCACTTAGGAAGATCCTGTAAACATGGCAACACATGAACTGAGTTAGGAAAGAGAACAGAGTCTCACATTTAGAAAACACTCTTATGCCTGCTTAAGGGGGAAGGAGAGGTGGGGTGATGCATCAAACCAGAGTTTGATATAAGCACAGGTACTGTTCCAAAAACCAACTATGGAATAGACAAGACCTACACCTTCCTCAGTGAAAGGGACTCAAAACCCCATATTTCCCGCAGAGGAATAGATCTGACTAGTAAGAATCTTAAAACCTATGTATTGATATGTCTCCGTAAGGGAATCAAGTGTGTCTAGACTGGCATAAACATGGCAGCGAGAATCAGCTCAAACCCACTCTAAAAAGGAATTTCAAAAACAGAACAAAGAAACAGGGAAATTCTTTACAATTCCTTCAGGGTCTCTGATGCAACCTGGAATGACCCTATCTACGATGACAGCTGGATGTGGCATGAGGCTGGACACTTGGGACTGAGAGGATTGGTGAGATTGGGTGAGCAAATGCAGACCCTTTAAAGCAATAATGCATGGCAACCATTCCATGGGTCCCACCTCTCCAGGTTGAAGGGAATATTACTACAGCTATAACATGTACGGGAAACCTAGAGAATGGACACACTGTGAATACGAAAGGTTTCTAAAACTCAACGAAGAGTCCCTCTCCTGGTGCTCCGGTTTGACTTTCCAACAGCTTTACTATCAATCTCCCAACTTGGAGAGACAGCCCCTTTAAGCTCCTGGTTCACACAGGTTGCCCATTTGGCAGAGGAGGAAAGGGAAGAGGGAGAACCAATGAGAGAGTAGCTGTTAGGCATTTGGATGGGCACATGTCACTCTAATTTCCCGGCAGGAAGAAGAATTCACCAAAGTCTCAGCCACCCACCGGGAACCAGTATAGGTCCTGAACCAAATGTTTGGACTTGCGTTCAGCTCACAAAAAACGAGTTGAAAAATGGAGCTCAGGGGCACAGCAATTCACAAACTGGCAGAGTAATCAAGGCCAACTATCGTCCAAAAATCTGTTGAGGGAAGGCAACGAGGCGGACTTGAATGCGAGGCAGAATAGCAGGAAACAGATTTCAAGAGGTACGTTAGAATCGCCTGTAAAGCACAGGAAGAGGGGCACAACTTCGACAATGATGCACTTGGCCAAAAAGGGCGTATGCGTTTTCTCCTGAATATATTCAGGAGAAAACGCATACGCCCTTTTTGGCCAAGCAAGCAAGCGGGCAATGCAAATCTGCACTACAAAGAAGTATCACTTCCCAACGGTCAAAAGGGACATCCACAAAATGTGTAAAAACCAGAAAGGCAAGACAGGCCCTGGAGAACAGGGAGCCTTGTTATGCTGATGGGCGGGATGTAAGTTGCCAACTGCCTCACTGGAGGAGTGCATTGTGTTCCCTAAAACAAGTAAACAACAGAGCTACAGAGCCAAGGGCACTTCCAGTCTAGGGAATATACCTTGGGAAAACTGAAAATCCATAAGACAGAGCCACCCCCAAATTGAGGGCTGCACTGCTTACAAGAACCTCAACCTGGGTACACCTGAAATATCCCAGGAAATATAAAAATGGTTCAAAACATTGTGGAACTTACGTACGATGGAATATCCCTCAGCCATGAAATCAATGTCATAAGACCAGTAGCAGCAAAATGAGTGGATTCAGGTACGATGATTCTAAGTGAAAGAAGTCACACAGAAAAAGAAACTTATCATAAGATATCACTTAGGAAGATCCTGTAAACATGGCAACACATGAACTGAGTTAGGAAAGAGAACAGAGTCTCACATTTAGAAAACACTCTTATGCCTGCTTAAGGGGGAAGGAGAGGTGGGGTGATGCATCAAACCAGAGTTTGATATAAGCACAGGTACTGTTCCAAAAACCAACTATGGAATAGACAAGACCTACACCTTCCTCAGTGAAAGGGACTCAAAACCCCATATTTCCCGCAGAGGAATAGATCTGACTAGTAAGAATCTTAAAACCTATGTATTGATATGTCTCCGTAAGGGAATCAAGTGTGTCTAGACTGGCATAAACATGGCAGCGAGAATCAGCTCAAACCCACTCTAAAAAGGAATTTCAAAAACAGAACAAAGAAACAGGGAAATTCTTTACAATTCCTTCAGGGTCTCTGATGCAACCTGGAATGACCCTATCTACGATGACAGCTGGATGTGGCATGAGGCTGGACACTTGGGACTGAGAGGATTGGTGAGATTGGGTGAGCAAATGCAGACCCTTTAAAGCAATAATGCATGGCAACCATTCCATGGGTCCCACCTCTCCAGGTTGAAGGGAATATTACTACAGCTATAACATGTACGGGAAACCTAGAGAATGGACACACTGTGAATACGAAAGGTTTCTAAAACTCAACGAAGAGTCCCTCTCCTGGTGCTCCGGTTTGACGTTCCAACAGCTTTACTATCAATCTCCCAACTTGGAGAGACAGCCCCTTTAAGCTCCTGGTTCACACAGGTTGCCCATTTGGCAGAGGAGGAAAGGGAAGAGGGAGAACCAATGAGAGAGTAGCTGTTAGGCATTTGGATGGGCACATGTCACTCTAATTTCCCGGCAGGAAGAAGAATTCACCAAAGTCTCAGCCACCCACCGGGAACCAGTATAGGTCCTGAACCAAATGTTTGGACTTGCGTTCAGCTCACAAAAAACGAGTTGAAAAATGGAGCTCAGGGGCACAGCAATTCACAAACTGGCAGAGTAATCAAGGCCAACTATCGTCCAAAAATCTGTTGAGGGAAGGCAACGAGGCGGACTTGAATGCGAGGCAGAATAGCAGGAAACAGATTTCAAGAGGTACGTTAGAATCGCCTGTAAAGCACAGGAAGAGGGGCACAACTTCGACAATGATGCACTTGGCCAAAAAGGGCGTATGCGTTTTCTCCTGAATATATTCAGGAGAAAACGCATACGCCCTTTTTGGCCAAGCAAGCAAGCGGGCAATGCAAATCTGCACTACAAAGAAGTATCACTTCCCAACGGTCAAAAGGGACATCCACAAAATGTGTAAAAACCAGAAAGGCAAGACAGGCCCTGGAGAACAGGGAGCCTTGTTATGCTGATGGGCGGGATGTAAGTTGCCAACTGCCTCACTGGAGGAGTGCATTGTGTTCCCTAAAACAAGTAAACAACAGAGCTACAGAGCCAAGGGCACTTCCAGTCTAGGGAATATACCTTGGGAAAACTGAAAATCCATAAGACAGAGCCACCCCCAAATTGAGGGCTGCACTGCTTACAAGAACCTCAACCTGGGTACACCTGAAATATCCCAGGAAATATAAAAATGGTTCAAAACATTGTGGAACTTACGTACGATGGAATATCCCTCAGCCATGAAATCAATGTCATAAGACCAGTAGCAGCAAAATGAGTGGATTCAGGTACGATGATTCTAAGTGAAAGAAGTCACACAGAAAAAGAAACTTATCATAAGATATCACTTAGGAAGATCCTGTAAACATGGCAACACATGAACTGAGTTAGCAAAGAGAACAGAGTCTCACATTTAGAAAACACTCTTATGCCTGCTTAAGGGGGAAGGAGAGGTGGGGTGATGCATCAAACCAGAGTTTGATATAAGCACAGGTACTGTTCCAAAAACCAACTATGGAATAGACAAGACCTACACCTTCCTCAGTGAAAGGGACTCAAAACCCCATATTTCCCGCAGAGGAATAGATCTGACTAGTAAGAATCTTAAAACCTATGTATTGATATGTCTCCGTAAGGGAATCAAGTGTGTCTAGACTGGCATAAACATGGCAGCGAGAATCAGCTCAAACCCACTCTAAAAAGGAATTTCAAAAACAGAACAAAGAAACAGGGAAATTCTTTACAATTCCTTCAGGGTCTCTGATGCAACCTGGAATGACCCTATCTACGATGACAGCTGGATGTGGCATGAGGCTGGACACTTGGGACTGAGAGGATTGGTGAGATTGGGTGAGCAAATGCAGACCCTTTAAAGCAATAATGCATGGCAACCATTCCATGGGTCCCACCTCTCCAGGTTGAAGGGAATATTACTACAGCTATAACATGTACGGGAAACCTAGAGAATGGACACACTGTGAATACGAAAGGTTTCTAAAACACAACGAAGAGTCCCTCTCCTGGTGCTCCGGTTTGACTTTCCAACAGCTTTACTATCAATCTCCCAACTTGGAGAGACAGCCCCTTTAAGCTCCTGGTTCACACAGGTTGCCCATTTGGCAGAGGAGGAAAGGGAAGAGGGAGAACCAATGAGAGAGTAGCTGTTAGGCATTTGGATGGGCACATGTCACTCTAATTTCCCGGCAGGAAGAAGAATTCACCAAAGTCTCAGCCACCCACCGGGAACCAGTATAGGTCCTGAACCAAATGTTTGGACTTGCGTTCAGCTCACAAAAAACGAGTTGAAAAATGGAGCTCAGGGGCACAGCAATTCACAAACTGGCAGAGTAATCAAGGCCAACTATCGTCCAAAAATCTGTTGAGGGAAGGCAACGAGGCGGACTTGAATGCGAGGCAGAATAGCAGGAAACAGATTTCAAGAGGTACGTTAGAATCGCCTGTAAAGCACAGGAAGAGGGGCACAACTTCGACAATGATGCACTTGGCCAAAAAGGGCGTATGCGTTTTCTCCTGAATATATTCAGGAGAAAACGCATACGCCCTTTTTGGCCAAGCAAGCAAGCGGGCAATGCAAATCTGCACTACAAAGAAGTATCACTTCCCAACGGTCAAAAGGGACATCCACAAAATGTGTAAAAACCAGAAAGGCAAGACAGGCCCTGGAGAACAGGGAGCCTTGTTATGCTGATGGGCGGGATGTAAGTTGCCAACTGCCTCACTGGAGGAGTGCATTGTGTTCCCTAAAACAAGTAAACAACAGAGCTACAGAGCCAAGGGCACTTCCAGTCTAGGGAATATACCTTGGGAAAACTGAAAATCCATAAGACAGAGCCACCCCCAAATTGAGGGCTGCACTGCTTACAAGAACCTCAACCTGGGTACACCTGAAATATCCCAGGAAATATAAAAATGGTTCAAAACATTGTGGAACTTACGTACGATGGAATATCCCTCAGCCATGAAATCAATGTCATAAGACCAGTAGCAGCAAAATGAGTGGATTCAGGTACGATGATTCTAAGTGAAAGAAGTCACACAGAAAAAGAAACTTATCATAAGATATCACTTAGGAAGATCCTGTAAACATGGCAACACATGAACTGAGTTAGGAAAGAGAACAGAGTCTCACATTTAGAAAACACTCTTATGCCTGCTTAAGGGGGAAGGAGAGGTGGGGTGATGCATCAAACCAGAGTTTGATATAAGCACAGGTACTGTTCCAAAAACCAACTATGGAATAGACAAGACCTACACCTTCCTCAGTGAAAGGGACTCAAAACCCCATATTTCCCGCAGAGGAATAGATCTGACTAGTAAGAATCTTAAAACCTATGTATTGATATGTCTCCGTAAGGGAATCAAGTGTGTCTAGACTGGCATAAACATGGCAGCGAGAATCAGCTCAAACCCACTCTAAAAAGGAATTTCAAAAACAGAACAAAGAAACAGGGAAATTCTTTACAATTCCTTCAGGGTCTCTGATGCAACCTGGAATGACCCTATCTACGATGACAGCTGGATGTGGCATGAGGCTGGACACTTGGGACTGAGAGGATTGGTGAGATTGGGTGAGCAAATGCAGACCCTTTAAAGCAATAATGCATGGCAACCATTCCATGGGTCCCACCTCTCCAGGTTGAAGGGAATATTACTACAGCTATAACATGTACGGGAAACCTAGAGAATGGACACACTGTGAATACGAAAGGTTTCTAAAACTCAACGAAGAGTCCCTCTCCTGGTGCTCCGGTTTGACTTTCCAACAGCTTTACTATCAATCTCCCAACTTGGAGAGACAGCCCCTTTAAGCTCCTGGTTCACACAGGTTGCCCATTTGGCAGAGGAGGAAAGGGAAGAGGGAGAACCAATGAGAGAGTAGCTGTTAGGCATTTGGATGGGCACATGTCACTCTAATTTCCCGGCAGGAAGAAGAATTAACCAAAGTCTCAGCCACCCACTGGGAACCAGTATAGGTCCTGAACCAAATGTTTGGACTTGCGTTCAGCTCACAGAAAACGAGTTGAAAAATGGAGCTCAGGGGCACAGCAATTCACAAACTGGCAGAGTAATCAAGGCCAACTATCGTCCAAAAATCTGTTGAGGGAAGGCAACGAGGCGGACTTGAATGCGAGGCAGAATAGCAGGAAACAGATTTCAAGAGGTACGTTAGAATCGCCTGTAAAGCACAGGAAGAGGGGCACAACTTCGACAATGATGCACTTGGCCAAAAAGGGCGTATGCGTTTTCTCCTGAATATATTCAGGAGAAAACGCATACGCCCTTTTTGGCCAAGCAAGCAAGCGGGCAATGCAAATCTGCACTACAAAGAAGTATCACTTCCCAACGGTCAAAAGGGACATCCACAAAATGTGTAAAAACCAGAAAGGCAAGACAGGCCCTGGAGAACAGGGAGCCTTGTTATGCTGATGGGCGGGATGTAAGTTGCCAACTGCCTCACTGGAGGAGTGCATTGTGTTCCCTAAAACAAGTAAACAACAGAGCTACAGAGCCAAGGGCACTTCCAGTCTAGGGAATATACCTTGGGAAAACTTAAAATCCATAAGACAGAGCCACCCCCAAATTGAGGGCTGCACTGTTTACAAGAACCTCAACCTGGGTACACCTGAAATATCCCAGGAAATATAAAAATGGTTCAAAACATTGTGGAACTTACGTACGATGGAATATCCCTCAGCCATGAAATCAATGTCATAAGACCAGTAGCAGCAAAATGAGTGGATTCAGGTACGATGATTCTAAGTGAAAGAAGTCACACAGAAAAAGAAACTTATCATAAGATATCACTTAGGAAGATCCTGTAAACATGGCAACACATGAACTGAGTTAGGAAAGAGAACAGAGTCTCACATTTAGAAAACACTCTTATGCCTGCTTAAGGGGGAAGGAGAGGTGGGGTGATGCATCAAACCAGAGTTTGATATAAGCACAGGTACTGTTCCAAAAACCAACTATGGAATAGACAAGACCTACACCTTCCTCAGTGAAAGGGACTCAAAACCCCATATTTCCCGCAGAGGAATAGATCTGACTAGTAAGAATCTTAAAACCTATGTATTGATATGTCTCCGTAAGGGAATCAAGTGTGTCTAGACTGGCATAAACATGGCAGCGAGAATCAGCTCAAACCCACTCTAAAAAGGAATTTCAAAAACAGAACAAAGAAACAGGGAAATTCTTTACAATTCCTTCAGGGTCTCTGATGCAACCTGGAATGACCCTATCTACGATGACAGCTGGATGTGGCATGAGGCTGGACACTTGGGACTGAGAGGATTGGTGAGATTGGGTGAGCAAATGCAGACCCTTTAAAGCAATAATGCATGGCAACCATTCCATGGGTCCCACCTCTCCAGGTTGAAGGGAATATTACTACAGCTATAACATGTACGGGAAACCTAGAGAATGGACACACTGTGAATACGAAAGGTTTCTAAAACTCAACGAAGAGTCCCTCTCCTGGTGCTCCGGTTTGACTTTCCAACAGCTTTACTATCAATCTCCCAACTTGGAGAGACAGCCCCTTTAAGCTCCTGGTTCACACAGGTTGCCCATTTGGCAGAGGAGGAAAGGGAAGAGGGAGAACCAATGAGAGAGTAGCTGTTAGGCATTTGGATGGGCACATGTCACTCTAATTTCCCGGCAGGAAGAAGAATTAACCAAAGTCTCAGCCACCCACTGGGAACCAGTATAGGTCCTGAACCAAATGTTTGGACTTGCGTTCAGCTCACAGAAAACGAGTTGAAAAATGGAGCTCAGGGGCACAGCAATTCACAAACTGGCAGAGTAATCAAGGCCAACTATCGTCCAAAAATCTGTTGAGGGAAGGCAACGAGGCGGACTTGAATGCGAGGCAGAATAGCAGGAAACAGATTTCAAGAGGTACGTTAGAATCGCCTGTAAAGCACAGGAAGAGGGGCACAACTTCGACAATGATGCACTTGGCCAAAAAGGGCGTATGCGTTTTCTCCTGAATATATTCAGGAGAAAACGCATACGCCCTTTTTGGCCAAGCAAGCAAGCGGGCAATGCAAATCTGCACTACAAAGAAGTATCACTTCCCAACGGTCAAAAGGGACATCCACAAAATGTGTAAAAACCAGAAAGGCAAGACAGGCCCTGGAGAACAGGGAGCCTTGTTATGCTGATGGGCGGGATGTAAGTTGCCAACTGCCTCACTGGAGGAGTGCATTGTGTTCCCTAAAACAAGTAAACAACAGAGCTACAGAGCCAAGGGCACTTCCAGTCTAGGGAATATACCTTGGGAAAACTGAAAATCCATAAGACAGAGCCACCCCCAAATTGAGGGCTGCACTGCTTACAAGAACCTCAACCTGGGTACACCTGAAATATCCCAGGAAATATAAAAATGGTTCAAAACATTGTGGAACTTACGTACGATGGAATATCCCTCAGCCATGAAATCAATGTCATAAGACCAGTAGCAGCAAAATGAGTGGATTCAGGTACGATGATTCTAAGTGAAAGAAGTCACACAGAAAAAGAAACTTATCATAAGATATCACTTAGGAAGATCCTGTAAACATGGCAACACATGAACTGAGTTAGGAAAGAGAACAGAGTCTCACATTTAGAAAACACTCTTATGCCTGCTTAAGGGGGAAGGAGAGGTGGGGTGATGCATCAAACCAGAGTTTGATATAAGCACAGGTACTGTTCCAAAAACCAACTATGGAATAGACAAGACCTACACCTTCCTCAGTGAAAGGGACTCAAAACCCCATATTTCCCGCAGAGGAATAGATCTGACTAGTAAGAATCTTAAAACCTATGTATTGATATGTCTCCGTAAGGGAATCAAGTGTGTCTAGACTGGCATAAACATGGCAGCGAGAATCAGCTCAAACCCACTCTAAAAAGGAATTTCAAAAACAGAACAAAGAAACAGGGAAATTCTTTACAATTCCTTCAGGGTCTCTGATGCAACCTGGAATGACCCTATCTACGATGACAGCTGGATGTGGCATGAGGCTGGACACTTGGGACTGAGAGGATTGGTGAGATTGGGTGAGCAAATGCAGACCCTTTAAAGCAATAATGCATGGCAACCATTCCATGGGTCCCACCTCTCCAGGTTGAAGGGAATATTACTACAGCTATAACATGTACGGGAAACCTAGAGAATGGACACACTGTGAATACGAAAGGTTTCTAAAACACAACGAAGAGTCCCTCTCCTGGTGCTCCGGTTTGACTTTCCAACAGCTTTACTATCAATCTCCCAACTTGGAGAGACAGCCCCTTTAAGCTCCTGGTTCACACAGGTTGCCCATTTGGCAGAGGAGGAAAGGGAAGAGGGAGAACCAATGAGAGAGTAGCTGTTAGGCATTTGGATGGGCACATGTCACTCTAATTTCCCGGCAGGAAGAAGAATTCACCAAAGTCTCAGCCACCCACCGGGAACCAGTATAGGTCCTGAACCAAATGTTTGGACTTGCGTTCAGCTCACAAAAAACGAGTTGAAAAATGGAGCTCAGGGGCACAGCAATTCACAAACTGGCAGAGTAATCAAGGCCAACTATCGTCCAAAAATCTGTTGAGGGAAGGCAACGAGGCGGACTTGAATGCGAGGCAGAATAGCAGGAAACAGATTTCAAGAGGTACGTTAGAATCGCCTGTAAAGCACAGGAAGAGGGGCACAACTTCGACAATGATGCACTTGGCCAAAAAGGGCGTATGCGTTTTCTCCTGAATATATTCAGGAGAAAACGCATACGCCCTTTTTGGCCAAGCAAGCAAGCGGGCAATGCAAATCTGCACTACAAAGAAGTATCACTTCCCAACGGTCAAAAGGGACATCCACAAAATGTGTAAAAACCAGAAAGGCAAGACAGGCCCTGGAGAACAGGGAGCCTTGTTATGCTGATGGGCGGGATGTAAGTTGCCAACTGCCTCACTGGAGGAGTGCATTGTGTTCCCTAAAACAAGTAAACAACAGAGCTACAGAGCCAAGGGCACTTCCAGTCTAGGGAATATACCTTGGGAAAACTGAAAATCCATAAGACAGAGCCACCCCCAAATTGAGGGCTGCACTGCTTACAAGAACCTCAACCTGGGTACACCTGAAATATCCCAGGAAATATAAAAATGGTTCAAAACATTGTGGAACTTACGTACGATGGAATATCCCTCAGCCATGAAATCAATGTCATAAGACCAGTAGCAGCAAAATGAGTGGATTCAGGTACGATGATTCTAAGTGAAAGAAGTCACACAGAAAAAGAAACTTATCATAAGATATCACTTAGGAAGATCCTGTAAACATGGCAACACATGAACTGAGTTAGCAAAGAGAACAGAGTCTCACATTTAGAAAACACTCTTATGCCTGCTTAAGGGGGAAGGAGAGGTGGGGTGATGCATCAAACCAGAGTTTGATATAAGCACAGGTACTGTTCCAAAAACCAACTATGGAATAGACAAGACCTACACCTTCCTCAGTGAAAGGGACTCAAAACCCCATATTTCCCGCAGAGGAATAGATCTGACTAGTAAGAATCTTAAAACCTATGTATTGATATGTCTCCGTAAGGGAATCAAGTGTGTCTAGACTGGCATAAACATGGCAGCGAGAATCAGCTCAAACCCACTCTAAAAAGGAATTTCAAAAACAGAACAAAGAAACAGGGAAATTCTTTACAATTCCTTCAGGGTCTCTGATGCAACCTGGAATGACCCTATCTACGATGACAGCTGGATGTGGCATGAGGCTGGACACTTGGGACTGAGAGGATTGGTGAGATTGGGTGAGCAAATGCAGACCCTTTAAAGCAATAATGCATGGCAACCATTCCATGGGTCCCACCTCTCCAGGTTGAAGGGAATATTACTACAGCTATAACATGTACGGGAAACCTAGAGAATGGACACACTGTGAATACGAAAGGTTTCTAAAACTCAACGAAGAGTCCCTCTCCTGGTGCTCCGGTTTGACTTTCCAACAGCTTTACTATCAATCTCCCAACTTGGAGAGACAGCCCCTTTAAGCTCCTGGTTCACACAGGTTGCCCATTTGGCAGAGGAGGAAAGGGAAGAGGGAGAACCAATGAGAGAGTAGCTGTTAGGCATTTGGATGGGCACATGTCACTCTAATTTCCCGGCAGGAAGAAGAATTCACCAAAGTCTCAGCCACCCACCGGGAACCAGTATAGGTCCTGAACCAAATGTTTGGACTTGCGTTCAGCTCACAAAAAACGAGTTGAAAAATGGAGCTCAGGGGCACAGCAATTCACAAACTGGCAGAGTAATCAAGGCCAACTATCGTCCAAAAATCTGTTGAGGGAAGGCAACGAGGCGGACTTGAATGCGAGGCAGAATAGCAGGAAACAGATTTCAAGAGGTACGTTAGAATCGCCTGTAAAGCACAGGAAGAGGGGCACAACTTCGACAATGATGCACTTGGCCAAAAAGGGCGTATGCGTTTTCTCCTGAATATATTCAGGAGAAAACGCATACGCCCTTTTTGGCCAAGCAAGCAAGCGGGCAATGCAAATCTGCACTACAAAGAAGTATCACTTCCCAACGGTCAAAAGGGACATCCACAAAATGTGTAAAAACCAGAAAGGCAAGACAGGCCCTGGAGAACAGGGAGCCTTGTTATGCTGATGGGCGGGATGTAAGTTGCCAACTGCCTCACTGGAGGAGTGCATTGTGTTCCCTAAAACAAGTAAACAACAGAGCTACAGAGCCAAGGGCACTTCCAGTCTAGGGAATATACCTTGGGAAAACTGAAAATCCATAAGACAGAGCCACCCCCAAATTGAGGGCTGCACTGCTTACAAGAACCTCAACCTGGGTACACCTGAAATATCCCAGGAAATATAAAAATGGTTCAAAACATTGTGGAACTTACGTACGATGGAATATCCCTCAGCCATGAAATCAATGTCATAAGACCAGTAGCAGCAAAATGAGTGGATTCAGGTACGATGATTCTAAGTGAAAGAAGTCACACAGAAAAAGAAACTTATCATAAGATATCACTTAGGAAGATCCTGTAAACATGGCAACACATGAACTGAGTTAGGAAAGAGAACAGAGTCTCACATTTAGAAAACACTCTTATGCCTGCTTAAGGGGGAAGGAGAGGTGGGGTGATGCATCAAACCAGAGTTTGATATAAGCACAGGTACTGTTCCAAAAACCAACTATGGAATAGACAAGACCTACACCTTCCTCAGTGAAAGGGACTCAAAACCCCATATTTCCCGCAGAGGAATAGATCTGACTAGTAAGAATCTTAAAACCTATGTATTGATATGTCTCCGTAAGGGAATCAAGTGTGTCTAGACTGGCATAAACATGGCAGCGAGAATCAGCTCAAACCCACTCTAAAAAGGAATTTCAAAAACAGAACAAAGAAACAGGGAAATTCTTTACAATTCCTTCAGGGTCTCTGATGCAACCTGGAATGACCCTATCTACGATGACAGCTGGATGTGGCATGAGGCTGGACACTTGGGACTGAGAGGATTGGTGAGATTGGGTGAGCAAATGCAGACCCTTTAAAGCAATAATGCATGGCAACCATTCCATGGGTCCCACCTCTCCAGGTTGAAGGGAATATTACTACAGCTATAACATGTACGGGAAACCTAGAGAATGGACACACTGTGAATACGAAAGGTTTCTAAAACTCAACGAAGAGTCCCTCTCCTGGTGCTCCGGTTTGACTTTCCAACAGCTTTACTATCAATCTCCCAACTTGGAGAGACAGCCCCTTTAAGCTCCTGGTTCACACAGGTTGCCCATTTGGCAGAGGAGGAAAGGGAAGAGGGAGAACCAATGAGAGAGTAGCTGTTAGGCATTTGGATGGGCACATGTCACTCTAATTTCCCGGCAGGAAGAAGAATTAACCAAAGCCTCAGCCACCCACCGGGAACCAGTATAGGTCCTGAACCAAATGTTTGGACTTGCGTTCAGCTCACAGAAAACGAGTTGAAAAATGGAGCTCAGGGGCACAGCAATTCACAAACTGGCAGAGTAATCAAGGCCAACTATCGTCCAAAAATCTGTTGAGGGAAGGCAACGAGGCGGACTTGAATGCGAGGCAGAATAGCAGGAAACAGATTTCAAGAGGTACGTTAGAATCGCCTGTAAAGCACAGGAAGAGGGGCACAACTTCGACAATGATGCACTTGGCCAAAAAGGGCGTATGCGTTTTCTCCTGAATATATTCAGGAGAAAACGCATACGCCCTTTTTGGCCAAGCAAGCAAGCGGGCAATGCAAATCTGCACTACAAAGAAGTATCACTTCCCAATGGTCAAAAGGGACATCCACAAAATGTGTAAAAACCAGAAAGACAAGACAGGCCCTGGAGAACAGGGAGCCTTGTTATGCTGATGGGCGGGATGTAAGTTGCCAACTGCCTCACTGGAGGAGTGCATTGTGTTCCCTAAAACAAGTAAACAACAGAGCTACAGAGCCAAGGGCACTTCCAGTCTAGGGAATATACCTTGGGAAAACTGAAAATCCATAAGACAGAGCCACCCCCAAATTGAGGGCTGCACTGCTTACAAGAACCTCAACCTGGGTACACCTGAAATATCCCAGGAAATATAAAAATGGTTCAAAACATTGTGGAACTTACGTACGATGGAATATCCCTCAGCCATGAAATCAATGTCATAAGACCAGTAGCAGCAAAATGAGTGGATTCAGGTACGATGATTCTAAGTGAAAGAAGTCACACAGAAAAAGAAACTTATCATAAGATATCACTTAGGAAGATCCTGTAAACATGGCAACACATGAACTGAGTTAGGAAAGAGAACAGAGTCTCACATTTAGAAAACACTCTTATGCCTGCTTAAGGGGGAAGGAGAGGTGGGGTGATGCATCAAACCAGAGTTTGATATAAGCACAGGTACTGTTCCAAAAACCAACTATGGAATAGACAAGACCTACACCTTCCTCAGTGAAAGGGACTCAAAACCCCATATTTCCCGCAGAGGAATAGATCTGACTAGTAAGAATCTTAAAACCTATGTATTGATATGTCTCCGTAAGGGAATCAAGTGTGTCTAGACTGGCATAAACATGGCAGCGAGAATCAGCTCAAACCCACTCTAAAAAGGAATTTCAAAAACAGAACAAAGAAACAGGGAAATTCTTTACAATTCCTTCAGGGTCTCTGATGCAACCTGGAATGACCCTATCTACGATGACAGCTGGATGTGGCATGAGGCTGGACACTTGGGACTGAGAGGATTGGTGAGATTGGGTGAGCAAATGCAGACCCTTTAAAGCAATAATGCATGGCAACCATTCCATGGGTCCCACCTCTCCAGGTTGAAGGGAATATTACTACAGCTATAACATGTACGGGAAACCTAGAGAATGGACACACTGTGAATACGAAAGGTTTCTAAAACTCAACGAAGAGTCCCTCTCCTGGTGCTCCGGTTTGACTTTCCAACAGCTTTACTATCAATCTCCCAACTTGGAGAGACAGCCCCTTTAAGCTCCTGGTTCACACAGGTTGCCCATTTGGCAGAGGAGGAAAGGGAAGAGGGAGAACCAATGAGAGAGTAGCTGTTAGGCATTTGGATGGGCACATGTCACTCTAATTTCCCGGCAGGAAGAAGAATTCACCAAAGTCTCAGCCACCCACCGGGAACCAGTATAGGTCCTGAACCAAATGTTTGGACTTGCGTTCAGCTCACAAAAAAACGAGTTGAAAAATGGGGCTCTTGGGCCCAGCAATTCACAAACTGGCAGAGTAATCAAGGCCAACTATCGTCCAAAAATCTGTTGAGGGAAGGCAACGAGGCGGACTTGAATGCGAGGCAGAATAGCAGGAAACAGATTTCAAGAGGTACGTTAGAATCGCCTGTAAAGCACAGGAAGAGGGGCACAACTTCGACAATGATGCACTTGGCCAAAAAGGGCGTATGTGTTTTCTCCTGAATATATTCAGGAGAAAACGCATACGCCCTTTTTGGCCAAGCAAGCAAGCGGGCAATGCAAATCTGCACTACAAAGAAGTATCACTTCCCACCGGTCAAAAGGGACATCCACAAAATGTGTAAAAACCAGAAAGGCAAGACAGGCCCTGGAGAACAGGGAGCCTTGTTATGCTGATGGGCGGGATGTAAGTTGCCAACTGCCTCACTGGAGGAGTGCATTGTGTTCCCTAAAACAAGTAAACAACAGAGCTACAGAGCCAAGGGCACTTCCAGTCTAGGGAATATACCTTGGGAAAACTGAAAATCCATAAGACAGAGCCACCCCCAAATTGAGGGCTGCACTGCTTACAAGAACCTCAACCTGGGTACACCTGAAATATCCCAGGAAATATAAAAATGGTTCAAAACATTGTGGAACTTACGTACGATGGAATATCCCTCAGCCATGAAATCAATGTCATAAGACCAGTAGCAGCAAAATGAGTGGATTCAGGTACGATGATTCTAAGTGAAAGAAGTCACACAGAAAAAGAAACTTATCATAAGATATCACTTAGGAAGATCCTGTAAACATGGCAACACATGAACTGAGTTAGGAAAGAGAACAGAGTCTCACATTTAGAAAACACTCTTATGCCTGCTTAAGGGGGAAGGAGAGGTGGGGTGATGCATCAAACCAGAGTTTGATATAAGCACAGGTACTGTTCCAAAAACCAACTATGGAATAGACAAGACCTACACCTTCCTCAGTGAAAGGGACTCAAAACCCCATATTTCCCGCAGAGGAATAGATCTGACTAGTAAGAATCTTAAAACCTATGTATTGATATGTCTCCGTAAGGGAATCAAGTGTGTCTAGACTGGCATAAACATGGCAGCGAGAATCAGCTCAAACCCACTCTAAAAAGGAATTTCAAAAACAGAACAAAGAAACAGGGAAATTCTTTACAATTCCTTCAGGGTCTCTGATGCAACCTGGAATGACCCTATCTACGATGACAGCTGGATGTGGCATGAGGCTGGACACTTGGGACTGAGAGGATTGGTGAGATTGGGTGAGCAAATGCAGACCCTTTAAAGCAATAATGCATGGCAACCATTCCATGGGTCCCACCTCTCCAGGTTGAAGGGAATATTACTACAGCTATAACATGTACGGGAAACCTAGAGAATGGACACACTGTGAATACGAAAGGTTTCTAAAACTCAACGAAGAGTCCCTCTCCTGGTGCTCCGGTTTGACTTTCCAACAGCTTTACTATCAATCTCCCAACTTGGAGAGACAGCCCCTTTAAGCTCCTGGTTCACACAGGTTGCCCATTTGGCAGAGGAGGAAAGGGAAGAGGGAGAACCAATGAGAGAGTAGCTGTTAGGCATTTGGATGGGCACATGTCACTCTAATTTCCCGGCAGGAAGAAGAATTCACCAAAGTCTCAGCCACCCACCGGGAACCAGTATAGGTCCTGAACCAAATGTTTGGACTTGCGTTCAGCTCACAAAAAACGAGTTGAAAAATGGAGCTCAGGGGCACAGCAATTCACAAACTGGCAGAGTAATCAAGGCCAACTATCGTCCAAAAATCTGTTGAGGGAAGGCAACGAGGCGGACTTGAATGCGAGGCAGAATAGCAGGAAACAGATTTCAAGAGGTACGTTAGAATCGCCTGTAAAGCACAGGAAGAGGGGCACAACTTCGACAATGATGCACTTGGCCAAAAAGGGCGTATGCGTTTTCTCCTGAATATATTCAGGAGAAAACGCATACGCCCTTTTTGGCCAAGCAAGCAAGCGGGCAATGCAAATCTGCACTACAAAGAAGTATCACTTCCCAACGGTCAAAAGGGACATCCACAAAATGTGTAAAAACCAGAAAGGCAAGACAGGCCCTGGAGAACAGGGAGCCTTGTTATGCTGATGGGCGGGATGTAAGTTGCCAACTGCCTCACTGGAGGAGTGCATTGTGTTCCCTAAAACAAGTAAACAACAGAGCTACAGAGCCAAGGGCACTTCCAGTCTAGGGAATATACCTTGGGAAAACTGAAAATCCATAAGACAGAGCCACCCCCAAATTGAGGGCTGCACTGCTTACAAGAACCTCAACCTGGGTACACCTGAAATATCCCAGGAAATATAAAAATGGTTCAAAACATTGTGGAACTTACGTACGATGGAATATCCCTCAGCCATGAAATCAATGTCATAAGACCAGTAGCAGCAAAATGAGTGGATTCAGGTACGATGATTCTAAGTGAAAGAAGTCACACAGAAAAAGAAACTTATCATAAGATATCACTTAGGAAGATCCTGTAAACATGGCAACACATGAACTGAGTTAGGAAAGAGAACAGAGTCTCACATTTAGAAAACACTCTTATGCCTGCTTAAGGGGGAAGGAGAGGTGGGGTGATGCATCAAACCAGAGTTTGATATAAGCACAGGTACTGTTCCAAAAACCAACTATGGAATAGACAAGACCTACACCTTCCTCAGTGAAAGGGACTCAAAACCCCATATTTCCCGCAGAGGAATAGATCTGACTAGTAAGAATCTTAAAACCTATGTATTGATATGTCTCCGTAAGGGAATCAAGTGTGTCTAGACTGGCATAAACATGGCAGCGAGAATCAGCTCAAACCCACTCTAAAAAGGAATTTCAAAAACAGAACAAAGAAACAGGGAAATTCTTTACAATTCCTTCAGGGTCTCTGATGCAACCTGGAATGACCCTATCTACGATGACAGCTGGATGTGGCATGAGGCTGGACACTTGGGACTGAGAGGATTGGTGAGATTGGGTGAGCAAATGCAGACCCTTTAAAGCAATAATGCATGGCAACCATTCCATGGGTCCCACCTCTCCAGGTTGAAGGGAATATTACTACAGCTATAACATGTACGGGAAACCTAGAGAATGGACACACTGTGAATACGAAAGGTTTCTAAAACTCAACGAAGAGTCCCTCTCCTGGTGCTCCGGTTTGACTTTCCAACAGCTTTACTATCAATCTCCCAACTTGGAGAGACAGCCCCTTTAAGCTCCTGGTTCACACAGGTTGCCCATTTGGCAGAGGAGGAAAGGGAAGAGGGAGAACCAATGAGAGAGTAGCTGTTAGGCATTTGGATGGGCACATGTCACTCTAATTTCCCGGCAGGAAGAAGAATTCACCAAAGTCTCAGCCACCCACCGGGAACCAGTATAGGTCCTGAACCAAATGTTTGGACTTGCGTTCAGCTCACAAAAAACGAGTTGAAAAATGGAGCTCAGGGGCACAGCAATTCACAAACTGGCAGAGTAATCAAGGCCAACTATCGTCCAAAAATCTGTTGAGGGAAGGCAACGAGGCGGACTTGAATGCGAGGCAGAATAGCAGGAAACAGATTTCAAGAGGTACGTTAGAATCGCCTGTAAAGCACAGGAAGAGGGGCACAACTTCGACAATGATGCACTTGGCCAAAAAGGGCGTATGCGTTTTCTCCTGAATATATTCAGGAGAAAACGCATACGCCCTTTTTGGCCAAGCAAGCAAGCGGGCAATGCAAATCTGCACTACAAAGAAGTATCACTTCCCAACGGTCAAAAGGGACATCCACAAAATGTGTAAAAACCAGAAAGGCAAGACAGGCCCTGGAGAACAGGGAGCCTTGTTATGCTGATGGGCGGGATGTAAGTTGCCAACTGCCTCACTGGAGGAGTGCATTGTGTTCCCTAAAACAAGTAAACAACAGAGCTACAGAGCCAAGGGCACTTCCAGTCTAGGGAATATACCTTGGGAAAACTGAAAATCCATAAGACAGAGCCACCCCCAAATTGAGGGCTGCACTGCTTACAAGAACCTCAACCTGGGTACACCTGAAATATCCCAGGAAATATAAAAATGGTTCAAAACATTGTGGAACTTACGTACGATGGAATATCCCTCAGCCATGAAATCAATGTCATAAGACCAGTAGCAGCAAAATGAGTGGATTCAGGTACGATGATTCTAAGTGAAAGAAGTCACACAGAAAAAGAAACTTATCATAAGATATCACTTAGGAAGATCCTGTAAACATGGCAACACATGAACTGAGTTAGGAAAGAGAACAGAGTCTCACATTTAGAAAACACTCTTATGCCTGCTTAAGGGGGAAGGAGAGGTGGGGTGATGCATCAAACCAGAGTTTGATATAAGCACAGGTACTGTTCCAAAAACCAACTATGGAATAGACAAGACCTACACCTTCCTCAGTGAAAGGGACTCAAAACCCCATATTTCCCGCAGAGGAATAGATCTGACTAGTAAGAATCTTAAAACCTATGTATTGATATGTCTCCGTAAGGGAATCAAGTGTGTCTAGACTGGCATAAACATGGCAGCGAGAATCAGCTCAAACCCACTCTAAAAAGGAATTTCAAAAACAGAACAAAGAAACAGGGAAATTCTTTACAATTCCTTCAGGGTCTCTGATGCAACCTGGAATGACCCTATCTACGATGACAGCTGGATGTGGCATGAGGCTGGACACTTGGGACTGAGAGGATTGGTGAGATTGGGTGAGCAAATGCAGACCCTTTAAAGCAATAATGCATGGCAACCATTCCATGGGTCCCACCTCTCCAGGTTGAAGGGAATATTACTACAGCTATAACATGTACGGGAAACCTAGAGAATGGACACACTGTGAATACGAAAGGTTTCTAAAACTCAACGAAGAGTCCCTCTCCTGGTGCTCCGGTTTGACTTTCCAACAGCTTTACTATCAATCTCCCAACTTGGAGAGACAGCCCCTTTAAGCTCCTGGTTCACACAGGTTGCCCATTTGGCAGAGGAGGAAAGGGAAGAGGGAGAACCAATGAGAGAGTAGCTGTTAGGCATTTGGATGGGCACATGTCACTCTAATTTCCCGGCAGGAAGAAGAATTCACCAAAGTCTCAGCCACCCACCGGGAACCAGTATAGGTCCTGAACCAAATGTTTGGACTTGCGTTCAGCTCACAAAAAACGAGTTGAAAAATGGAGCTCAGGGGCACAGCAATTCACAAACTGGCAGAGTAATCAAGGCCAACTATCGTCCAAAAATCTGTTGAGGGAAGGCAACGAGGCGGACTTGAATGCGAGGCAGAATAGCAGGAAACAGATTTCAAGAGGTACGTTAGAATCGCCTGTAAAGCACAGGAAGAGGGGCACAACTTCGACAATGATGCACTTGGCCAAAAAGGGCGTATGCGTTTTCTCCTGAATATATTCAGGAGAAAACGCATACGCCCTTTTTGGCCAAGCAAGCAAGCGGGCAATGCAAATCTGCACTACAAAGAAGTATCACTTCCCAACGGTCAAAAGGGACATCCACAAAATGTGTAAAAACCAGAAAGGCAAGACAGGCCCTGGAGAACAGGGAGCCTTGTTATGCTGATGGGCGGGATGTAAGTTGCCAACTGCCTCACTGGAGGAGTGCATTGTGTTCCCTAAAACAAGTAAACAACAGAGCTACAGAGCCAAGGGCACTTCCAGTCTAGGGAATATACCTTGGGAAAACTGAAAATCCATAAGACAGAGCCACCCCCAAATTGAGGGCTGCACTGCTTACAAGAACCTCAACCTGGGTACACCTGAAATATCCCAGGAAATATAAAAATGGTTCAAAACATTGTGGAACTTACGTACGATGGAATATCCCTCAGCCATGAAATCAATGTCATAAGACCAGTAGCAGCAAAATGAGTGGATTCAGGTACGATGATTCTAAGTGAAAGAAGTCACACAGAAAAAGAAACTTATCATAAGATATCACTTAGGAAGATCCTGTAAACATGGCAACACATGAACTGAGTTAGGAAAGAGAACAGAGTCTCACATTTAGAAAACACTCTTATGCCTGCTTAAGGGGGAAGGAGAGGTGGGGTGATGCATCAAACCAGAGTTTGATATAAGCACAGGTACTGTTCCAAAAACCAACTATGGAATAGACAAGACCTACACCTTCCTCAGTGAAAGGGACTCAAAACCCCATATTTCCCGCAGAGGAATAGATCTGACTAGTAAGAATCTTAAAACCTATGTATTGATATGTCTCCGTAAGGGAATCAAGTGTGTCTAGACTGGCATAAACATGGCAGCGAGAATCAGCTCAAACCCACTCTAAAAAGGAATTTCAAAAACAGAACAAAGAAACAGGGAAATTCTTTACAATTCCTTCAGGGTCTCTGATGCAACCTGGAATGACCCTATCTACGATGACAGCTGGATGTGGCATGAGGCTGGACACTTGGGACTGAGAGGATTGGTGAGATTGGGTGAGCAAATGCAGACCCTTTAAAGCAATAATGCATGGCAACCATTCCATGGGTCCCACCTCTCCAGGTTGAAGGGAATATTACTACAGCTATAACATGTACGGGAAACCTAGAGAATGGACACACTGTGAATACGAAAGGTTTCTAAAACTCAACGAAGAGTCCCTCTCCTGGTGCTCCGGTTTGACTTTCCAACAGCTTTACTATCAATCTCCCAACTTGGAGAGACAGCCCCTTTAAGCTCCTGGTTCACACAGGTTGCCCATTTGGCAGAGGAGGAAAGGGAAGAGGGAGAACCAATGAGAGAGTAGCTGTTAGGCATTTGGATGGGCACATGTCACTCTAATTTCCCGGCAGGAAGAAGAATTCACCAAAGTCTCAGCCACCCACCGGGAACCAGTATAGGTCCTGAACCAAATGTTTGGACTTGCGTTCAGCTCACAAAAAACGAGTTGAAAAATGGAGCTCAGGGGCACAGCAATTCACAAACTGGCAGAGTAATCAAGGCCAACTATCGTCCAAAAATCTGTTGAGGGAAGGCAACGAGGCGGACTTGAATGCGAGGCAGAATAGCAGGAAACAGATTTCAAGAGGTACGTTAGAATCGCCTGTAAAGCACAGGAAGAGGGGCACAACTTCGACAATGATGCACTTGGCCAAAAAGGGCGTATGCGTTTTCTCCTGAATATATTCAGGAGAAAACGCATACGCCCTTTTTGGCCAAGCAAGCAAGCGGGCAATGCAAATCTGCACTACAAAGAAGTATCACTTCCCAACGGTCAAAAGGGACATCCACAAAATGTGTAAAAACCAGAAAGGCAAGACAGGCCCTGGAGAACAGGGAGCCTTGTTATGCTGATGGGCGGGATGTAAGTTGCCAACTGCCTCACTGGAGGAGTGCATTGTGTTCCCTAAAACAAGTAAACAACAGAGCTACAGAGCCAAGGGCACTTCCAGTCTAGGGAATATACCTTGGGAAAACTGAAAATCCATAAGACAGAGCCACCCCCAAATTGAGGGCTGCACTGCTTACAAGAACCTCAACCTGGGTACACCTGAAATATCCCAGGAAATATAAAAATGGTTCAAAACATTGTGGAACTTACGTACGATGGAATATCCCTCAGCCATGAAATCAATGTCATAAGACCAGTAGCAGCAAAATGAGTGGATTCAGGTACGATGATTCTAAGTGAAAGAAGTCACACAGAAAAAGAAACTTATCATAAGATATCACTTAGGAAGATCCTGTAAACATGGCAACACATGAACTGAGTTAGGAAAGAGAACAGAGTCTCACATTTAGAAAACACTCTTATGCCTGCTTAAGGGGGAAGGAGAGGTGGGGTGATGCATCAAACCAGAGTTTGATATAAGCACAGGTACTGTTCCAAAAACCAACTATGGAATAGACAAGACCTACACCTTCCTCAGTGAAAGGGACTCAAAACCCCATATTTCCCGCAGAGGAATAGATCTGACTAGTAAGAATCTTAAAACCTATGTATTGATATGTCTCCGTAAGGGAATCAAGTGTGTCTAGACTGGCATAAACATGGCAGCGAGAATCAGCTCAAACCCACTCTAAAAAGGAATTTCAAAAACAGAACAAAGAAACAGGGAAATTCTTTACAATTCCTTCAGGGTCTCTGATGCAACCTGGAATGACCCTATCTACGATGACAGCTGGATGTGGCATGAGGCTGGACACTTGGGACTGAGAGGATTGGTGAGATTGGGTGAGCAAATGCAGACCCTTTAAAGCAATAATGCATGGCAACCATTCCATGGGTCCCACCTCTCCAGGTTGAAGGGAATATTACTACAGCTATAACATGTACGGGAAACCTAGAGAATGGACACACTGTGAATACGAAAGGTTTCTAAAACTCAACGAAGAGTCCCTCTCCTGGTGCTCCGGTTTGACTTTCCAACAGCTTTACTATCAATCTCCCAACTTGGAGAGACAGCCCCTTTAAGCTCCTGGTTCACACAGGTTGCCCATTTGGCAGAGGAGGAAAGGGAAGAGGGAGAACCAATGAGAGAGTAGCTGTTAGGCATTTGGATGGGCACATGTCACTCTAATTTCCCGGCAGGAAGAAGAATTCACCAAAGTCTCAGCCACCCACCGGGAACCAGTATAGGTCCTGAACCAAATGTTTGGACTTGCGTTCAGCTCACAAAAAACGAGTTGAAAAATGGAGCTCAGGGGCACAGCAATTCACAAACTGGCAGAGTAATCAAGGCCAACTATCGTCCAAAAATCTGTTGAGGGAAGGCAACGAGGCGGACTTGAATGCGAGGCAGAATAGCAGGAAACAGATTTCAAGAGGTACGTTAGAATCGCCTGTAAAGCACAGGAAGAGGGGCACAACTTCGACAATGATGCACTTGGCCAAAAAGGGCGTATGCGTTTTCTCCTGAATATATTCAGGAGAAAACGCATACGCCCTTTTTGGCCAAGCAAGCAAGCGGGCAATGCAAATCTGCACTACAAAGAAGTATCACTTCCCAACGGTCAAAAGGGACATCCACAAAATGTGTAAAAACCAGAAAGGCAAGACAGGCCCTGGAGAACAGGGAGCCTTGTTATGCTGATGGGCGGGATGTAAGTTGCCAACTGCCTCACTGGAGGAGTGCATTGTGTTCCCTAAAACAAGTAAACAACAGAGCTACAGAGCCAAGGGCACTTCCAGTCTAGGGAATATACCTTGGGAAAACTGAAAATCCATAAGACAGAGCCACCCCCAAATTGAGGGCTGCACTGCTTACAAGAACCTCAACCTGGGTACACCTGAAATATCCCAGGAAATATAAAAATGGTTCAAAACATTGTGGAACTTACGTACGATGGAATATCCCTCAGCCATGAAATCAATGTCATAAGACCAGTAGCAGCAAAATGAGTGGATTCAGGTACGATGATTCTAAGTGAAAGAAGTCACACAGAAAAAGAAACTTATCATAAGATATCACTTAGGAAGATCCTGTAAACATGGCAACACATGAACTGAGTTAGGAAAGAGAACAGAGTCTCACATTTAGAAAACACTCTTATGCCTGCTTAAGGGGGAAGGAGAGGTGGGGTGATGCATCAAACCAGAGTTTGATATAAGCACAGGTACTGTTCCAAAAACCAACTATGGAATAGACAAGACCTACACCTTCCTCAGTGAAAGGGACTCAAAACCCCATATTTCCCGCAGAGGAATAGATCTGACTAGTAAGAATCTTAAAACCTATGTATTGATATGTCTCCGTAAGGGAATCAAGTGTGTCTAGACTGGCATAAACATGGCAGCGAGAATCAGCTCAAACCCACTCTAAAAAGGAATTTCAAAAACAGAACAAAGAAACAGGGAAATTCTTTACAATTCCTTCAGGGTCTCTGATGCAACCTGGAATGACCCTATCTACGATGACAGCTGGATGTGGCATGAGGCTGGACACTTGGGACTGAGAGGATTGGTGAGATTGGGTGAGCAAATGCAGACCCTTTAAAGCAATAATGCATGGCAACCATTCCATGGGTCCCACCTCTCCAGGTTGAAGGGAATATTACTACAGCTATAACATGTACGGGAAACCTAGAGAATGGACACACTGTGAATACGAAAGGTTTCTAAAACTCAACGAAGAGTCCCTCTCCTGGTGCTCCGGTTTGACTTTCCAACAGCTTTACTATCAATCTCCCAACTTGGAGAGACAGCCCCTTTAAGCTCCTGGTTCACACAGGTTGCCCATTTGGCAGAGGAGGAAAGGGAAGAGGGAGAACCAATGAGAGAGTAGCTGTTAGGCATTTGGATGGGCACATGTCACTCTAATTTCCCGGCAGGAAGAAGAATTAACCAAAGCCTCAGCCACCCACCGGGAACCAGTATAGGTCCTGAACCAAATGTTTGGACTTGCGTTCAGCTCACAGAAAACGAGTTGAAAAATGGAGCTCAGGGGCACAGCAATTCACAAACTGGCAGAGTAATCAAGGCCAACTATCGTCCAAAAATCTGTTGAGGGAAGGCAACGAGGCGGACTTGAATGCGAGGCAGAATAGCAGGAAACAGATTTCAAGAGGTACGTTAGAATCGCCTGTAAAGCACAGGAAGAGGGGCACAACTTCGACAATGATGCACTTGGCCAAAAAGGGCGTATGCGTTTTCTCCTGAATATATTCAGGAGAAAACGCATACGCCCTTTTTGGCCAAGCAAGCAAGCGGGCAATGCAAATCTGCACTACAAAGAAGTATCACTTCCCAACGGTCAAAAGGGACATCCACAAAATGTGTAAAAACCAGAAAGGCAAGACAGGCCCTGGAGAACAGGGAGCCTTGTTATGCTGATGGGCGGGATGTAAGTTGCCAACTGCCTCACTGGAGGAGTGCATTGTGTTCCCTAAAACAAGTAAACATAGAGCTACACAGCCAAGGGCACTTCCAGTCTAGGGAATATACCTTGGGAAAACTGAAAATCCATAAGACAGAGCCACCCCCAAATTGAGGGCTGCACTGCTTACAAGAACCTCAACCTGGGTACACCTGAAATATCCCAGGAAATATAAAAATGGTTCAAAACATTGTGGAACTTACGTACGATGGAATATCCCTCAGCCATGAAATCAATGTCATAAGACCAGTAGCAGCAAAATGAGTGGATTCAGGTACGATGATTCTAAGTGAAAGAAGTCACACAGAAAAAGAAACTTATCATAAGATATCACTTAGGAAGATCCTGTAAACGTGGCAACACATGAACTGAGTTAGGAAAGAGAACAGAGTCTCACATTTAGAAAACACTCTTATGCCTGCTTAAGGGGGAAGGAGAGGTGGGGTGATGCATCAAACCAGAGTTTGATATAAGCACAGGTACTGTTCCAAAAACCAACTATGGAATAGACAAGACCTACACCTTCCTCAGTGAAAGGGACTCAAAACCCCATATTTCCCGCAGAGGAATAGATCTGACTAGTAAGAATCTTAAAACCTATGTATTGATATGTCTCCGTAAGGGAATCAAGTGTGTCTAGACTGGCATAAACATGGCAGCGAGAATCAGCTCAAACCCACTCTAAAAAGGAATTTCAAAAACAGAACAAAGAAACAGGGAAATTCTTTACAATTCCTTCAGGGTCTCTGATGCAACCTGGAATGACCCTATCTACGATGACAGCTGGATGTGGCATGAGGCTGGACACTTGGGACTGAGAGGATTGGTGAGATTGGGTGAGCAAATGCAGACCCTTTAAAGCAATAATGCATGGCAACCATTCCATGGGTCCCACCTCTCCAGGTTGAAGGGAATATTACTACAGCTATAACATGTACGGGAAACCTAGAGAATGGACACACTGTGAATACGAAAGGTTTCTAAAACTCAACGAAGAGTCCCTCTCCTGGTGCTCCGGTTTGACTTTCCAACAGCTTTACTATCAATCTCCCAACTTGGAGAGACAGCCCCTTTAAGCTCCTGGTTCACACAGGTTGCCCATTTGGCAGAGGAGGAAAGGGAAGAGGGAGAACCAATGAGAGAGTAGCTGTTAGGCATTTGGATGGGCACATGTCACTCTAATTTCCCGGCAGGAAGAAGAATTCACCAAAGTCTCAGCCACCCACCGGGAACCAGTATAGGTCCTGAACCAAATGTTTGGACTTGCGTTCAGCTCACAAAAAAACGAGTTGAAAAATGGGGCTCTTGGGCCCAGCAATTCACAAACTGGCAGAGTAATCAAGGCCAACTATCGTCCAAAAATCTGTTGAGGGAAGGCAACGAGGCGGACTTGAATGCGAGGCAGAATAGCAGGAAACAGATTTCAAGAGGTACGTTAGAATCGCCTGTAAAGCACAGGAAGAGGGGCACAACTTCGACAATGATGCACTTGGCCAAAAAGGGCGTATGCGTTTTCTCCTGAATATATTCAGGAGAAAACGCATACGCCCTTTTTGGCCAAGCAAGCAAGCGGGCAATGCAAATCTGCACTACAAAGAAGTATCACTTCCCAACGGTCAAAAGGGACATCCACAAAATGTGTAAAAACCAGAAAGGCAAGACAGGCCCTGGAGAACAGGGAGCCTTGTTATGCTGATGGGCGGGATGTAAGTTGCCAACTGCCTCACTGGAGGAGTGCATTGTGTTCCCTAAAACAAGTAAACAACAGAGCTACAGAGCCAAGGGCACTTCCAGTCTAGGGAATATACCTTGGGAAAACTGAAAATCCATAAGACAGAGCCACCCCCAAATTGAGGGCTGCACTGCTTACAAGAACCTCAACCTGGGTACACCTGAAATATCCCAGGAAATATAAAAATGGTTCAAAACATTGTGGAACTTACGTACGATGGAATATCCCTCAGCCATGAAATCAATGTCATAAGACCAGTAGCAGCAAAATGAGTGGATTCAGGTACGATGATTCTAAGTGAAAGAAGTCACACAGAAAAAGAAACTTATCATAAGATATCACTTAGGAAGATCCTGTAAACATGGCAACACATGAACTGAGTTAGGAAAGAGAACAGAGTCTCACATTTAGAAAACACTCTTATGCCTGCTTAAGGGGGAAGGAGAGGTGGGGTGATGCATCAAACCAGAGTTTGATATAAGCACAGGTACTGTTCCAAAAACCAACTATGGAATAGACAAGACCTACACCTTCCTCAGTGAAAGGGACTCAAAACCCCATATTTCCCGCAGAGGAATAGATCTGACTAGTAAGAATCTTAAAACCTATGTATTGATATGTCTCCGTAAGGGAATCAAGTGTGTCTAGACTGGCATAAACATGGCAGCGAGAATCAGCTCAAACCCACTCTAAAAAGGAATTTCAAAAACAGAACAAAGAAACAGGGAAATTCTTTACAATTCCTTCAGGGTCTCTGATGCAACCTGGAATGACCCTATCTACGATGACAGCTGGATGTGGCATGAGGCTGGACACTTGGGACTGAGAGGATTGGTGAGATTGGGTGAGCAAATGCAGACCCTTTAAAGCAATAATGCATGGCAACCATTCCATGGGTCCCACCTCTCCAGGTTGAAGGGAATATTACTACAGCTATAACATGTACGGGAAACCTAGAGAATGGACACACTGTGAATACGAAAGGTTTCTAAAACTCAACGAAGAGTCCCTCTCCTGGTGCTCCGGTTTGACTTTCCAACAGCTTTACTATCAATCTCCCAACTTGGAGAGACAGCCCCTTTAAGCTCCTGGTTCACACAGGTTGCCCATTTGGCAGAGGAGGAAAGGGAAGAGGGAGAACCAATGAGAGAGTAGCTGTTAGGCATTTGGATGGGCACATGTCACTCTAATTTCCCGGCAGGAAGAAGAATTCACCAAAGTCTCAGCCACCCACCGGGAACCAGTATAGGTCCTGAACCAAATGTTTGGACTTGCGTTCAGCTCACAAAAAACGAGTTGAAAAATGGAGCTCAGGGGCACAGCAATTCACAAACTGGCAGAGTAATCAAGGCCAACTATCGTCCAAAAATCTGTTGAGGGAAGGCAACGAGGCGGACTTGAATGCGAGGCAGAATAGCAGGAAACAGATTTCAAGAGGTACGTTAGAATCGCCTGTAAAGCACAGGAAGAGGGGCACAACTTCGACAATGATGCACTTGGCCAAAAAGGGCGTATGCGTTTTCTCCTGAATATATTCAGGAGAAAACGCATACGCCCTTTTTGGCCAAGCAAGCAAGCGGGCAATGCAAATCTGCACTACAAAGAAGTATCACTTCCCAACGGTCAAAAGGGACATCCACAAAATGTGTAAAAACCAGAAAGGCAAGACAGGCCCTGGAGAACAGGGAGCCTTGTTATGCTGATGGGCGGGATGTAAGTTGCCAACTGCCTCACTGGAGGAGTGCATTGTGTTCCCTAAAACAAGTAAACATAGAGCTACACAGCCAAGGGCACTTCCAGTCTAGGGAATATACCTTGGGAAAACTGAAAATCCATAAGACAGAGCCACCCCCAAATTGAGGGCTGCACTGCTTACAAGAACCTCAACCTGGGTACACCTGAAATATCCCAGGAAATATAAAAATGGTTCAAAACATTGTGGAACTTACGTACGATGGAATATCCCTCAGCCATGAAATCAATGTCATAAGACCAGTAGCAGCAAAATGAGTGGATTCAGGTACGATGATTCTAAGTGAAAGAAGTCACACAGAAAAAGAAACTTATCATAAGATATCACTTAGGAAGATCCTGTAAACGTGGCAACACATGAACTGAGTTAGGAAAGAGAACAGAGTCTCACATTTAGAAAACACTCTTATGCCTGCTTAAGGGGGAAGGAGAGGTGGGGTGATGCATCAAACCAGAGTTTGATATAAGCACAGGTACTGTTCCAAAAACCAACTATGGAATAGACAAGACCTACACCTTCCTCAGTGAAAGGGACTCAAAACCCCATATTTCCCGCAGAGGAATAGATCTGACTAGTAAGAATCTTAAAACCTATGTATTGATATGTCTCCGTAAGGGAATCAAGTGTGTCTAGACTGGCATAAACATGGCAGCGAGAATCAGCTCAAACCCACTCTAAAAAGGAATTTCAAAAACAGAACAAAGAAACAGGGAAATTCTTTACAATTCCTTCAGGGTCTCTGATGCAACCTGGAATGACCCTATCTACGATGACAGCTGGATGTGGCATGAGGCTGGACACTTGGGACTGAGAGGATTGGTGAGATTGGGTGAGCAAATGCAGACCCTTTAAAGCAATAATGCATGGCAACCATTCCATGGGTCCCACCTCTCCAGGTTGAAGGGAATATTACTACAGCTATAACATGTACGGGAAACCTAGAGAATGGACACACTGTGAATACGAAAGGTTTCTAAAACTCAACGAAGAGTCCCTCTCCTGGTGCTCCGGTTTGACTTTCCAACAGCTTTACTATCAATCTCCCAACTTGGAGAGACAGCCCCTTTAAGCTCCTGGTTCACACAGGTTGCCCATTTGGCAGAGGAGGAAAGGGAAGAGGGAGAACCAATGAGAGAGTAGCTGTTAGGCATTTGGATGGGCACATGTCACTCTAATTTCCCGGCAGGAAGAAGAATTCACCAAAGTCTCAGCCACCCACCGGGAACCAGTATAGGTCCTGAACCAAATGTTTGGACTTGCGTTCAGCTCACAAAAAAACGAGTTGAAAAATGGGGCTCTTGGGCCCAGCAATTCACAAACTGGCAGAGTAATCAAGGCCAACTATCGTCCAAAAATCTGTTGAGGGAAGGCAACGAGGCGGACTTGAATGCGAGGCAGAATAGCAGGAAACAGATTTCAAGAGGTACGTTAGAATCGCCTGTAAAGCACAGGAAGAGGGGCACAACTTCGACAATGATGCACTTGGCCAAAAAGGGCGTATGCGTTTTCTCCTGAATATATTCAGGAGAAAACGCATACGCCCTTTTTGGCCAAGCAAGCAAGCGGGCAATGCAAATCTGCACTACAAAGAAGTATCACTTCCCAACGGTCAAAAGGGACATCCACAAAATGTGTAAAAACCAGAAAGGCAAGACAGGCCCTGGAGAACAGGGAGCCTTGTTATGCTGATGGGCGGGATGTAAGTTGCCAACTGCCTCACTGGAGGAGTGCATTGTGTTCCCTAAAACAAGTAAACAACAGAGCTACAGAGCCAAGGGCACTTCCAGTCTAGGGAATATACCTTGGGAAAACTGAAAATCCATAAGACAGAGCCACCCCCAAATTGAGGGCTGCACTGCTTACAAGAACCTCAACCTGGGTACACCTGAAATATCCCAGGAAATATAAAAATGGTTCAAAACATTGTGGAACTTACGTACGATGGAATATCCCTCAGCCATGAAATCAATGTCATAAGACCAGTAGCAGCAAAATGAGTGGATTCAGGTACGATGATTCTAAGTGAAAGAAGTCACACAGAAAAAGAAACTTATCATAAGATATCACTTAGGAAGATCCTGTAAACATGGCAACACATGAACTGAGTTAGGAAAGAGAACAGAGTCTCACATTTAGAAAACACTCTTATGCCTGCTTAAGGGGGAAGGAGAGGTGGGGTGATGCATCAAACCAGAGTTTGATATAAGCACAGGTACTGTTCCAAAAACCAACTATGGAATAGACAAGACCTACACCTTCCTCAGTGAAAGGGACTCAAAACCCCATATTTCCCGCAGAGGAATAGATCTGACTAGTAAGAATCTTAAAACCTATGTATTGATATGTCTCCGTAAGGGAATCAAGTGTGTCTAGACTGGCATAAACATGGCAGCGAGAATCAGCTCAAACCCACTCTAAAAAGGAATTTCAAAAACAGAACAAAGAAACAGGGAAATTCTTTACAATTCCTTCAGGGTCTCTGATGCAACCTGGAATGACCCTATCTACGATGACAGCTGGATGTGGCATGAGGCTGGACACTTGGGACTGAGAGGATTGGTGAGATTGGGTGAGCAAATGCAGACCCTTTAAAGCAATAATGCATGGCAACCATTCCATGGGTCCCACCTCTCCAGGTTGAAGGGAATATTACTACAGCTATAACATGTACGGGAAACCTAGAGAATGGACACACTGTGAATACGAAAGGTTTCTAAAACTCAACGAAGAGTCCCTCTCCTGGTGCTCCGGTTTGACTTTCCAACAGCTTTACTATCAATCTCCCAACTTGGAGAGACAGCCCCTTTAAGCTCCTGGTTCACACAGGTTGCCCATTTGGCAGAGGAGGAAAGGGAAGAGGGAGAACCAATGAGAGAGTAGCTGTTAGGCATTTGGATGGGCACATGTCACTCTAATTTCCCGGCAGGAAGAAGAATTCACCAAAGTCTCAGCCACCCACCGGGAACCAGTATAGGTCCTGAACCAAATGTTTGGACTTGCGTTCAGCTCACAAAAAACGAGTTGAAAAATGGAGCTCAGGGGCACAGCAATTCACAAACTGGCAGAGTAATCAAGGCCAACTATCGTCCAAAAATCTGTTGAGGGAAGGCAACGAGGCGGACTTGAATGCGAGGCAGAATAGCAGGAAACAGATTTCAAGAGGTACGTTAGAATCGCCTGTAAAGCACAGGAAGAGGGGCACAACTTCGACAATGATGCACTGGGCCAAAAAGGGCGTATGCGTTTTCTCCTGAATATATTCAGGAGAAAACGCATACGCCCTTTTTGGCCAAGCAAGCAAGCGGGCAATGCAAATCTGCACTACAAAGAAGTATCACTTCCCAACGGTCAAAAGGGACATCCACAAAATGTGTAAAAACCAGAAAGGCAAGACAGGCCCTGGAGAACAGGGAGCCTTGTTATGCTGATGGGCGGGATGTAAGTTGCCAACTGCCTCACTGGAGGAGTGCATTGTGTTCCCTAAAACAAGTAAACATAGAGCTACAGAGCCAAGGGCACTTCCAGTCTAGGGAATATACCTTGGGAAAACTGAAAATCCATAAGACAGAGCCACCCCCAAATTGAGGGCTGCACTGCTTACAAGAACCTCAACCTGGGTACACCTGAAATATCCCAGGAAATATAAAAATGGTTCAAAACATTGTGGAACTTACGTACGATGGAATATCCCTCAGCCATGAAATCAATGTCATAAGACCAGTAGCAGCAAAATGAGTGGATTCAGGTACGATGATTCTAAGTGAAAGAAGTCACACAGAAAAAGAAACTTATCATAAGATATCACTTAGGAAGATCCTGTAAACATGGCAACACATGAACTGAGTTAGCAAAGAGAACAGAGTCTCACATTTAGAAAACACTCTTATGCCTGCTTAAGGGGGAAGGAGAGGTGGGGTGATGCATCAAACCAGAGTTTGATATAAGCACAGGTACTGTTCCAAAAACCAACTATGGAATAGACAAGACCTACACCTTCCTCAGTGAAAGGGACTCAAAACCCCATATTTCCCGCAGAGGAATAGATCTGACTAGTAAGAATCTTAAAACCTATGTATTGATATGTCTCCGTAAGGGAATCAAGTGTGTCTAGACTGGCATAAACATGGCAGCGAGAATCAGCTCAAACCCACTCTAAAAAGGAATTTCAAAAACAGAACAAAGAAACAGGGAAATTCTTTACAATTCCTTCAGGGTCTCTGATGCAACCTGGAATGACCCTATCTACGATGACAGCTGGATGTGGCATGAGGCTGGACACTTGGGACTGAGAGGATTGGTGAGATTGGGTGAGCAAATGCAGACCCTTTAAAGCAATAATGCATGGCAACCATTCCATGGGTCCCACCTCTCCAGGTTGAAGGGAATATTACTACAGCTATAACATGTACGGGAAACCTAGAGAATGGACACACTGTGAATACGAAAGGTTTCTAAAACTCAACGAAGAGTCCCTCTCCTGGTGCTCCGGTTTGACTTTCCAACAGCTTTACTATCAATCTCCCAACTTGGAGAGACAGCCCCTTTAAGCTCCTGGTTCACACAGGTTGCCCATTTGGCAGAGGAGGAAAGGGAAGAGGGAGAACCAATGAGAGAGTAGCTGTTAGGCATTTGGATGGGCACATGTCACTCTAATTTCCCGGCAGGAAGAAGAATTAACCAAAGTCTCAGCCACCCACCGGGAACCAGTATAGGTCCTGAACCAAATGTTTGGACTTGCGTTCAGCTCACAAAAAACGAGTTGAAAAATGGAGCTCAGGGGCACAGCAATTCACAAACTGGCAGAGTAATCAAGGCCAACTATCGTCCAAAAATCTGTTGAGGGAAGGCAACGAGGCGGACTTGAATGCGAGGCAGAATAGCAGGAAACAGATTTCAAGAGGTACGTTAGAATCGCCTGTAAAGCACAGGAAGAGGGGCACAACTTCGACAATGATGCACTTGGCCAAAAAGGGCGTATGCGTTTTCTCCTGAATATATTCAGGAGAAAACGCATACGCCCTTTTTGGCCAAGCAAGCAAGCGGGCAATGCAAATCTGCACTACAAAGAAGTATCACTTCCCAACGGTCAAAAGGGACATCCACAAAATGTGTAAAAACCAGAAAGGCAAGACAGGCCCTGGAGAACAGGGAGCCTTGTTATGCTGATGGGCGGGATGTAAGTTGCCAACTGCCTCACTGGAGGAGTGCATTGTGTTCCCTAAAACAAGTAAACAACAGAGCTACAGAGCCAAGGGCACTTCCAGTCTAGGGAATATACCTTGGGAAAACTGAAAATCCATAAGACAGAGCCACCCCCAAATTGAGGGCTGCACTGCTTACAAGAACCTCAACCTGGGTACACCTGAAATATCCCAGGAAATATAAAAATGGTTCAAAACATTGTGGAACTTACGTACGATGGAATATCCCTCAGCCATGAAATCAATGTCATAAGACCAGTAGCAGCAAAATGAGTGGATTCAGGTACGATGATTCTAAGTGAAAGAAGTCACACAGAAAAAGAAACTTATCATAAGATATCACTTAGGAAGATCCTGTAAACATGGCAACACATGAACTGAGTTAGGAAAGAGAACAGAGTCTCACATTTAGAAAACACTCTTATGCCTGCTTAAGGGGGAAGGAGAGGTGGGGTGATGCATCAAACCAGAGTTTGATATAAGCACAGGTACTGTTCCAAAAACCAACTATGGAATAGACAAGACCTACACCTTCCTCAGTGAAAGGGACTCAAAACCCCATATTTCCCGCAGAGGAATAGATCTGACTAGTAAGAATCTTAAAACCTATGTATTGATATGTCTCCGTAAGGGAATCAAGTGTGTCTAGACTGGCATAAACATGGCAGCGAGAATCAGCTCAAACCCACTCTAAAAAGGAATTTCAAAAACAGAACAAAGAAACAGGGAAATTCTTTACAATTCCTTCAGGGTCTCTGATGAAACCTGGAATGACCCTATCTACGATGACAGCTGGATGTGGCATGAGGCTGGACACTTGGGACTGAGAGGATTGGTGAGATTGGGTGAGCAAATGCAGACCCTTTAAAGCAATAATGCATGGCAACCATTCCATGGGTCCCACCTCTCCAGGTTGAAGGGAATATTACTACAGCTATAACATGTACGGGAAACCTAGAGAATGGACACACTGTGAATACGAAAGGTTTCTAAAACTCAACGAAGAGTCCCTCTCCTGGTGCTCCGGTTTGACTTTCCAACAGCTTTACTATCAATCTCCCAACTTGGAGAGACAGCCCCTTTAAGCTCCTGGTTCACACAGGTTGCCCATTTGGCAGAGGAGGAAAGGGAAGAGGGAGAACCAATGAGAGAGTAGCTGTTAGGCATTTGGATGGGCACATGTCACTCTAATTTCCCGGCAGGAAGAAGAATTCACCAAAGTCTCAGCCACCCACCGGGAACCAGTATAGGTCCTGAACCAAATGTTTGGACTTGCGTTCAGCTCACAAAAAACGAGTTGAAAAATGGAGCTCAGGGGCACAGCAATTCACAAACTGGCAGAGTAATCAAGGCCAACTATCGTCCAAAAATCTGTTGAGGGAAGGCAACGAGGCGGACTTGAATGCGAGGCAGAATAGCAGGAAACAGATTTCAAGAGGTACGTTAGAATCGCCTGTAAAGCACAGGAAGAGGGGCACAACTTCGACAATGATGCACTTGGCCAAAAAGGGCGTATGCGTTTTCTCCTGAATATATTCAGGAGAAAACGCATACGCCCTTTTTGGCCAAGCAAGCAAGCGGGCAATGCAAATCTGCACTACAAAGAAGTATCACTTCCCACCGGTCAAAAGGGACATCCACAAAATGTGTAAAAACCAGAAAGGCAAGACAGGCCCTGGAGAACAGGGAGCCTTGTTATGCTGATGGGCGGGATGTAAGTTGCCAACTGCCTCACTGGAGGAGTGCATTGTGTTCCCTAAAACAAGTAAACAACAGAGCTACACAGCCAAGGGCACTTCCAGTCTAGGGAATATACCTTGGGAAAACTGAAAATCCATAAGACAGAGCCACCCCCAAATTGAGGGCTGCACTGCTTACAAGAACCTCAACCTGGGTACACCTGAAATATCCCAGGAAATATAAAAATGGTTCAAAACATTGTGGAACTTACGTACGATGGAATATCCCTCAGCCATGAAATCAATGTCATAAGACCAGTAGCAGCAAAATGAGTGGATTCAGGTACGATGATTCTAAGTGAAAGAAGTCACACAGAAAAAGAAACTTATCATAAGATATCACTTAGGAAGATCCTGTAAACGTGGCAACACATGAACTGAGTTAGGAAAGAGAACAGAGTCTCACATTTAGAAAACACTCTTATGCCTGCTTAAGGGGGAAGGAGAGGTGGGGTGATGCATCAAACCAGAGTTTGATATAAGCACAGGTACTGTTCCAAAAACCAACTATGGAATAGACAAGACCTACACCTTCCTCAGTGAAAGGGACTCAAAACCCCATATTTCCCGCAGAGGAATAGATCTGACTAGTAAGAATCTTAAACCCTATGTATTGATATGTCTCCGTAAGGGAATCAAGTGTGTCTAGACTGGCATAAACATGGCAGCGAGAATCAGCTCAAACCCACTCTAAAAAGGAATTTCAAAAACAGAACAAAGAAACAGGGAAATTCTTTACAATTCCTTCAGGGTCTCTGATGCAACCTGGAATGACCCTATCTACGATGACAGCTGGATGTGGCATGAGGCTGGACACTTGGGACTGAGAGGATTGGTGAGATTGGGTGAGCAAATGCAGACCCTTTAAAGCAATAATGCATGGCAACCATTCCATGGGTCCCACCTCTCCAGGTTGAAGGGAATATTACTACAGCTATAACATGTACGGGAAACCTAGAGAATGGACACACTGTGAATACGAAAGGTTTCTAAAACTCAACGAAGAGTCCCTCTCCTGGTGCTCCGGTTTGACGTTCCAACAGCTTTACTATCAATCTCCCAACTTGGAGAGACAGCCCCTTTAAGCTCCTGGTTCACACAGGTTGCCCATTTGGCAGAGGAGGAAAGGGAAGAGGGAGAACCAATGAGAGAGTAGCTGTTAGGCATTTGGATGGGCACATGTCACTCTAATTTCCCGGCAGGAAGAAGAATTCACCAAAGTCTCAGCCACCCACCGGGAACCAGTATAGGTCCTGAACCAAATGTTTGGACTTGCGTTCAGCTCACAAAAAACGAGTTGAAAAATGGAGCTCAGGGGCACAGCAATTCACAAACTGGCAGAGTAATCAAGGCCAACTATCGTCCAAAAATCTGTTGAGGGAAGGCAACGAGGCGGACTTGAATGCGAGGCAGAATAGCAGGAAACAGATTTCAAGAGGTACGTTAGAATCGCCTGTAAAGCACAGGAAGAGGGGCACAACTTCGACAATGATGCACTTGGCCAAAAAGGGCGTATGCGTTTTCTCCTGAATATATTCAGGAGAAAACGCATACGCCCTTTTTGGCCAAGCAAGCAAGCGGGCAATGCAAATCTGCACTACAAAGAAGTATCACTTCCCACCGGTCAAAAGGGACATCCACAAAATGTGTAAAAACCAGAAAGGCAAGACAGGCCCTGGAGAACAGGGAGCCTTGTTATGCTGATGGGCGGGATGTAAGTTGCCAACTGCCTCACTGGAGGAGTGCATTGTGTTCCCTAAAACAAGTAAACAACAGAGCTACACAGCCAAGGGCACTTCCAGTCTAGGGAATATACCTTGGGAAAACTGAAAATCCATAAGACAGAGCCACCCCCAAATTGAGGGCTGCACTGCTTACAAGAACCTCAACCTGGGTACACCTGAAATATCCCAGGAAATATAAAAATGGTTCAAAACATTGTGGAACTTACGTACGATGGAATATCCCTCAGCCATGAAATCAATGTCATAAGACCAGTAGCAGCAAAATGAGTGGATTCAGGTACGATGATTCTAAGTGAAAGAAGTCACACAGAAAAAGAAACTTATCATAAGATATCACTTAGGAAGATCCTGTAAACGTGGCAACACATGAACTGAGTTAGGAAAGAGAACAGAGTCTCACATTTAGAAAACACTCTTATGCCTGCTTAAGGGGGAAGGAGAGGTGGGGTGATGCATCAAACCAGAGTTTGATATAAGCACAGGTACTGTTCCAAAAACCAACTATGGAATAGACAAGACCTACACCTTCCTCAGTGAAAGGGACTCAAAACCCCATATTTCCCGCAGAGGAATAGATCTGACTAGTAAGAATCTTAAAACCTATGTATTGATATGTCTCCGTAAGGGAATCAAGTGTGTCTAGACTGGCATAAACATGGCAGCGAGAATCAGCTCAAACCCACTCTAAAAAGGAATTTCAAAAACAGAACAAAGAAACAGGGAAATTCTTTACAATTCCTTCAGGGTCTCTGATGCAACCTGGAATGACCCTATCTACGATGACAGCTGGATGTGGCATGAGGCTGGACACTTGGGACTGAGAGGATTGGTGAGATTGGGTGAGCAAATGCAGACCCTTTAAAGCAATAATGCATGGCAACCATTCCATGGGTCCCACCTCTCCAGGTTGAAGGGAATATTACTACAGCTATAACATGTACGGGAAACCTAGAGAATGGACACACTGTGAATACGAAAGGTTTCTAAAACTCAACGAAGAGTCCCTCTCCTGGTGCTCCGGTTTGACTTTCCAACAGCTTTACTATCAATCTCCCAACTTGGAGAGACAGCCCCTTTAAGCTCCTGGTTCACACAGGTTGCCCATTTGGCAGAGGAGGAAAGGGAAGAGGGAGAACCAATGAGAGAGTAGCTGTTAGGCATTTGGATGGGCACATGTCACTCTAATTTCCCGGCAGGAAGAAGAATTCACCAAAGTCTCAGCCACCCACCGGGAACCAGTATAGGTCCTGAACCAAATGTTTGGACTTGCGTTCAGCTCACAAAAAACGAGTTGAAAAATGGAGCTCAGGGGCACAGCAATTCACAAACTGGCAGAGTAATCAAGGCCAACTATCGTCCAAAAATCTGTTGAGGGAAGGCAACGAGGCGGACTTGAATGCGAGGCAGAATAGCAGGAAACAGATTTCAAGAGGTACGTTAGAATCGCCTGTAAAGCACAGGAAGAGGGGCACAACTTCGACAATGATGCACTTGGCCAAAAAGGGCGTATGCGTTTTCTCCTGAATATATTCAGGAGAAAACGCATACGCCCTTTTTGGCCAAGCAAGCAAGCGGGCAATGCAAATCTGCACTACAAAGAAGTATCACTTCCCAACGGTCAAAAGGGACATCCACAAAATGTGTAAAAACCAGAAAGGCAAGACAGGCCCTGGAGAACAGGGAGCCTTGTTATGCTGATGGGCGGGATGTAAGTTGCCAACTGCCTCACTGGAGGAGTGCATTGTGTTCCCTAAAACAAGTAAACAACAGAGCTACAGAGCCAAGGGCACTTCCAGTCTAGGGAATATACCTTGGGAAAACTGAAAATCCATAAGACAGAGCCACCCCCAAATTGAGGGCTGCACTGCTTACAAGAACCTCAACCTGGGTACACCTGAAATATCCCAGGAAATATAAAAATGGTTCAAAACATTGTGGAACTTACGTACGATGGAATATCCCTCAGCCATGAAATCAATGTCATAAGACCAGTAGCAGCAAAATGAGTGGATTCAGGTACGATGATTCTAAGTGAAAGAAGTCACACAGAAAAAGAAACTTATCATAAGATATCACTTAGGAAGATCCTGTAAACATGGCAACACATGAACTGAGTTAGGAAAGAGAACAGAGTCTCACATTTAGAAAACACTCTTATGCCTGCTTAAGGGGGAAGGAGAGGTGGGGTGATGCATCAAACCAGAGTTTGATATAAGCACAGGTACTGTTCCAAAAACCAACTATGGAATAGACAAGACCTACACCTTCCTCAGTGAAAGGGACTCAAAACCCCATATTTCCCGCAGAGGAATAGATCTGACTAGTAAGAATCTTAAAACCTATGTATTGATATGTCTCCGTAAGGGAATCAAGTGTGTCTAGACTGGCATAAACATGGCAGCGAGAATCAGCTCAAACCCACTCTAAAAAGGAATTTCAAAAACAGAACAAAGAAACAGGGAAATTCTTTACAATTCCTTCAGGGTCTCTGATGCAACCTGGAATGACCCTATCTACGATGACAGCTGGATGTGGCATGAGGCTGGACACTTGGGACTGAGAGGATTGGTGAGATTGGGTGAGCAAATGCAGACCCTTTAAAGCAATAATGCATGGCAACCATTCCATGGGTCCCACCTCTCCAGGTTGAAGGGAATATTACTACAGCTATAACATGTACGGGAAACCTAGAGAATGGACACACTGTGAATACGAAAGGTTTCTAAAACTCAACGAAGAGTCCCTCTCCTGGTGCTCCGGTTTGACTTTCCAACAGCTTTACTATCAATCTCCCAACTTGGAGAGACAGCCCCTTTAAGCTCCTGGTTCACACAGGTTGCCCATTTGGCAGAGGAGGAAAGGGAAGAGGGAGAACCAATGAGAGAGTAGCTGTTAGGCATTTGGATGGGCACATGTCACTCTAATTTCCCGGCAGGAAGAAGAATTCACCAAAGTCTCAGCCACCCACCGGGAACCAGTATAGGTCCTGAACCAAATGTTTGGACTTGCGTTCAGCTCACAAAAAACGAGTTGAAAAATGGAGCTCAGGGGCACAGCAATTCACAAACTGGCAGAGTAATCAAGGCCAACTATCGTCCAAAAATCTGTTGAGGGAAGGCAACGAGGCGGACTTGAATGCGAGGCAGAATAGCAGGAAACAGATTTCAAGAGGTACGTTAGAATCGCCTGTAAAGCACAGGAAGAGGGGCACAACTTCGACAATGATGCACTGGGCCAAAAAGGGCGTATGCGTTTTCTCCTGAATATATTCAGGAGAAAACGCATACGCCCTTTTTGGCCAAGCAAGCAAGCGGGCAATGCAAATCTGCACTACAAAGAAGTATCACTTCCCAACGGTCAAAAGGGACATCCACAAAATGTGTAAAAACCAGAAAGGCAAGACAGGCCCTGGAGAACAGGGAGCCTTGTTATGCTGATGGGCGGGATGTAAGTTGCCAACTGCCTCACTGGAGGAGTGCATTGTGTTCCCTAAAACAAGTAAACAACAGAGCTACAGAGCCAAGGGCACTTCCAGTCTAGGGAATATACCTTGGGAAAACTGAAAATCCATAAGACAGAGCCACCCCCAAATTGAGGGCTGCACTGCTTACAAGAACCTCAACCTGGGTACACCTGAAATATCCCAGGAAATATAAAAATGGTTCAAAACATTGTGGAACTTACGTACGATGGAATATCCCTCAGCCATGAAATCAATGTCATAAGACCAGTAGCAGCAAAATGAGTGGATTCAGGTACGATGATTCTAAGTGAAAGAAGTCACACAGAAAAAGAAACTTATCATAAGATATCACTTAGGAAGATCCTGTAAACATGGCAACACATGAACTGAGTTAGGAAAGAGAACAGAGTCTCACATTTAGAAAACACTCTTATGCCTGCTTAAGGGGGAAGGAGAGGTGGGGTGATGCATCAAACCAGAGTTTGATATAAGCACAGGTACTGTTCCAAAAACCAACTATGGAATAGACAAGACCTACACCTTCCTCAGTGAAAGGGACTCAAAACCCCATATTTCCCGCAGAGGAATAGATCTGACTAGTAAGAATCTTAAAACCTATGTATTGATATGTCTCCGTAAGGGAATCAAGTGTGTCTAGACTGGCATAAACATGGCAGCGAGAATCAGCTCAAACCCACTCTAAAAAGGAATTTCAAAAACAGAACAAAGAAACAGGGAAATTCTTTACAATTCCTTCAGGGTCTCTGATGCAACCTGGAATGACCCTATCTACGATGACAGCTGGATGTGGTATGAGGCTGGACACTTGGGACTGAGAGGATTGGTGAGATTGGGTGAGCAAATGCAGACCCTTTAAAGCAATAATGCATGGCAACCATTCCATGGGTCCCACCTCTCCAGGTTGAAGGGAATATTACTACAGCTATAACATGTACGGGAAACCTAGAGAATGGACACACTGTGAATACGAAAGGTTTCTAAAACTCAACGAAGAGTCCCTCTCCTGGTGCTCCGGTTTGACTTTCCAACAGCTTTACTATCAATCTCCCAACTTGGAGAGACAGCCCCTTTAAGCTCCTGGTTCACACAGGTTGCCCATTTGGCAGAGGAGGAAAGGGAAGAGGGAGAACCAATGAGAGAGTAGCTGTTAGGCATTTGGATGGGCACATGTCACTCTAATTTCCCGGCAGGAAGAAGAATTCACCAAAGTCTCAGCCACCCACCGGGAACCAGTATAGGTCCTGAACCAAATGTTTGGACTTGCGTTCAGCTCACAAAAAACGAGTTGAAAAATGGAGCTCAGGGGCACAGCAATTCACAAACTGGCAGAGTAATCAAGGCCAACTATCGTCCAAAAATCTGTTGAGGGAAGGCAACGAGGCGGACTTGAATGCGAGGCAGAATAGCAGGAAACAGATTTCAAGAGGTACGTTAGAATCGCCTGTAAAGCACAGGAAGAGGGGCACAACTTCGACAATGATGCACTGGGCCAAAAAGGGCGTATGCGTTTTCTCCTGAATATATTCAGGAGAAAACGCATACGCCCTTTTTGGCCAAGCAAGCAAGCGGGCAATGCAAATCTGCACTACAAAGAAGTATCACTTCCCAACGGTCAAAAGGGACATCCACAAAATGTGTAAAAACCAGAAAGGCAAGACAGGCCCTGGAGAACAGGGAGCCTTGTTATGCTGATGGGCGGGATGTAAGTTGCCAACTGCCTCACTGGAGGAGTGCATTGTGTTCCCTAAAACAAGTAAACATAGAGCTACAGAGCCAAGGGCACTTCCAGTCTAGGGAATATACCTTGGGAAAACTGAAAATCCATAAGACAGAGCCACCCCCAAATTGAGGGCTGCACTGCTTACAAGAACCTCAACCTGGGTACACCTGAAATATCCCAGGAAATATAAAAATGGTTCAAAACATTGTGGAACTTACGTACGATGGTATATCCCTCAGCCATGAAATCAATGTCATAAGACCAGTAGCAGCAAAATGAGTGGATTCAGGTACGATGATTCTAAGTGAAAGAAGTCACACAGAAAAAGAAACTTATCATAAGATATCACTTAGGAAGATCCTGTAAACATGGCAACACATGAACTGAGTTAGGAAAGAGAACAGAGTCTCACATTTAGAAAACACTCTTATGCCTGCTTAAGGGGGAAGGAGAGGTGAGGTGATGCATCAAACCAGAGTTTGATATAAGCACAGGTACTGTTCCAAAAACCAACTATGGAATAGACAAGACCTACACCTTCCTCAGTGAAAGGGACTCAAAACCCCATATTTCCCGCAGAGGAATAGATCTGACTAGTAAGAATCTTAAAACCTATGTATTGATATGTCTCCGTAAGGGAATCAAGTGTGTCTAGACTGGCATAAACATGGCAGCGAGAATCAGCTCAAACCCACTCTAAAAAGGAATTTCAAAAACAGAACAAAGAAACAGGGAAATTCTTTACAATTCCTTCAGGGTCTCTGATGCAACCTGGAATGACCCTATCTACGATGACAGCTGGATGTGGCATGAGGCTGGACACTTGGGACTGAGAGGATTGGTGAGATTGGGTGAGCAAATGCAGACCCTTTAAAGCAATAATGCATGGCAACCATTCCATGGGTCCCACCTCTCCAGGTTGAAGGGAATATTACTACAGCTATAACATGTACGGGAAACCTAGAGAATGGACACACTGTGAATAGGAAAGGTTTCTAAAACTCAACGAAGAGTCCCTCTCCTGGTGCTCCGGTTTGACTTTCCAACAGCTTTACTATCAATCTCCCAACTTGGAGAGACAGCCCCTTTAAGCTCCTGGTTCACACAGGTTGCCCATTTGGCAGAGGAGGAAAGGGAAGAGGGAGAACCAATGAGAGAGTAGCTGTTAGGCATTTGGATGGGCACATGTCACTCTAATTTCCCGGCAGGAAGAAGAATTCACCAAAGTCTCAGCCACCCACCGGGAACCAGTATAGGTCCTGAACCAAATGTTTGGACTTGCGTTCAGCTCACAAAAAACGAGTTGAAAAATGGAGCTCAGGGGCACAGCAATTCACAAACTGGCAGAGTAATCAAGGCCAACTATCGTCCAAAAATCTGTTGAGGGAAGGCAACGAGGCGGACTTGAATGCGAGGCAGAATAGCAGGAAACAGATTTCAAGAGGTACGTTAGAATCGCCTGTAAAGCACAGGAAGAGGGGCACAACTTCGACAATGATGCACTTGGCCAAAAAGGGCGTATGCGTTTTCTCCTGAATATATTCAGGAGAAAACGCATACGCCCTTTTTGGCCAAGCAAGCAAGCGGGCAATGCAAATCTGCACTACAAAGAAGTATCACTTCCCAACGGTCAAAAGGGACATCCACAAAATGTGTAAAAACCAGAAAGGCAAGACAGGCCCTGGAGAACAGGGAGCCTTGTTATGCTGATGGGCGGGATGTAAGTTGCCAACTGCCTCACTGGAGGAGTGCATTGTGTTCCCTAAAACAAGTAAACAACAGAGCTACAGAGCCAAGGGCACTTCCAGTCTAGGGAATATACCTTGGGAAAACTGAAAATCCATAAGACAGAGCCACCCCCAAATTGAGGGCTGCACTGCTTACAAGAACCTCAACCTGGGTACACCTGAAATATCCCAGGAAATATAAAAATGGTTCAAAACATTGTGGAACTTACGTACGATGGAATATCCCTCAGCCATGAAATCAATGTCATAAGACCAGTAGCAGCAAAATGAGTGGATTCAGGTACGATGATTCTAAGTGAAAGAAGTCACACAGAAAAAGAAACTTATCATAAGATATCACTTAGGAAGATCCTGTAAACATGGCAACACATGAACTGAGTTAGGAAAGAGAACAGAGTCTCACATTTAGAAAACACTCTTATGCCTGCTTAAGGGGGAAGGAGAGGTGGGGTGATGCATCAAACCAGAGTTTGATATAAGCACAGGTACTGTTCCAAAAACCAACTATGGAATAGACAAGACCTACACCTTCCTCAGTGAAAGGGACTCAAAACCCCATATTTCCCGCAGAGGAATAGATCTGACTAGTAAGAATCTTAAAACCTATGTATTGATATGTCTCCGTAAGGGAATCAAGTGTGTCTAGACTGGCATAAACATGGCAGCGAGAATCAGCTCAAACCCACTCTAAAAAGGAATTTCAAAAACAGAACAAAGAAACAGGGAAATTCTTTACAATTCCTTCAGGGTCTCTGATGCAACCTGGAATGACCCTATCTACGATGACAGCTGGATGTGGCATGAGGCTGGACACTTGGGACTGAGAGGATTGGTGAGATTGGGTGAGCAAATGCAGACCCTTTAAAGCAATAATGCATGGCAACCATTCCATGGGTCCCACCTCTCCAGGTTGAAGGGAATATTACTACAGCTATAACATGTACGGGAAACCTAGAGAATGGACACACTGTGAATACGAAAGGTTTCTAAAACTCAACGAAGAGTCCCTCTCCTGGTGCTCCGGTTTGACTTTCCAACAGCTTTACTATCAATCTCCCAACTTGGAGAGACAGCCCCTTTAAGCTCCTGGTTCACACAGGTTGCCCATTTGGCAGAGGAGGAAAGGGAAGAGGGAGAACCAATGAGAGAGTAGCTGTTAGGCATTTGGATGGGCACATGTCACTCTAATTTCCCGGCAGGAAGAAGAATTCACCAAAGTCTCAGCCACCCACCGGGAACCAGTATAGGTCCTGAACCAAATGTTTGGACTTGCGTTCAGCTCACAAAAAACGAGTTGAAAAATGGAGCTCAGGGGCACAGCAATTCACAAACTGGCAGAGTAATCAAGGCCAACTATCGTCCAAAAATCTGTTGAGGGAAGGCAACGAGGCGGACTTGAATGCGAGGCAGAATAGCAGGAAACAGATTTCAAGAGGTACGTTAGAATCGCCTGTAAAGCACAGGAAGAGGGGCACAACTTCGACAATGATGCACTTGGCCAAAAAGGGCGTATGCGTTTTCTCCTGAATATATACAGGAGAAAACGCATACGCCCTTTTTGGCCAAGCAAGCAAGCGGGCAATGCAAATCTGCACTACAAAGAAGTATCACTTCCCACCGGTCAAAAGGGACATCCACAAAATGTGTAAAAACCAGAAAGGCAAGACAGGCCCTGGAGAACAGGGAGCCTTGTTATGCTGATGGGCGGGATGTAAGTTGCCAACTGCCTCACTGGAGGAGTGCATTGTGTTCCCTAAAACAAGTAAACAACAGAGCTACAGAGCCAAGGGCACTTCCAGTCTAGGGAATATACCTTGGGAAAACTGAAAATCCATAAGACAGAGCCACCCCCAAATTGAGGGCTGCACTGCTTACAAGAACCTCAACCTGGGTACACCTGAAATATCCCAGGAAATATAAAAATGGTTCAAAACATTGTGGAACTTACGTACGATGGAATATCCCTCAGCCATGAAATCAATGTCATAAGACCAGTAGCAGCAAAATGAGTGGATTCAGGTACGATGATTCTAAGTGAAAGAAGTCACACAGAAAAAGAAACTTATCATAAGATATCACTTAGGAAGATCCTGTAAACATGGCTACACATGAACTGAGTTAGCAAAGAGAACAGAGTCTCACATTTAGAAAACACTCTTATGCCTGCTTAAGGGGGAAGGAGAGGTGGGGTGATGCATCAAACCAGACTTTGATATAAGCACAGGTACTGTTCCAAAAACCAACTATGGAATAGACAAGACCTACACCTTCCTCAGTGAAAGGGACTCAAAACCCCATATTTCCCGCAGAGGAATAGATCTGACTAGTAAGAATCTTAAAACCTATGTATTGATATGTCTCCATAAGGGAATCAAGTGTGTCTAGACTGGCATAAACATGGCAGCGAGAATCAGCTCAAACCCACTCTAAAAAGGAATTTCAAAAACAGAACAAAGAAACAGGGAAATTCTTTACAATTCCTTCAGGGTCTCTGATGAAACCTGGAATGACCCTATCTACGATGACAGCTGGATGTGGCATGAGGCTGGACACGTGGGACTGAGAGGATTGGTGAGATTGGGTGAGCAAATGCAGACCCTTTAAAGCAATAATGCATGGCAACCATTCCATGGGTCCCACCTCTCCAGGTTGAAGGGAATATTACTACAGCTATAACATGTACGGGAAACCTAGAGAATGGACACACTGTGAATACGAAAGGTTTCTAAAACTCAACGAAGAGTCCCTCTCCTGGTGCTCCGGTTTGACTTTCCAACAGCTTTACTATCAATCTCCCAACTTGGAGAGACAGCCCCTTTAAGCTCCTGGTTCACACAGGTTGCCCATTTGGCAGAGGAGGAAAGGGAAGAGGGAGAACCAATGAGAGAGTAGCTGTTAGGCATTTGGATGGGCACATGTCACTCTAATTTCCCGGCAGGAAGAAGAATTCACCAAAGTCTCAGCCACCCACCGGGAACCAGTATAGGTCCTGAACCAAATGTTTGGACTTGCGTTCAGCTCACAAAAAACGAGTCGAAAAATGGAGCTCAGGGGCACAGCAATTCACAAACTGGCAGAGTAATCAAGGCCAACTATCGTCCAAAAATCTGTTGAGGGAAGGCAACGAGGCGAACTTGAATGCGAGGCAGAATAGCAGGAAACAGATTTCAAGAGGTACGTTAGAATCGCCTGTAAAGCACAGGAAGAGGGGCACAACTTCGACAATGATGCACTTGGCCAAAAAGGGCGTATGCGTTTTCTCCTGAATATATTCAGGAGAAAACGCATATGCCCTTTTTGGCCAAGCAAGCAAGCGGGCAATGCAAATCTGCACTACAAAGAAGTATCACTTCCCACCGGTCAAAAGGGACATCCACAAAATGTGTAAAAACCAGAAAGGCAAGACAGGCCCTGGAGAACAGGGAGCCTTGTTATGCTGATGGGCGGGATGTAAGCTGCCAACTGCCTCCCTGGAGGAGTGCATTGTGTTCCCTAAAACAAGTAATCAACAGAGCTACAGAGCCAAGGGCACTTCCAGTCTAGGGAATATACATTGGGAAAACTGAAGATCCATAAGACACAGCCACCCCCAAATTGAGGGCTGCACTGCTTACAAGAACCTCAACCTGGGTACACCTGAAATATCCCAGGAAATATAAAAATGGTTCAAAACATTGTGGAACTTACGTACGATGGAATATCCCTCAGCCACGAAATCAATGTCATAAGACCAGTAGCAGCAAAATGAGTGGATTCAGGTACGATGATTCTAAGTGAAAGAAGTCACACAGAAAAAGAAACTTATCATAAGATATCAATTAGGAAGATCCTGTAAACATGGCTACACATGAACTGAGTTAGCAAAGAGAACAGAGTCTCACATTTAGAAAACACTCTTATGCCTGCTTAAGGGGGAAGGAGAGGTGGGGTGATGCATCAAACCAGAGTTTGATATAAGCACAGGAAACGTTCCAAAATCCAACTATGGAATAGACAAGACCTACACCTTCCTCAGTGAAAGGGACTCAAAACCCCATATTTCCCGCAGAGGAATAGATCTGACTAGTAAGAATCTTAAAACCTATGTATTGATATGTCTCCGTAAGGGAATCAAGTGTGACAAGACTGGCATAAACATGGCAGCGAGAATCAGCTCAAACCCACTCTAAAAAGGAATTTCAAAAACAAAACAAAGAAACAGGGAAATTCTTTACAATTCCTTCAGGGTCTCTGATGAAACCTGGAATGACCCTATCTACAATGACAGCTGGATGTGGCATGAGGCTGGACACTTGGGACTGAGAGGATTGGTGAGATTGGGTGAGCAAATGCAGACCCTTTAAAGCAATAATGCATGGCACCCATTCCATGGGTCCCAACTCTCCAGGTTGAAGGGAATATTACTACAGCTATAACATGTATGGGAAACCTAGAGAATGGACACACTGTGAATAGGAAAGGTTTCTAAAACTCAACGAAGTGTCCCTCTCCTGGTGCTGCGGTTTGACTTTCCAACTGCTTTCCTATCAATCTCCCAACTTGGAGAGACAGCCCCTTTAAGCTCCTGGTTCGCCCAGGTTGCCAATCTGGCAGAGGATGAAAGGGAAGAGGGAGAACCAATGAGAGAGTAGCTGTTAGGCATTTGGATGGGCACATGTCACTCTAATTTCCCGGCAGGAAGAAGAATTAACCAAAGTCTCAGCCACCCACCGGGAACCAGTATAGGTCCTGAACCCAAAGTTTGGACTTGCGTTCAGCTCACAAAAAGCGAGTTGAAAAATGGAGCTCAGGGGCACAGCAATTCACAAACTGGCAGAGTAATCAAGGCCAACTATCGTCCAAAAATCTGTTGAGGGAAGGCAACGAGGCGGACTTGAAAGCGAGGCAGAATAGCAGGAAACAGATTTCAAGAGGTACTTTGGAATCGCCTGTAAAGCACAGGAAGAGGGGCACAACTTCGACAATGATGCACTTGGCCAAAAAGGGCGTATGCGTTTTCTCCTGAATATATTCAGGAGAAAACGCATACGCCCTTCTTGGCCAAGCAAGCAAGCGGGCAATGCAAATCTGCACTACAAAGAAGTATCACTTCCCACCGGTCAAAAGGGACATCCACAAAATGTGTAAAAACCAGAAAGGCAAGACAGGCCCTGGAGAACAGGGAGCCTTGTTATGCTGATGGGCGGGATGTAAGTTGTCAACTGCCTCCCTGGAGGAGTGCATTGTGTTCCCTAAAACAAGTAAACAACAGAGCTACAGAGCCAATGGCACGTCCAGTCTAGGGAATATACATTGGGAAAACTGAAAATCCATAAGACAGAGCCACCCCCAAATTGAGGGCTGCACTGCTTACAGGAACCTCAACGTGGGTACACCTGAAATATCCCAGGAAATATAAAAATGGTTCCAAACATCGTGGAACTTACGCACGGTGGAATATCCCTCAGCCATGAAATCAATGTCATAAGACCAGTAGCAGCAAAATGAGTGGATTCATGTACGATGATTCTAAGTGAAAGAAGTCACACAGGAAAAGAAACTTATCATAAGATATCACTTAGGAAGATCCTGTAAACATGGCTACACATGAACTGAGTTAGGCAAGAGAACAGAGTCTCACATTTAGAAAACACTCTTATGCCTGCTTAAGGGGGAAGGAGAGGTGGGGTGATGCATCAAACCAGAGTTTGATATAAGCACAGGTACCGTTCCAAAAACCAACTATGGAATAGACAAGACCTACACCTTCCTCAGTGAAAGGGACTCAAAACCCCATATTTCCCGCAGAGGAATAGATCTGACTAGTAAGAATCTTAAAACCTATGTATTGATATGTCTCCGTAAGGGAATCAAGGGTGTCTAGACTGGCATAAACATGGCAGCGAGAATCAGCTCAAACCCACTCTAAAAAGGAATTTCAAAAACAGAACAAAGAAACAGGGAAATTCTTTACAATTCCTTCAGGGTCTCTGATGCAACCTGGAATGACCCTATCTACAATGACAGCTGGATGTGGCATAAGGCTGGACACTTGGGACTGAGAGGATTTGTGAGATTGGGTGAGCAAATGCAGACCCTTTAAAGCAATAATGCATGGCAACCATTCCATGGGTCCCAACTCTCCAGGTTGAAGGGAATATTACTACAGCTATAACATGTACGGAAACAGAGAGAATGGACACACTGTGAATACGAAAGGTTTCTAAAACTCAACGAAGAGTCCCTCTCCTGGTGCTCCGGTTTGACTTTCCAACAGCTTTACTATCAATCTCCCAACTTGGAGAGACAGACCCTTTAAGCTCCTGGTTCACACAGGTTGCCCATTTGGCAGAGGAGGAAAGGGAAGAGGGAGAACCAATGAGAGAGTAGCTGTTAGGCATTTGGATGGGCACATGTCACTCTAATTTCCCGGCAGGAAGAAGAATTAACCAAAGTCTCAGCCACCCACCGGGAACCAGTATAGGTCCTGAACCAAATGTTTGGACTTGCGTTCAGCTCACAAGAAACGAGTTGAAAAATGGAGCTCAGGGGCACAGCAATTCACAAACTGGCAGAGTAATCTAGGCCAACTATCGTCCAAAAATCTGTTGAGGGAAGGCAACGAGGCGGACTTGAAAGCGAGGCAGAATAGCAGGAAACAGATTTCAAGAGGTACGTTGGAATCGCCTGTAAAGCACAGGAAGACGGGAACAACTTCGACAATGATGCACTTGGCCAAAAAGGGCGTATGCGCTTTCTCCTGAATATATTCAGGAGAAAACTACAATGAGGTATCACCTCACACCTGTTAGAATCGGCATCATCAGAAAATCTACAAACAACCAATTCTGGGGAGGGTGTGGACAAAAGGAGCCCTCTTCCACTATTGGTGGGAATGTAAATTGATAGAGTCTCTATGGAGAACAGTATGGAGTTTCCTTAAAAAAACTAGAAATAGAATTACCATCTGATCCAGCAATCCCACTTCTGGGCATATACCCAGAGAAAACCGTATTTCAAAAAGGCACATTCACCACAATGTTCGTTGCAGCACTATTTACAATAGCAAGGTAATGGAAGCAACCTAAATGCCCACAGACAGATGAATGGATAAAGATGTGGTACATATATGAAATGGAATATTATTCGGCCATAAAAAGGAATGAAACTGGGTCATTTGTAGAGACATCGATGGATCGAGAGACTGTCATACAGAATGAAGTAAGTCAGAAAGAAGAAAACAAATACTGTATATTAATGCATATATGAGGAAACTAAAAAAATGGTACGGATGAACTGGTTTGCAGGGAAGAAATAGAGACACAGAGGTAGAGAACAAACATATGGACAACAATTGTGGGAAGACATGGGGTGCTGGTGGTGGGATGAGTTGGGAGATTGGGATTGACCTGTATAAATGTATATGCATAAAATACATAACTAATAATAACCTGCTGTATAAAAACATAAATAAAATAAAATTTCAAAATTCTAAAAAATAAAATTTAAAAATAAAACAGAAAAAATTCTTCCCGTCACACAGATGTATTTATAGGAATGAATTATTTCCATGCTTATATTTATAAATACATAAAAGAGAAATAAAATCTAACTTGAACCATAAAAGAAAAAAAAAAAGTAAACCCACTAGTTATACAGAGGAAAACCCTATCAGGGCCCTTGCTCCAGCGGTAAACAATTCTGAAATTGGTCAGAGGTGGGGAACCATCTCCCATATAGCCAGCAACCCACCCCCCACGCAAGGAGCGTCCTCATTGCAAAGCTGGGGGACAGTGCCGAGGCATCTGTGAGTAAACGTGAGCTGAGCCCCAGGCCAGCTGCTGCTGAACTGTTCCCACCCTTTCCAGGTAAATCACCTGAATATGTACAAGGGCTTGAAAGCCTAGAGGAAGGACCGTGGAGCCACACCAGCGACAGCACGCAGGCCAACTTGGTGCCTGCAGGCCAGCCAGGGTGGTCCTGGACCCTGGCGCTCTTCCAGAAGCTTCCCATTGCCCTGCCTGAGATACCCCTCCTGTCCCGGCCCCCACTGCTTTTTTCCTTCCTCACCTCTGTCCAGAGAGAAATTCCAGCGGAAGGTATGGGTGACACATCCTCTTCTTTACAGGCGGCAGCCTGGCAACTCCTGCAGAAAGGCCAGCAGAACCCCACTCACACCGGGCCACCCACAAAGCTGTGGCCCCTCACTCCCTCCCACCAGCACAGCCCCGAGACTGCTGACGGGGCAGAGAATATGGGGTCAGGCACAGCTTCAGGGGTTATTGCTGCCTAGAGCGCTGTTTATATTGACCTCAACGAGGCACACCTGGGGAGGGCGGGCCGGCAGGGTATGGCTGCCCAGGTCAGCTAATCCACAACCCTGAGGGAATCACATTGCTGAAAATGGACCCCGCTAAGGCAGAAGAGAAGCCAAGGGAAAAAAGGACACAATGCCATTTGCAGCACCGTAGATGAGTCTAGAAGTAATCACGTGACTTGTAGTAGGTCAGAAAGTGAAAGACACATATCATATCATATCACTTATAGGTGTTACCTAAAAATGGATACCAAGGCAGATATGTCCACGGAGAAGGGCAATCACAGATTCATTAAACAAACTTATGGTTCACCAATGGAAAGGTGTGAGGATTGGTTTCATTACGATATCGGTGTTAACAGACATATACAAACACAGGTGACATATATAATCACCAAAGACCTACAGAATACCAAGAGAGGACTACTCAACATTCTGTCATAACGTACATGGGAAAAGGATCCCAGGAAGAACAGACATCTGTATATGTGTAAAAGAACCACATCTTCCACACCTACAACAAACCAAACATTGTAATCAAACTTGCTGTAATAGAAAATAAAAAATTAAATTAAAAACACGAACAAGAAGTAGTGAGACAAACGTGAGGGGCTTTCTCCTGGCACATTCCATTCTAAACTCCAATCTAGAACACCACTTCCACTGAGGCTCTCTTGCCCTAGTAACCAGATTTGGTAAGGGTGAACTGCTGCCACCTTGTGGCCGTTTCACACAACAGCAACTTTAATCCCAGCGCTAATGGTCAGTTGATATTCAAAATCATTGCAGGCCTGTAAATGACACCTGCCCTGAAAACAAATCCTGGGGTCACATATCGACCAAAAATTTCAAAGGACGTCCATATTTCAAAACCACCGTTTCAAAAGGCATATTTTACGCACATTAGTGTTCTGCTTCTTTTCCTTTCTTTCCTTTTTTGTTAAAAAACACGGGAATGGAAAAAGGCATCCCTCAGAATGGGCGAAAATCGTTGCAGACGAATCAATGGACAGAGGTTTAATCTCCAATATATATAAACAGCTCATGCAGCTTAATATTAAAAAAACAAACAACCCAATACAAAAATGGTCAGAAGATCTAAAGAGACGTTTCTTCAAAGAAGACACAGAGATGGCCAAGACGCACATTAAAAGCTGCTCAACAGCAATAATTATTAGAGAAATGCAAATCAAAACTACAATGAGGTATCACCTCACACCTGTTAGAATCGGCATCATCAGAAAATCTACAAACAACCAATTCTGGGGAGGGTGTGGACAAAAGGAGCCCTCTTCCACTATTGGTGGGAATGTAAATTGATACAGTCACTATGGAGAACAGTATGGAGTTTCCTTAAAAAAACTAGAAATAGAATTACCATCTGATCCAGCAATCCCACTTCTGGGCATATACCCAGAGAAAACCGTATTTCAAAAAGGCACATTCACCACAATGTTCGTTGCAGCACTATTTACAATAGCCAGGTAATGGAAGCAACCTAAATGCCCACAGACAGATGAATGGATAAAGATGTGGTACATATATAAAATGGAATATGACTCGGCCATAAAAAAGAATGAAACTGGGTCATTTGTAGAGACATCGATGGATCGAGAGACTGTCATACAGAATGAAGTAAGTCAGAAAGAGGAAAACAAATATTGTCTATTAACGCATATATGTGGAGCCTAAAAATGGTACAGATGAACTGGTTGGCAGGGCAGAAATAGAGACACAGAGGTAGAGAACAAACGTATGGACACCAAGTGTGGGAAGCCATGGGGTGGTGGTGGTGGGATGAGTTGGGAGTTTGGGATTGACCTGTATACATGTATATGCATAAAATACATAACTAATAATAACGTGCTGTATAAAAAATATAAATAAAATAAAATTTCAAAATTTTAAAAAATAAAATTTAGAAATAAAACAGAAAAAAGTTCTTCCCGTCACACAGATGTATTTATAGGAATGAATTATTTCCATGCTTATATCTATAAATACATAAAAGAGGAATAAAATCTAACTTGAACCATAAAAGAAAAAAAAAAAACCTGAACTCACGAGTTTTACAGAGGAAAATCCTATCTGGGCACTTGCTCCAGCGGTAAACAATTCTGAAATTGGTCAGAGGTGGGGAACCATCTCCCATACAGCCAGCAACCCAACCCCCACGCAAGGAGCGTCCTCATTGCAAAGCTGGGGGACAGTGCCGAGGCATCTGTGAGTAAACGTGAGCTGAGCCCCAGGCCAGCTGCTGCTGAACTGTTCCCACCATTCCCAGGTAAAACACCTGAATATGTACAAGGGCTTGAAAGCCTAGAGGAAGGACCGTGGAGCCACACCAGCGACAGCACGCAGGCCAACTTGCTGCCTGCAGGCCAGCCACGGTGGTCGTGGCCCCGGGATCTCTTCCAGAAGCTTTCCATTGCCCTGCCTGAGATACCCCTCCTGTCCCGGCCCCCACTGCTTTTTTCCTTTCTCACCTCTGTCCGGAGAGAAATTCCAGCGGAAGGTATGTGTGACACATCCTCTTCTTTACAGGCGGCAGCCTGGCAACTCCTGCAGAAAGGCCAGCAGAGCCCCACTCACACCGGGCCACACACAAAGCTGTGGCCCCTCACTCCCTCCCACCAGCACAGCCCCGAGACTGCTGACGGGGCAGAGAATATGGAGTCAGGCACAGCTTCAGGGGCTATTGCTGCGTGGAGCTCTCTTTATATTGACCTCAACGAGGCACACCTGGGGAGGGCGGGCCGGCAGGGTAAGGTTGCCCAGGTCAGCTAATCCACAACCCTCAGGGAATCACATTGTTGAAAATGGACCTCGCTAAGGCAGAAGAGAAGCCAAGGGACAAAGGACACAATGCAATTTGCAGCACCGTAGATGAGTCTAGAAGTAATCACGTGACTTGTAGTAACTCAGAAAGTGAAAGACACATATCATATCATATCACTTATAGGTGTTACCTAAAAATGGATACCAGGGCAGATATTTCCACGGAGAAGGGCAATCACAGATTCATTAAACAAACTTATGGTTCACCAATGGAAAGGTGTGAGGATTGGTTTCATTACGATATCGGGGTAAACACACATATACAAACACAGGTGACATATATAATCACCAAAGACCTTCAGAATACCAAGAGAGGACTACTCAACATTCTGTCATAACATACATGGGAAAAGGATCCCAGGAAGAACAGTCATCTGTATATGTGTAAAAGAACCACATCTTCCACACCTACAACAAGCCAAACATTGTAATCAAACTTGCTGTAATAAAAAATAAAAAATTAAATTAAAAACACGAACAAGAAGTAGTGAGACAAACGTGAGGGGCTTTCTCCTGGCACATTCCATTCTAAACTCCAATCTAGAACACCACTTCCACTGAGGCTCTCTTGCCCTAGTAACCAGATTTGGTAAGGGTGAACTGCTGCCACCTTGTGGCCGTTTCACACAACAGCAGCTTTAATCCCAGCGCTAATGGTCAGTTGATATTCAAAATCATTGCAGGCCTGTAAATGACACCTGCCCTGAAAACAAATCCTGGGGTCACGTATCAACCAAAAAATTCAAAGGCCGTCCATATTTCAAAACGACCATTTCAAAAGGCATATTTTACGCACATTAGTGTTCTGCTTCTTTTCCTTTCTTTCCTTTTTTGTTAAAAAACACGGGAATAGAAAATGGCATCCCAAAGAATGGGCGAAAATCGTTGCAGACGAATCAATGGACAGAGGTTTAATCTCCAATATATATAAACAGCTCATGCAGCTTAATATTAAAAAAAGAAACAACCCAAAAAAAAATGGGCAGAAGATCTAAAGAGACGTTTCTTCAAAGGAGACACAGAGATGGCCAAGACGCACATGAAAAGCTGCTCAACAGAACTAATTATTAGAGAAATGCCAATCAAAAGTACAATGAGGTATCACCTCACACCTGTTAGAATCGGCATCATCAGAAAATCTACAAACAACCAATTCTGGGGAGGGTGTGGACAAAAGGAGCCCTCTTCCACTATTGGTGGGAATGTAAATTGATACAGTCACTATGGAGAACAGTATGGAGTTTCCTTAAAAAATCTAGAAATAGAATTACCATCTGATCCAGCAATCCCACTTCTGGGCATATACCCAGAGAAAACCGTAAATCAAAAAGGCACATTCACCACAAAGTTCGTTGCAGCACAATTTACAACAGCCAGGTAATACAAGCCACCTAAATGCCCACAGACAGATAAATGGATAAAGATGTGGTACATATATAAAATGGAATATTACTCGGCCATAAAAAGGAATGAAACTGGGTCATTTGTAGAGACATCGATGGATCAAGGGACTGTCATACAGAATGAAGTCAGAAAGAGGAAACCAAATACTGTATATTAATGCATATATGTGGAACCCAAAAAAATGGTACAGATGAACTGGTTTGCAGCGAAGAAATAGAGACACAGAGGTAGAGAACAAACGTATGGACACCAAGTGTGGGAAGACATGGGGTGGTGGTGGTGGGATGAGTTGGGAGATTGGGATTGACCTGTATACATTTATATGCATAAAATACATAACTAATAATAACCTGCTGTATAAAAAAATAAATTAATTAATTTCAAAATTCTAAACAATAAAATTTAAAAATAAAAGAGAAAAAAGTTGTTCCCGTCTCACAGATGTATTTATAGGAATGAATTATTTCCATGCTTATATCTATAAATACATAAAAGAGGAATAAAACCTAACTTGAAACATAAAAGAAAAAAAAACCTGAACCCACCATTTATACAGAGGAAAACCCTATCTGGACACTTGCTCCAGCGGTAAACAATTCTGAAATTGGTCAGAGGTGTGGAACCATCTCCCATACAGCCAGCACCCCACACCCCACACAAGGAGCGTCCTCATTGCATAGCTCGGGGACTGTGCCGAGGCATCTGTGCGTAAACGTGAGCTGAGCCCCAGGCCAGCTGCTGCTGAACTGTTCCCACCCTTCCCAGGTAAAACACCTGAATATGTACAAGGGCTTGAAAGCCTAGAGGAAGGGCCGTCGAGCCACACCAGCGACAGCACGCAGGCCAACTTGGTGCCTGCAGGCCAGCCAGGGTGGTCCTGGCCCCGGGCGCTCTTCCGGAAGCTTTCCATTGCCCTGCCTGAGATATGCCTCCTGTCCTGGCCCCCACTGCTTTTTTCCTTCCTCACCTCTGTCCGGAGAGAAATTCCAGCGGAAGGTATGGGTGACACATCCTCTTCTTTACAGGTGTCAGCCTGGCAACTCCTGCAGAAAGGCCAGCAGAGCCCCACTCACACCGGGCCACCCACAAAGCTGTGGCCCCTCACTCCCACCCACCAGCACAGCCCCGAGACTGCTGACGGGGCAGAGAATATGGAGTCAGGCACAGCTTCAGGGGCTATTGCTGCCTGGAGCGCTGTTTATATTGACCTCAATGAGTCACACCTGGGGAGGGCGGGCCGGCAGGGTATGGCTGCCCAGGTCAGCTAATCCACATCCCTCAGGGAATCACATTGTTGAAAATGGACCTCGCTAAGGCAGAAGAGAAGCCAAGGAAAAAAAGGACACAATTCCATTTGCAGCACCGTAAATGAGTCTAGAAGTAATCACGTGACTTGTAGTAAGTCAGAAAGTGAAAGACACATACCATATCATATCACTTATAGGTGTTACCTAAAAATGGATACCAGGGCAGATATTTCCACAGAGAAGGGCAATCACAGATTCATTAAACAAACTTATGGTTCACCAATGGAAAGGTGTGAGGATTGGTTTCATTACGATATAGGGATTAACAGACATATACAAACACAGGTGACATATAAAATCATCAAAGACCTACAGAATACCAAGAGAGGACTACTCAAAATTCTGTCATAACGTACATGGGAAAAGGATCCCAGGAAGAACAGACATCTGTATATGTGTAAAAGAACCACATCTTCCACACCTACAACAAGCCAAACATTGTAATCAAACTTGCTGTAATAAAAAATAAAAAAAATAAATTAAAAACACGAACAAGAATTAGTGAGACAAACTTGAGGGGCTTTCTCCTGGCACATTCCATTCTAAATTCCAATCTAGAACACCACTTCCACTGAGGCTCTCTTGCCCTAGTAACCAGATTTGGTAAGGGTGAACTGCTGCCACCTTGTGGCCGTTTCACACAACAGCAGCTTTAATCCCAGCGCTAATGGTCAGTTGATATTCAAAATCATTGCAGGCCTGTAAATGACACCTGCCCTGAACACAAATCCTGGGGTCACATAACGACCAAAAAATTCAAAGGATGTCCATATTTCAAAACGACCGTTTCAAAAGGCATATTTTACGCACATTAGTGTTCTGCTTCTTTTCCTTTCTTTCCTTTTTTGTTAAAAAAAAACGGGAATGGAAAAAGGCATCCCTCAGAATGGGCAAAAATCGTTGCAAACGAATCAATGGACAGAGGTTTAATCTCCAATATATATAAACAGCTCATGCAGCTTAATATTAAAAAAACAAACAACCCAATACAAAAATGGGCAGAAGATCTAAAGAGGCGTTTCTTCAAAGAAGACACAGAGATGGCCAAGACGCCCATGAAAAGCTGCTCAACAGCACTAATTATTAGAGAAATGCAAATCAAAACTACAATGAGGTATCACCTCACACCTGTTAGAATCGGCATCATCAGAAAATCTACAAACAACCAATTCTGGGGAGGGTGTGGACAAAAGGAGCCCTCTTCCACTATTGGTGGGAATGTAAATTGATACAGTCACTATGGAGAACAGTATGGAGTTTCCTTAAAAAATCTAGAAATAGAATTACCATCTGATCCAGCAATCCCACTTCTGGGCATATACCCAGAGAAAACCGTAAATCAAAAAGGCACATTCACCACAAAGTTCGTTGCAGCACAATTTACAACAGCCAGGTAATACAAGCCACCTAAATGCCCACAGACAGATAAATGGATAAAGATGTGGTACATATATAAAATGAAATATTACTCGGCCATAAAAAGGAATGAAACTGGGTCATTTGAGGAGACATCGATGGATCAAGAGACTGTCATACAGAATGAAGTCAGAAAGAGGAAACCAAATACTGTATATTAAGGCATATATGTGGAACCTAAAAAATGGTACAGATGAACTGGTTTGCAGGGAAGAAATAGAGACACAGAGGTAGAGAACAAACGTATGGATACCAAGGGTGGGAAGCCATGGGGTGGTGGTGGTGGGATGAGTTGGGAGATTGGGATTGACCTGTATACATGTATATGCATAAAATACATAACTAATAATAAACTGCTGTATAAAAAAATAAATTAATTAATTTCAAAATTCTAAAAAATAAAATTTAAAAATAAAAGAGAAAAAAGTTCTTCTCGTCACACAGATGTATTTATAGGAATGAATTATTTCCATGCTTATATCTATAAATACATAAAAGAGGAATAAAATCTAACTTGAAACATAAAAGAAAAAAAAACCCTGAACTCACCATTTATACAGAGGAAAACACTATCTGGACACTTGCTACAGCGGTAAACAATTCTGAAATTGGTCAGAGGTGGGGAACCATCTCCCATACAGCCAGCAACCCAACCCCCACGCAAGGAGCGTCCTCATTGCAAAGCTGGGGGATTGTGCCGAGACATCTGTGCGTAAACGTGAGCTGAGCCCCAGGCCAGCTGCTGCTGAACTATTCCCACCCTTCCCAGGTAAAACACCTGAATATGTACAAGGGCTTGAAAGCCTAGAGGAAGGGCCATCGAGCCACACCAGCGACAGCACGCAGGCCAAGTTGGTGCCTGCAGGCCAGCCAGGGTGGTCCTGGCCCCGGGCACTCTTCAGGAATCTTTCCATTGCCCTGCCTGAGATACCCCTCCTGTCCTGGCCCCCACTGCTTTTTTCCTTCCTCACCTCTGTCCGGAGAGAAATTCCAGCGGAAGGTATGGGTGACACATCCTCTTCTTTACAGGTGTCAGCCTGGCAACTCCTTCAGAAAGGCCAGCAGAGCCCCACTCACACCGGGCCACCCACAAAGCTGTGGCCCCTCACTCCCACCCACCAGCACAGCCCAGAGACTGCTGACGGGGCAGAGAATATGGAGTCAGGCACAGCTTCAGGGGCTATTGCTGCCTGGAGCGCTGTTTATATTGACATCAGCGAGGCACACCTGGGGAGGGCGGGCCGGCAGGGTAAGGCTGCCCAGGTCAGCTAATCCACAACCCTCAGGGAATCACATTGTTGAAAATGGACCCCGCTAAGGCAGAAGAGAAGCCAAGGGAAAAAAGGACACAATGCCATTTGCAGCACCGTAGATGAGTCTAGAAGTAATCACGTGACTTGTAGTAAGTCAGAAAGTGAAAGACACATATCATATCATATCACTTATAGGTGTTACCTAAAAATGGATACCAGGGCAGATATTTCCACGGAGAAGGGCAATCACAGATTCATTAAACAAACTTATGGTTCACCAATGGAAAGGTGTGAGGATTGGTTTCATTACGATATAGGGGTTAATAGACATATACAAACACAGGTGACATATATAATCACCAAAGACCTACAGAATACCAAGAGAGGACTACTCAACATTCTGTCATAACGTACATGGGAAAAGGATCCCAGGAAGAACAGATATCTGTATATGTGTAAAAGAACCACCTCTTCCACACCTACAACAAGCCAAACATTGTAATCAAACTTGCTGTAATAAAAAATAAAAAAAATAAATTAAAAACACGAACAAGAAGTAGTGAGACAAACTTGAGGGGCTTTCTCCTGGCACATTCCATTCTAAACTCCAATCTAGAACACCACTTCCACTGAGGCTCTCTTGCCCTAGTAACCAGATTTGGTAAGGGTGAACTGCTGCCACCTTGTGGCCGTTTCACACAACAGCAGCTTTAATCCCAGCGCTAATGGTCAGTTGATATTCAAAATCATTGCAGGCCTGTGAATGACACCTGCCCTGAACACAATTCCTGGGGTCACATATCGACAAAAAATTCAAAGGACGTCCATATTTCAAAACGACCGTTTCAAAATGCATATTTTACGCACATTAGTGTTCTGCTTCTTTTCCTTTCTTTCCTTTTTTGTTAAAAAAAAACGGGAATGGAAAAAGGCATCCCTCAGAATGGGCAAAAATCGTTGCAAACGAATCAATGGACAGAGGTTTAATCTCCAATATATATAAACAGCTCATGCAGCTTAATATTAAAAAAACAAACAACCCAATACAAAAATGGGCAGAAGATCTAAAGAGGCGTTTCTTCAAAGAAGACACAGAGATGGCCAAGACGCCCATGAAAAGCTGCTCAACAGCACTAATTATTAGAGAAATGCAAATCAAAACTACAATGAGGTATCACCTCACACCTGTTAGAATCGGCATCATCAGAAAATCTACAAACAACCAATTCTGGGGAGGGTGTGGACAAAAGGAGCCCTCTTCCACTATTGGTGGGAATGTAAATTGATACAGTCACTATGGAGAACAGTATGGAGTTTCCTTAAAAAAACTAGAAATAGAATTACCATCTGATCCAGCAATCCCACTTCTGGGCATATACCCAGAGAAAACCGTAAATCAAAAAGGCACATTCACCACAAAGTTCGTTGCAGCACAATTTACAATAGCCAGGTAATAGAAGCCACCTAAATGCCCACAGACAGATAAATGGATAAAGATGTGGTACATATATAAAATGAAATATTACTCGGCCATAAAAAGGAATGAAACTGGGTCATTTGTAGAGACATCGATGGATCAAGGGACTGTCATACAGAATGAAGTCAGAAAGAGGAAACCAAATACTGTATATTAAGGCATATATGTGGAACCTAAAAAATGGTACAGATGAACTGGTTTGCACCGAAGAAATAGAGACACAGAGGTAGAGAACAAACGTATGGACACCAAGTGTGGGAAGCCATGGGGTGGTGGTGGTGGGATGAGTTGGGAGATTGGGATTGACCTGTATACATGTATATGCATAAAATACATAACTAATAATAAACTGCTGTATAAAAAAATAAATTAATTAATTTCAAAATTCTAAAAAATAAAATTTAAAAATAAGAGAGAAAAAAGTTCTTCCCATCACACAGATGTATTTATAGGAATGAATTATTTCCATGCTTATATCTATAAATACATAAAAGAGGAATAAAATCTAACTTAAAACATAAAAGAAAAAAAAACCCTGAACCCACCATTTATACAGAGGAAAACCCTATCTGGACACTTGCTCCAGCGGTAAACAATTCTGAAATTGGTCAGAGGTGGGGAACCATCTCCCATACAGCCAGCACCCCAACCCCCACGCAAGGAGCGTCCTCATTGCAAAGCTGGGGGATTGTGCCGAGGCATCTGTGCGTAAACGTGAGCTGAGCCCCAGGCCAGCTGCTGCTGAACTGTTCCCACCCTTCCCAGGTAAAACACCTGAATATGTACAAGGGCTTGAAAGCCTAGAGGACGGGCCTTCGAGCCACACCAGCGACAGCACGCAGGCCAACTTGGTGCCTGCAGGCCAGCCAGGGTGGTCCTGGCCCCGGGCGCTCTTCCGGAAGCTTTCCATTGCCCTGCCTGAGATACGCCTCCTGTCCTGGCCCCCACTGCTTTTTTCCTTCCTCACCTCTGTCCGGAGAGAAATTCCAGCGGAAGGTATTGGTGACACATCCTCTTCTTTACAGGTGTCAGCCTGGCAACTCCTGCAGAAAGGCCAGCAGAGCCCCACTCACACCGGGCCACCCACAAAGCTGTGGCCCCTCACTCCCACCCACCAGCACAGCCCCGAGACAGCTGACGGGGCAGAGAATATGGAGTCAGGCACAGCTTCAGGGGCTATTGCTGCCTGGAGCGCTGTTTATATTGACCTCAACGAGGCACACCTGGGGAGGGCGGGCCGGCAGGGTAAGGCTTCACAGGTCAGCTAATCCACAACCCTCAGGGAATCACATTGTTGAAAATGGACCCCGCTAAGGCAGAAGAGAAGCCAAGGGAAAAAAGGACACAATGCCATTTGCAGCACCGTAAATGAGTCTAGAAGTAATCACGTGACTTGTAGTAAGTCAGAAAGTGAAAGACACATATCATATCATATCACTTATAGGTGTTACCTAGAAATGGATACCAGGGCAGATATTTCCACGGAGAAGGGCAATCACAGATTCATTAAACAAACTTATGGTTCACCAATGGAAAAGTGTGAGGATTGGTTTCATTACGATATCGGGGTTAACAGACATATACAAACACAGGTGACATATATAATCACCAAAGACCTACAGAATACCAAGAGAGGACTACTCAATATTTTGTCATAACGTACATGGGAAAAGGATCCCAGGAAGAACAGTCATCTGTATATGTGTAAAAGAACCACATCTTCCACACCTACAACAAGCCAAACATTGTAATCAAACTTGCTGTAATAAAAAATAAAAACTTAAATTAAAAACACGAAGAAGAAGTAGTGAGACAAACGTGAGGGGCTTTCTCCTGGCACATTCCATTCTAAACTCCAATCTAGAACACCACTTCCACTGAGGCTCTCTTGCCCTAGTAACCAGATTTGGTAAGGGTGAACTGCTGCCACCCTGTGGCCGTTTCACACAACAGCAGCTTTAATCCCAACGCTAATGGTCAGTTGATATTCAAAATCATTGCAGGCCTGTAAATGACACCTGCCCTGAAAACAAATCCTGGAGTCACATATCGACCAAAAAATTCAAAGGACGTCCATATTTCAAAACGACCGTTTCAAAAGGCATATTTTACGCACATTAGTGTTCTGCTTCTTTTCCTTTCTTTCCTTTTTTGTTAAAAAACACGGGAATGGAAAAAGGCATCCCTCAGAATGGGCGAAAATCGTTGCAGACGAATCAATGGACAGAGGTTTAATCTCCAATATATATAAACAGCTCATGCAGCTTAATATTAAAAAAACAAACAACCCCCAAAAAAATGGGCAGAAGATCTAAAGAGACGTTTCTTCAAAGGAGACACAGAGGTGGCCAAGACGCACATGAAAAGCTGCTCAACAGCACTAATTATTAGAGAAATGCAAATCAAAACTACAATGAGGTATCACCTCACACCTGTTAGAATCGGCATCATCAGAAAATCTACAAACAACCAATTCTGGGGAGGGTGTGGACAAAAGCAGCCCTTTTCCACAATTGGTGGGAATGTAAATTGATACAGTCACTATGGAGAACAGTATGGAGTTTCCTTAAAAAATCTAGAAATAGAATTACCATCTGATCCAGCAATCCCACTTTTGGGCATATACCCAGAGAAAACCGTATTTCAAAAAGGCACATTCACCACAATGTTCGTTGCAGCACTATTTACAATAGCCAGGTAATGGAAGCAACCTAAATGCCCACAGACAGATGAATGGATAAAGATGTGGTACATATATAAAATGGAATATGACTCGGCCATAAAAAGGAATGAAACTGGGTCATTTGTAGAGACATCGATGGATCGAGAGACTGTCATACAGAATGAAGTAAGTCAGAAAGAGGAAAACAAATATTGTCTATTAACGCATATATGTGGAGCCTAAAAATGGTAAAGATGAACTGGTTTGCAGCGAAGAAATAGAGACACAGAGGTAGAGAACAAACGTATGGACACCAAGTGTGGGAAGCCATGGGGTGGTGGTGGTTGGATGAGTTGGGAGTTTGGGATTGACCTGTATACATGCATATGCATAAAATACATAACTAATAATAACGTGCTGTATAAAAAAGAAAATAAATAAAATAAAATTTCAAAATTTTAAAAAATAAAATTTAAAAATAAAACAGAAAAATGTTCTTCCCGTCACACAGATGTATTTATAGGAATGAATTATTTCCATGCTTCTATCTATAAATACATAAAAGAGGAATAAAATCTAACTTGAACCATAAAAGAAAAAAAAATACTGAACCCACGAGTTATACAGAGGAAAACCCTATCAGGGCACTTGCTCCAGTGGTAAACAATTCTGAAATCGGTCAGAGGTGGGGAATCATCTCCCATACAGCCAGCAACCCACCCCCCACGCAAGGAGCGTCCTCATTGCAAAGCTGGGGGACCGTGCCGAGGCATCTGTGAGTAAACGTGAGCTGAGCCCCAGTCCACCTGCTGCTGAACTGTTCCCACCCTTTCCAGGTAAAACACCTGAATATGTACAAGGGATTGAAAGCCTAGAGGAAGGACCGTGGTGCCACACCAGCGACAGCACGCAGGCCAACTTGGTGCCTGCAGGACAGACAGCGTGGTTCTGGCCCCGGGCGCTCTTCCAAAACCTTTCCATTGCCCTGCCTGAGATACCCCTCCTGTCCCGGCCCCCACTGCTTTTTTCCATCCACACCCCTTTCCGGAGAGAAATTCCATCGGAAGGTATGGGTGACACATCCTCTTCTTTACAGGCGGCAGCCTGGCAACTCCTGCAGAAAGGCCAGCAGAACCCCACTCACACCGGGCCACCCACAAAGCTGTGGCCCCTCACTCCCTCCCACCAGCACAGCCCCGAGACTGCTGACAGGGCAGAGAATATGGAGTGAGGCACAGCTTCAGGGGCTATTGCTGCCTGGAGCGCTATTTATATTGACCTCAACGAGGCACACCTGGGGAGGGCGGGCCGGCAGGGTAAGGCTGCCCAGGTCAGCTAATCCACAACCCTCAGGGAATCACATTGTTGAAAATGGACCCCGCTAAAGCAGATGAGAAGCCAAGGTAAAAAAGGACACAATGCCATTTGCAGCACCGTAGATGAGTCTAGAAGTAATCACGTGACTTGTAGTAAGTCAGAAATTGAAAGACACATATCATATCATATCACTTATAGTTGTTACCTAAAAATGGATACCAGGGCAGATATTTCCACGGAGAAGGGCAATCACAGATTCTTTAAACAAACTTATGGTTCACCAATGGAAAGGTGTGAGGATTGGTTTCATTACGATATCGGGGTTAACAGACATATACAAACACAGGTGACATATATCATCACCAAAGACCTACAGAATACCAAGAGAGGACTACTCAACATTCTGTCATAACGTACATGGGAAAAGGATCCCAGGAAGAGCAGACATCTGTATATGTGTAAAAGAACCACATCTTCCACACCTACAGCAAGCCAAACATTGTAATCAAACTTGCTGTAATAAAAAATAAAAAAATTAAATTAAAAACACGAACAAGTAGTAGTGAGACAAACGTGAGGGGCTTTCTCCTGGCACATTCCATTCTAAACTCCAATCTAGAACACCACTTCCACTGAGGCTCTCTTGCCCTAGTAACCAGATTTGGTAAGGGTGAACTGCTGCCACCTTGTGGCCGTTTCACACAACAGCAGCTTTAATCCCAACGCTAATGGTCAGTTGACATTCAAAATCATTGCAGGCCTGTAAATGACACCTGCCCTGAAAACAAATCCTGGGGTCACATATCGACCAAAAAATTCAAAGGACGTCCATATTTCAAAATGACCGTTTCAAAAGGCATATTTTACGCACATTAGTGTTCTGCTTCTTTTCCTTTCTTTCCTTTTTTGTTAAAAAAAAAACCGGAATGGAAAAAGGCATCCCTCAGGATGGGTGAAAATCGTTGCAAACGAATCAATGGACACAGGTTCAATCTACAATATATATAAACAGCTCATGCAGATTAATATTAAAAAAAGAAACATCCCCCCAAAAAATGGGCAGAAGATCTAAAGAGACGTTTCTTCAAAGGAGACACAGAGGTGGCCAAGACGCACATGAAAAGCTGCTCAACAGCACTAATTATTAGAGAAATGCAAATCAAAACTACAATGAGGTATCACCTCACACCTGTTAGAATCGGCATCATCAGAAAATCTACAAACAACCAATTCTGGGGAGGGTGTGGACAAAAGGAGCCCTCTTCCACTATTGGTGGGAATGTAAATTGATACAGTCCCTATGGAGAACAGTATGGAGTTTCCTTAAAAAAAATAGAAATAGAATTACCATCTGATCCAGCAATCCCACTTCTGGGCATATACCCAGAGAAAACCGTATTTCAAAAAGGCACATTCACCACAATGTTCGTTGCAGCACTATTTACAATAGCCAGGTAATGGAAGCAACCTAAATGCCCACAGACAGATGAATGGATAAAGATGTGGTACATATATAAAATGGAACATGACTCAGCCATAAAAAGGAATGAAACTGGGTCATTTGTAGAGACATCGATGGATCGAAAGACTGTCATACAGAATGAAGTAAGTCAGAAAGAGGAAAACAAATATTGTATATTAATGCATATATGTGGAGCCTAAAAATGGTACAGATGAACTGGTTTGCAGGGAACAAATAGAGACACAGAGATAGAGAACAAACGTATGGACACCAAGTGTGGGAAGCCATGGGGTGGTGGTGGTGGGATGAGTTGGGAGATTGGGATTGACCTGTATACATGTATATGCATAAAATACATAACTAATAATAACCTGCTGTATAAAAACATAAATAAAATTAAATTTCAATATTTTAAAAAATAAAATTTAAAAATAAAACAGAAAAATTTCTTCCCGTCACACAGATGTATTTATAGGAATGAATTATTTCCATGCTTATATTTATAAATACATAAAAGAGGAATAAAATCTAACTTGAACCATAAAAGGAAAAAAAATTGAACCCACGAGTTATACAGAGGAAAACCCTATCACGGCACTTGCTCCAGCGGTAAACAGTTCTGAAATTGGTCAGAGGTGCGGAACCATATCCCATACAGCCAGCCACTCACCCCCCACGCAAGGAGCGTCCTCATTGCAAAGCTGGGGGACCGTGCCGAGGCATCTGTGAGTAAACCTGAGCTGAGCCCCAGGCCAGATGCTGCTGAACTGTTCCCACCCTTTCCAGGTAAAACACCTGAATATGTACAAGGTTTTGAAAGCCTAGAGGAAGGACGGTGGAGCCACACCAGTGACAGCACGCAGGCCAACTTGGTGCCTGCAGGCCAGCCAGCGGGATCCTGGACCATGGCGCTCTTCCAGAAGCTTTCCATTGCCCTGCCTGAGATACCCCTCCTGTCCCGGCCCCCACTGCTTTTTTCCTTCCTCACCTCTGTCCGGAGAGAAATTCCAGCGGAAGGTATGGGTGACACATCCTCTTCTTTACAGGCGGCAGCCTGGCAACTCCTGCAGAAAGGCCAGCAGAGTCCCACTCACACCGGGCCACCCACAAAGCTGTGGCCCCTCACTCCCTCCCACCAGCACAGCCCCGAGACTGCTGACGGGGCAGAGAATATGGAGTCAGGCACAGCTTCAGGGGCTATTGCTGCCTGGAGCTCTGTTTATATTGACATCAACGAGGCACACCTGGGGAGGGCGGGCCGGCAGGGTAAGGCTGCCCAGGTCAGCTAATCCACAACCCTAAGGGAATCACATTGGTGAAAATGGACCCCGCTAAGGCAGAAGAGAAGCCAAGGGAAAAAAGGACACAATGCCATTTGCAGCACCGTAGATGAGTCTAGAAGTAATCACGTGACTTGTAGTAAGTCAGAAAGTGAAAGACACATATCATATCATATCACTTATAGGTGTTACCTAAAAATGGATACCAGGGCAGATATTTCCACGGAGAAGGGCAATCACAGATTCTTTAAACAAACTTATGGTTCACCAATGGAAAGGTGTGAGGATTGGTTTCATTACGATATCGGGGTTAACAGACATATACAAACACAGGTGACATATATCATCACCAAAGACCTACAGAATACCAAGAGAGGACTACTCAACATTCTGTCATAACGTACATGGGAAAAGGATCCCAAGAAGAACAGTCATCCGTATATGTGTAAAAGAACCACATCTTCCACACCTACAACAAGCCAAACATTGTAATCAAACTTGCTGTAATAAAAAATAAAAACTTAAAATAAAAACACGAACAAGAAGTAGTGAGACAAACATGAGGGGCTTTCTCCTGGTACATTCCATTCTAAACTCCAATCTAGAACACCACTTCCACTGAGGCTCTCTTGCCCTAGTAACCAGATTTGGTAAGGGTGAACTGCTGCCACCTTGTGGCCGTTTCACACAACAGCAGCTTTAATCCCAACGCTAATGGTCAGTTGATATTCAAAATCATTGCAGGCCTGTAAATGAAACCTGCCCTGAAAACAAATCCTGGGGTCACATATCGACCAAAAAATTCAAAGGACGTCCATATTTCAAAACGACCGTTTCAAAAGGCATATTTTACGCACATTAGTGTTCTGCTTCTTTTCCTTTCTTTCCTTTTTTGTTAAAAAACACGGGAATGGAAAAAGGCATCCCTCAGTTTGGGTGAAAATCGTTGCAAACGAATCAATGGACACAGGTTTAATCTCCAATATATATAAACAGCTCATGCAGCTTAATATTAAAAAAACAAACAACCCAAAAAAATGGGCAGAAGATCTAAAGAGACGTTTCTTCAAAGGATACACAGAGATGGCCAAGACGCACATGAAAAGCTGCTCAACAGCACTAATTATTAGAGAAATGCAAATCAAAACTACAATGAGGTATCACCTCACACCTGTTAGAATCGGCATCATCAGAAAATCTACAAACAACCAATTCTGGGGAGGGTGTGGACAAAAGGAGCCCTCTTCCACTATTGGTGGGAATGTAAATTGATACAGTCACTATGGAGAACAGTATGGAGTTTCCTTAAAAAAACTAGAAATAGAATTACCATCTGATCCAGCAATCCCACTTCTGGGCATATACCCAGAGAAAACCGTATTTCAAAAAGGCACATTCACCACAATGTTCGTTGCAGCACTATTTACAATAGCCAGGTAATGGAAGCAACCTAAATGCCCACAGACAGATGAATGGATAAAGATGTGGTACATATATAAAATGGAATATTACTCGGCCATAAAAAGGAATGAAACTGGGTCATTTGTAGAGACATCGATGGTTCGAGAGACTGTCATACAGAATGAAGTAAGTCAGAAAGAGGAAAACAAATATTGTATATTAATGCATATATGTGGAGCCAAAAAATGGTACAGATGAACTGGTTTGCAGGGAAGAAATAGAGACACAGAGGTAGAGAACAAACGTATGGACACCAAGTGTGGGAAGCCATGTGGTGGTGGTGGTGGGATAAGTTGGGAGTTTGGGATTGACCTGTATACATGTATATGCATAAAATACATAACTAATAATAACGTGCTGTATAAAAAAATAAATAAAATTTCAAAATTTTAAAAAATAAAATTTAAAAATAAAAGAGAAAAAAGTTCTTCCCGTCACACAGATGTATTTATAGGAATGAATTATTTCCATGCTTATATCTATAAATACATAAAAGAGGAATAACATCTAACTTGAAACATAAAAGAAAAAAAAAGTGAACCCACGAGTTATACAGAGGAAAACCCTATCACGGCACTTGCTCCAGTGGTAAACAATTCTGAAATTGGTCAGAGGTGGGGAACCATCTCCCATACAGCCAGCAACCCAACCCCCACGCAAGGAGTGTCCTCATTGCAAAGTTGGGGGACCATGCCGAGGCATCTGTGAGTAAACGTGAGCTGAGCCCCAGGCCAGCTGATGCTGAACTGTTCCCACCCTTTCCAGGTAAAACACCTGAATATGTACAAGGGCTTGAAAGCCTAGAGGAAGGACCGTGGAGCCACACCAGCGACAGCACGCAGGCCAACTTGGTGCCTGCAGGCCAGCCAGCGTGGTCCTGGACCCGGCGCTCTTCCAGAAGCTTTCCATTGCCCTGCCTGAGATACCCCTCCTGTCCCGGCCCCCACTGCTTTTTTCCTTCCTCACCTCTGTCCGGAGAGAAATTCCAGCGGAAGGTATGGGTGACACAACCGCTTCTTTACAGGCGGCAGCCTGGCAACTCCTGCAGAAAGGCCAGCAGAACCCCACTCACACCGGGCCACCCACAAAGCTGTGTCCCCTCACTCCCTCCCACCAGCACAGCCCCGAGACTGCTGACAGGGCAGAGAATATGGAGTCAGGCACAGCTTCAGGGGCTATTGCTGCCTGGAGCTCTGTTTATATTGACCTCAACGAGGCACACCTGGGGAGGGCGGGCCGGCAGGGTAAGGCTGCCCAGGTCAGCTAATCCACAACCCTCAGGGAATCACATTGTTGAAAATGGACCCCGCTAAGGCAGAAGAGAAGCCAAGGGAAAAAAGGACACAATGCCATTTGCATCACCGTAGATGAGTCTAGAAGTAATCACGTGACTTGTAGTAAGTCAGAAAGTGAAAGACACATATCATATCATATCACTTATAGGTGTTACCTAAAAATGGATACCACGGCAGATATTTCCACGGAGAAGGGCAATCACAGATTCATTAAACAAACTTATGGTTCACCAATGGAAAGGTGTGAGGATTGGTTTCATTACGATATCGGGGTTAACAGACATATACAAACACAGGTGACATATATAATCACCAAAGACCTACAGAATACCAAGAGAGGACTACTCAACATTCTGTCATAACGTACATGGGAAAAGGATCCCAAGAAGTACAGTCATCTGTATATGTGTAAAAGAACCACATCTTCCACACCTACAACAAGCCAAACATTGTAATCAAACTTGCTGTAATAAAAAATAAAAACTTAAATTAAAAACACGAACAAGAAGTAGTGAGACAAACGTGAGGGGCTTTCTCCAGGTACATTCCATTCTAAACTCCAATCTAGAACACCACTACCACTGAGTCTCTCTTGCCCTAGTAACCAGAATTGGTAAGGGTTAACTGCTGCCACCTTGTGGCCGTTTCACACAACAGCAGCTTTAATCCCAACGCTAATGGTCAGTTGATATTCAAAATCATTGCAGGCCTGTAAATGACACCTGCCCTGAAAACAAATCCTGGGGTCACATATCGACCTAAAATTTCAAAGGACGTCCATATTTCAAAACGACCGTTTCAAAAGGCATATTTTACGCACATTAGTGTTCTGCTTCTTTTCCTTTCTTTCATTTTTTGTTAAAAAAGACGGGAATGGAAAAAGGCATCCCTCAGGATGGGTGAAAATCGTTGCAAACGAATCAATGGACACAGGTTTAATCTCCAATATATATAAACAGCTCATGCAGCTTAATATTAAAAAAACAAACAACCCAAAAAAAATGGGCAGAAGATCTAAAGAGACGTTTCTTCAAAGGAGACACTGAGATGGCCAAGACGCACATGAAAAGCTGCTCAACAGCACTAATTATTAGAGAAATGCAAATCAAAACTACAATGAGGTATCACCTCACACCTGTTAGAATCGGCATCATCAGAAAATCTACAAACAACCAATTCTGGGGAGGGTGTGGACAAAAGGAGCCCTCTTCCACTATTGGTGGGAATGTAAATTGATACAGTCACTATGGAGAACAGTATGGAGTTTCCTTAAAAAATCTAGAAATAGAATTACCATCTGATCCAGCAATCCCACTTCTGGGCATATACCCAGAGAAAACCGTATTTCAAAAAGGCACATTCACCACAATGTTCGTTGCAGCACTATTTACAATAGCCAGGTAATGGAAGCAACCTAAATGCCCACAGACAGATGAATGGATAAAGATGTGGTACATATATAAAATGGAATATGACTCGGCCATAAAAAGGAATGAAACTGGGTCATTTGTAGAGACATCGATGGATCGAGAGACTGTCATACAGAATGAAGTAAGTCAGAAAGAGGAAAACAAATATTGTATATTAATGCATATATGTGGAGCCTAAAAATGGTACAGATGAACTGGTTTGCAGGGAAGAAATAGAGACACAGAGGTAGAGAACAAACGTATGGACACCAAGTGTGGGAAGCCATGGGGTGGTGGTGGTGGGATGAGTAGGGAGATTGGGATTGACCTGTATACATGTATATGCATAAAATACATAACTAATAATAACGTGCTGTATAAAAACATAAATAAAATTAAATTTCAAAATTTTAAAAAATAAAATTTAAAAATAAAACAGAAAAATTTCTTCCCGTCACACAGATGTATTTATAGGAATGAATTATTTCCATGCTTATATTTATAAATACATAAAAGAGGAATAAAATCTAACTTGAACCAAAAAAGAAAAAAAGAATGAACCCACGAGTTATACAGAGGAAAACCCTATCATGGCACTTGCTCCAGCGGTAAACAATTCTGAAATTGGTCAGAGGTGGGGAACCATCTCCCATACAGCCAGCCACCCACCACCCACGCAAGGAGCATCCTCATTGCAAAGCTGGGGGACCGTGCCGAGGCATCTGTGAGTAAACGTGAGCTGAGCCCCAGGGCAGCTGCTGCTGAACTGTTCCCACCCTTTCCAGGTAAAACACCTGAATATGTACAAGGGCTTGAAAGCCTAGAGGAAGGACCGTGGAGCCACACCAGCGACAGCACGCAGGCCAATTTGGTGCCTGCAGGCCAGCCAGCGTGGTCCTGGCCCCGGGCACTCTTCAAGAAGCTTTCCATTGCCCTGCCTGAGATACCCCTCCTGTCCCGGCCCCCACTGCTTTTTTCCTTCCTCACCTCTGTCCGGAGAGAAATTCCAGCGGAAGGTATGGGTGACACATCCTCTTCTTTACAGGCGGCAGCCTGGCAACTCCTGCAGAAAGGCCAGCAGAACCCCACTCACACAGGGCCTCCCACAAAGCTGTGGCCCCTCACTCCCTCCCACCAGCACAGCCCCGAGACTGCTGACGGGGCAGAGGATATGGAGTCAGGCACAGATTCAGGGGCTATTGCTGCCTGGAGCTCTGTTTATATTGATCTCAACGAGGCACACCTGGGGAGGGCGGGCCGGCAGTGTAAGGCTGCCCAGGTCAGCTAATCCACAACCCTCAGGGAATCACATTGTTGAAAATGGACCCCGCTAAGGCAGAAGAGAAGCCAAGGGAAAAAAGGACACAATGCCATTTGCAGCACCGTAGATGAGTCTAGAAGTAATCACGTGACTTGTAGTAAGTCAGAAAGTGAAAGACACATATCATATCATATCACTTATAGGTGTTACCTAAAAATGGATACCAGGGCAGATATTTCCACGGAGAAGGGCAATCACAGATTCATTAAACCACTTATGGTTCACCAATGGAAAGGTGTGAGGATTGGTTTCCTTATGATATCGCGGTTAACAGACATATACAAACACAGGTGACATATATAATCACCAAAGACCTACAGAATAGCAAGAGAGGACTACTCAACATTCTGTCATAACGTACATGGGAAAAGGATCCCAAGAAGAACAGTCATCTGTATATGTGCAAAAGAAGCACATCTTCCACACCTACAACAAGCAAAACATTGTAATCGAACTTGCTGTAATAAAAAATAAAAAATTAAATTAAAAACACGAACAAGAAGTAGTGAGACAAACGTGAGGGGCTTTCTCCTGGCACATTCCATTCTAAACTCCAATCTAGAACACCACTTCCACTGAGGCTCTCTTGCCCTAGTAACCAGATTTGGTAAGGGTGAACTGCTGCCACCTTGTGGCCGTTTCACACAACAGCAGCTTTAATCCCAATGCTAATGGTCAGCTGATATTCAAAATCATTTCAGGCCTGTAAATGACACCTGCCCTGAAAACAAATCCTGGGGTCACATATCGACCAAAAAATTCAAAGGACGTCCATATTTCAAAAGGACCGTTTGAAAAGGCATATTTTACGCACATTAGTGTTCTGCTTCTTTTCCTTTCTTTCCTTTTTTGTTAAAAATAACGGGAATGGAAAAAGGCATCCCTCAGAATGGGCGAAAATCGGTGCAAACGAATCAATTCACAGAGGTTTAATCTCCAATATATATAAACAGCTCATGCAGCTTAATATTAAAAAAACAAACAACCCAATACAAAAATGGGCAGAAGATCTAAAGGGACGTTTCTTCAAAGGAGACACAGAGATGACCAAGACGCACATGAAAAGCTGCTCAACAGCACTAATTATTAGAGAAATGCAAATCAAAACTACAATGAGGTATCACCTCACACCTGTTAGAATCGGCATCATCAGAAAATCTACAAACAACACTTTATGGGGAGGGTGTGGACAAAAGGAGCCCTCTTCCACTATTGGTGGGAATGTAAATTGATACAGTCACTATGGAGAACAGTATGGAGTTTCCTTAAAAAAACTAGAAATAGAATTACCATCTGATCCAGCAATCCCACTTCTGGGCATATACCCAGAGAATACCGTAAATCAAAAATGCACATTCACCACAATATTCGTTGCAGCACTATTTACAATAGCCAGGTAATGGAAGCAAACTAAATGCCCACAGACAGATGAATGGATAAAGATGTGGTACATATATAAAATGGAATATTACTCGGCCATAAAAAGGAATGAAACTGGGTCATTTGTAGAGACATCGATGGATCGAGAGACTGTCATACAGAATGAAGTAAGTCAGAAAGAGGAAAACAAATATTGTATACTAATGCATATATGTGGAGCCTAAAAAATGGTACAGATGAACTGGTTTGCAGGGAAGAAATAGAGACACAGAGGTAGAGAACAAACGTATGGACACCAAGTGTGGGAAGCCATGGGGTGGTGGTGGTGGGATGAGTTAGGAGATTGGGATTGACCTGTATACATGTATATGCATAAAATACATAACTAATAATAACGTGCTGTATAAAAAAATAAAATTATATTTCAAAATTTTAAAAAATAAAATTTAAAAATAAAACAGAAAAAAGTTCTTCCCGTCACACAGATGTATTTATAGGAATGAATTATTTCCATGCTTATATCTATAAATATATAAAAGAGGAATAAAATCTAACTTGAACCATAAAAGAAAAAAAAAACCTGAACCCACGAGTTATACAGAGGAAAACCCTATCAGGGCACTTGCTGCAGTGGTAAACAATTCTGAAATTGGTCAGAGGTGGGAAACCATCTCCCATACAGCCAGCAACCCACCCCCCACGCAAGGAGCGTCCTCATTGCAAAGCTGGGGGCCCGTGCCGAGGCATCTGTGAGTAAACGTGAGCTGAGCCCCAGGCCAGCTGCTGCTGAACTCTCCCCACCCTTCCCAGGTAAAACACCTGAATATGTACAAGGGCTTGAAAGCCTAGAGGAAGGGCCGTCGAGCCACACCAGCGACAACACGCAGGCCAACTTGGTGCCTGCAGGCCAGCCAGGGTGGTCTTGGCCCCGGGCGCTCTTCCGGAAGCTTTCCATTGCCCTGTCTGAGATACCCCTCCTGTCCCGGCCCCCACTGCTTTTTTCCTTCCTCACCTCTGTCCGGAGAGAAATTCCAGCGGAAGGTATGGGTGACAAATTCTCTTCTTTACAGGTGGCAGCCTGGCAACTCCTGCAGAAAGGCCAGCAGAGTCCCACTCACACCGGGCCACCCACAAAGCTGTGGCCCCTCACTCCCTCCCACCAGCACAGCCCCGAGACTGCTGACGGGGCAGAGAATATGGAGTCAGGCACAGCTTCAGGGGCTATTGCTGCCTGGAGCGCTGTTTATATTGACCTCAACGAGGCACACCTGGGGAGGGCGGGCCGGCAGGGTAAGGCTGCCCAGGTCAGCTAATCCACAACCCTCAGGGAATCACATTGGTGAAAATGGACCTCGCTAAGGCAGAAGAGAAGCCAAGGAAAAAAAGGACACAATGCCATTTGCAGCACCGTAAATGAGTCTAGAAGTAATCACATGACTTGTAGTAAGGCAGAAAGTGAAAGACACATATCATATCATATCACTTATAGGTGTTACCTAAAAATGGATACCAGGGCAGATATTTCCACGGAGAAGGGCAATCACAGATTCATTAAACAAACTTATGGTTCACAAATGGAATGGTGTGAGGATTGGTTTCATTGCAATATCGGGGTTAACAGACATATACAAACACAGGTGACATATATAATCAACAAAGACCTACAGAATACCAAGAGAGGACTACTCAACATTCTGTCATAACGTACATGGGAAAAGGATCCCAGGAAGAACAGACATCTGTATATGTGTAAAAGAACCACATCTTCCACACCTACAACAAGCGAAACATTGTAATCAAACTTGCTGTAATAAAAAAAAAATTAAATTAAAAACACGAACAAGAAGTAGTGAGACAAACTTGAGGGGCATTCTCCTGGCACATTCCATTCTAAATTCCAATCTAGAACACCACTTCCACTGAGGCTCTCTTGCCCTAGTAACCAGATTTGGTAAGGGTGAACTGCTGCCACCTTGTGGCCGTTTCACACAACAGCAGCTTTAATCCCAACGCTAATGGTCAGTTGATATTCAAAATCATTGCAGGCCTGTAAATGACACCTGCCCTGAACACAATTCCTGGGGTCACATATCGACCAAAAAATTCAAAGGACGTCCATATTTCAAAACGACCGTTACAAAAGGCATATTTTACGCACATTAGTCTTCTGCTTCTTTTCCTTTATTTCCTTTTTTGTTAGAAAAAACGGGAATGGAAAAAGGCATCCCTCAGAATGGGCAAAAATCGGTGCAAACGAATCAATGGACAGAGGTTTAATCTCCAATATATATAAACAGCTCATGCAGCTTAATATTAAAAAAACAAACAAGCCAATACAAAAATGGGCAGAAGATCTAAAGAGACGTTTCTTCAAAGAAGACACAGAGATGGCCAAGACGCACATGAAAAGCTGCTCAACAGCACTAATTATTAGAGAAATGCCAATCAAAACTACAATGAGGTATCACCTCACACCTGTTAGAATCGGCATCATCAGAAAATCTACAAACAACCAATTCTGGGGAGGGTGTGGACAAAAGGAGCCCTCTTCCACTATTGGTGGGAATGTAAATTGATACAGTCACTATGGAGAACAGTATGGAGTTTCCTTAAAAAAAACTAGAAATAGAATTACCATCTGATCCAGCAATCCCACTTCTGGGCATATACCCAGAGAATACCGTAAATCAAAAAGGCACATTCACCACAATGTTCGTTGCAGCACTATTTACAATAGCCAGGTAATGGAAGCAACCTAAATGCCCACAGACAGATGAATGGATAAAGATGTGGTACATATATAAAATGAAATATTACTCGGCCATAAACAGGAATGAAACTGGGTCATTTGTAGAGACATCGATGGATCGAGAGACTGTCATACAGAATGAAGTAAGTCAGAAAGAGGAAAACAAATACTGTATATTAATGCATATATGTGGAACCTAAAAAATGGTACAGATGAACTGGTTTGCAGGGAAGAAATAGAGACACAGAGGTAGAGAACAAACGTATGGACACCAAGTGTGGGAAGCCATGGGGTGGTGGTGGTGGGATGAGTTGGGAGTTTGGGATTGACCTGTATACATGTATATGCATAAAATACATAACTAATAATAACGTGCTGTATAAAAAAATAAAATTGAATTTCAAAATTTTAAAAAATAAAATTTAAAAATAAAAGAGAAAAAATTTCTTCCCGTCACACAGATGTATTTATAGGAGTGAATTATTTCCATGCTTATATCTATAAATATATAAAAGAGGAGTAAAATCTAACTTGAACCATAAAAGAAAATAACACCTGAACCCATGAGTTATACAGAGGAAAACCCTATCAGCGCACTTGCTCCAGCGGTAAACAATTCTGAAATTGGTCAGAGGTGGGGAACCATCTCCCATAGAGCCAGCAACCCACGCCCCACGCAAGGAGCGTCCTCATTGCAAAGCTGGGGGACCGTGCCGAGGCATCTGTGAGTAAACGTGAGCTGAGCCCCAGGGCAGCTGCTGCTGAACTCTTCCCACCCTTCCCAGGTAAAACACCTGAATATGTACAAGGGCTTGAAAGCCTAGAGGAAGGGCCGTCGAGCCACACCAGGGACAGCACGCAGGCCAACTTGGTGCCTGCAGGCCAGCCAGGGTGGTCTTGGCCCCGGGCACTCTTCAAGAAGCTTTCCATTGCCCTGCCTGAGATACCCCTCCTGTCCCGGCCCCCACTGCTTTTTTCCTTCCTCACCTCTGTACGGAGAGAAATTCCAGCGGAAGGTATGGGTGACACATTCTCTTCTTTACAGGTGGCAGCCTGGCAACTCCTGCAGAAAGGCCAGCAGAGTCCCACTCACACCGGGCCACCCACAAAGCTGTGGCCCCTCACTCCCTCCCACCAGCACAGCCCCGAGACTGCTGATGGGGCAGAGAATATGGAGTCAGGCACAGCTTCAGGGGCTATTGCTGCCTGGAGCGCTGTTTATATTGACCTCAACGAGGCACACCTGGGGAGGGCGGGCCGGCAGGGTAAGGCTGCCCAGGTCAGCTAATCCACAACCCTCAGGGAATCACATTGGTGAAAATGGACCTCGCTAAGGCAGAAGAGAAGCCAAGGAAAAAAAGGACACAATGCCATTTGCAGCACCGTTAATGAGTCTAGAAGTAATCACGTGACTTGTAGTAAGTCAGAAAGTGAAAGACACATATCATATCATATCACTTATAGGTGTTACCTAAAAATGGATACCAGGGCAGATATTTCCACGGAGAAGGGCAATCACAGATTCATTAAACAAACTTATGGTTCACCAATGGAATGGTGTGAGGATTGGTTTCATTACAATATCGGGGTTAACAGACATATACAAACACAGGTGACATATATAATCACCAAAGACCTACAGAATACCAAGAGAGGACTACTCAACATTCTGTCATAACGTACATGGGAAAAGGATCCCAGGAAGAACAGACATCTGTATATGTGTAAAAGAACCACATCTTCCACACCTACAACAAGCCAAACATTGTAATCTAACTTGCTGTAATAATAAATAAAAAAATTAAATTAAAAACACGAACAAGAAGTAGTGAGACAAACGTGAGGGGCTTTCTCCTGGCACATTCCATTCTAAACTCCAATCTAGAACACCACTTCCACTGAGGCTCTCTTGCCCTAGTAACCAGATTTGGTAAGGGTGAACTGCTGCCACCTTGTGGCCGTTTCACACAACAGCAGCTTTAATCCCAGCGCTAATGGTCAGTTGATATTCAAAATCATTGCAGGCCTGTAAATGACACCTGCCCTGAAAACAAATCCTGGGGTCACATATCGACCAAAAAATTCAAAGGACGTCCATATTTCAAAACGACCATTTCAAAAGGCATATTTTACGCACATTAGTGTTCTGCTTCTTTTCCTTTCTTTCCTTTTTTGTTAAAAAAAACGGGAATGGAAAAAGGCATCCCTCAGAATGGGCGAAAATCGTTGCAAACGAATCAATGGACAAAGGTTTAATCTCCAATATATATAAACAGCACATGCAGCTTAATATTACTAAAACAAACAACCCAATACAAATATGGGCAGAAGATCTAAATAGACGTTTCTTCAAAGGAGACACAGAGATGGCCAAGACGCACATGAAAAGCTGCTCAACAGCACTAATTATTAGAGAAATGCAAATCAAAACTACAATAAGGTATGACGTCACACCCATTAGAGTCGGCATCTTCAGAAAATCTACAAACAAAAATTCTGGGGAGGGTGTGGACCAAAGGAACCCTCTTCCACTATTGGTGGGAATGTAAATTGATACAGTCACTATGGAGAACAGTATGGAGGTTCCTTTAAAAAACTAAAAAGAGGAGAACCATCTGATCCAGCAATCACACTTCTGAGCATATACCCATAGAAAAACAAAAATCAAAGAGACACATTCACCACAATGTTCATTGCAGCACTATTTACAATAGCCAGGTAAGGGAAGCAACCTAAATGCCCACAGACAGAAGAACGGATAAAGATGTGGTACATATATAAAATGGAGTATTACTCAACCATATAAAGGAATGAAACTGGGTCATTTGTAGAGAAATCGATGTATCTAGAGACTGTCATACAGAGTGGAGTAAGTCAGAAACAGAAAAACAAATATTGTATATTAATGCCTATATTTGGTACCTAGAAAAGTGGTACAGATGAACTTGTTTGCAGGGCAGAAATAGAGATACACAGGTAGAGAACAAAGGTATGGACACAAAGAGGGGGAAGCCATGGGGTGGTGGTGGTGGTGGGATGAGTTGGGAGATTGGGATTGACCTGTATACATGTAAATGCATAAAATACATAACTAATAATAACCTGCTGTATAAGAAAATAAATTTAAATTTCAAAATTTTTAAAAATAAAACAGAAAAATGTTCTTCCATTCACACAGATGTATTTATATGAATGACTTATTTCCATGCTTATATCTATAAATACATAAAAGAGGAATAAAATTTAACTTGAAACAATGGAGAAAAAAAAAAAAAACCTGAACCCAACAGTTATACAGAGGAAAACCCTATCAAGGCACTTACTCCAGCGGTAAACAATTCTGAAATTGGTCAGATGTGGAGAATCATCTCCCATACAGCCAGCAGCCCCACCCCATGCAAGGAGGGTCCTCATTGCAAAGCTGCGGGACCGTGCCGAGGCGTCTGTGAGTAAACGTGAGCTGAGCCCCAGGCCAGCTGCTGCTGAACTGTTCCCACCCTTCCCAGGTAAAACACCTGAATATGTACAAGGGCTTGAAAGCCTAGAGGAAGGGCAGTGGAGTCACACCAGCGACAGCACACAGGCCCACTTGGTGCCTGCAGGCCAGCCAGGATGGTCCTGGCCACAGGCGCTCTTCTGGAAGCTTTCCATTTTCCTGCCTGGGATACCCCTCCTATCCCGGCCCCCACTCCTTTTTTTCCTTCCTCAACTCAGCCCGGAGAGAAATCTCAGCAGACGTTATGGGTGACACATCCTCTTCTTTACAGGTGGCAGCCTGGCAACTCCTAAGCTTTGCCGTTCCCTAACCCTAACCCTAGCCCAGAACGGAAACCCACCACCAGCCCTATACCTTTCCCTACGCCGTAGCCTATTCCTGGCCCGGACGCAGGCACTGAACCTTTCATCAGCACGTATCCTGACCCTGCCATTTTGCCGTACCCTCACCTGTGCCCTAAGCCTTGCTGTTCCCTAACCCTAACCCTAGCCCGGAACGGAAACCCACCACAAGCCCTACACCTTACCCCCAAGCAGTAGCCTACTCCTGGCCCGTACGCTGGCACTGACCCATGCATCAGTACTTAGCCTGACCCTCCCACGTTTCCGTACCCTCACCTGTGCCCTAAGCCTTGACGTTCCCTAACCCTAACCCTCGCCCGGAACGGAAACCCACCACCATCCCTAGACATTACCCTACGCCGTAGCCTACTCCTGGCCTGTACGTTGGCACTGACCCGTGCGTCATCACGTAGCCTGACACTCCCACGTTTCCGTACCCTCACCTGTGCCCTAAGCCTTGCCGTTCCCTCACCCTAACCCTAGCCAGGAACGGAAAACCACCACCAGCCCTACACCTTACCCTACGCCGTAGCCTACTCCTGGCCCGTACGCTGGCACTAACCCGCGCGTCAGCACGTAGCCTGACCGTCACACGTTTCCATACCCTCACCTGTGCCTTAAGCCTTGCCGTTCCCTAACCCTAACCCTATTCTGAAAAGGAAACACACCACCAGCCCTACAGCTTACCCACAAGCCATAGCCTACTCCTGGCCCGTACGCTGGCACTGACCCGTGCGTCAGCATGTAGCCTGACACTCCCACGTTTCTAAACCCTCACCTGTGCCCTATGCCTTGCCGTTCCCTTACCCTAACCCTAGCCCGGAACGGAAACCCACCACCAGCCCTACACCTTATCCTACGCCGTAGCCTACTCCTGGCCCGAACGCTGGCACTGACCCTTGCTTCAGCACGTAGCCGGACCCTACCACGTTTCCGTACCCTCACCTGTGCCCTAAGTCTTGCCGTTCCCTAAACCTAACCCTAGCCCGGAACGGAAACCCTGCACGAGCCCTAAACCTTACCCTACGCCGTAGCCTACTCCTGGCCCGTACGTTGGCACTGACCCGTGCGTCAGCACGTAGCCTGACCTTCACACATTTCCGTACCCTCACCTGTGCCCTAAGCCTTGCCGTTCCCTAACCCTAACCCTAGTACCGAACGGAAACCCACCAACAGCCCTACACCTAAACTCCATGCCATAGCCTACTCATGGCCGGTACGCAGGCACTGACCCGTGCGTCAGCACGTATCCTGACCCTCCCACGTTTCCGTACCCTCACCTGTGCACTAAGCCTTGCCGTTCCCTAACCCTAACCCTAGCCCTTAACGGAAAGCCACCACCAGCCCTACACCTAACCCCCAAGCCGTAGCCTACTCCTGGCCGGTACGCTGGCACTGACACATGCGTCAGAACGTATCCTGACTCTCCCACGTTTCTGTACCCTAACCTGTGCCCTAAGCCTTGCCGTTCCCTAACCGTAACCCTAGCCCGGAACGGAAACCCACCACCATCCCTACACGTTACCCTACGCCGTAGCCTACTCTTGGCCTGTACGGTGGCACTGACACTTGCGTCAGCATGTAGCCTGACCCTCCCACGTTTCCGTACCCTCACCTGTGCCCTAAGCCTTGCCGTTCCGTAACGCTAACCCTAGCCCGGAACGGAAACCCACCACCAGCCCTGCACCTTAACCCCAAGCCGTAGCCTAATCCTGGCCCGTTTGGTGGCACTAACCTGAGCATCAGCAAGTAGCCTGACCCTCCCACGTTTCCGTACCCTCACCCTTGCCCTAAGCCTTGCCGTTCCGTAACCCTAAACCTAGCCCCGAACGGAAACCCACCACCAGCCCTACACATTACCCTACGCTGTAGCCTACTCCTTGCCCATACGATGGCACTGACCAGTGCGTCAGCACGTAGCATGACCCTCCCACGTTTCCGTACCCTCACCTGTGCCCTAAGCCTTGCCGTTCCCTAACCCTAACCGTGGTCCACAATGCCAACCCACCACCAGCCCTCCACCTTACCCTATTCCGTAGCCTACTACTGGCCCGTACGCTGGCACTGACCCATGCATCAGTACGTAGCCTGACCCTCCCACGTTTCCGTACCTTCACCTGTGCCCTAAACCTTGACGTTCCCTAACCCTAACCCTAGCCTGGAACAGAAACCCACCACCATCCCTAGACATTACTCTCCGCCGTAGCCTACTCCTGGCCTGTATGCTGGCACTGACCCGTGCGTCAGCACGTAGCCTGACCCTCCCACGTTTCCGTACCCTCACCTGAGCACTAAGCCTTGCCATTCCGTAACCCTGACCCTAGCCCCGAATGGAAACCCACCACCAGCCCTACACCTTAACCCCGAGCCGTAGCCTACTCCTGGCCCGTACTCTGGCACTGACACGTGCGTCAGCAAGTAGCCTGACCCTCCCACGTTTCAGGACCCTCAACTGTGCCCTAAGCCTGGCCGTTCCTAACACTAACCCTAGCCCAGTAAGGAAACCCACCACCAGCTCTACAACTTAACTCCAAGCCGTAGCCTAGTCGTGGCCCGTATGCTGACACTGACCCGTGCGTCAGCACGTAGCCTGACCCTCCCACGTTTCCGTACCCTCACCTGTGCCGTAAGACTTGCCGTTCCCTAACCCTAAACCTAGCCCCGAACGGAAACCCACCACCAGCTCTAAAACTTACCGACAAGCCATAGCCTACTCATGGCCCGTACACTGGCACTTACCCGTGTGTCAGCACGTAGCCTGACCCTCCCACGTTTCCGTACCCTCACTTGTGCTATAAGCTTTGCCATTCCCTAACCCTAAATGTAGCCCGGAACGGAATCCCACCACCTGCCCTACAGCTTAACCTACGCCGTAGCCTACACCTGGCCCGTACGCGGGCACTGACATGTGCTTCAGCACGTAGCCTGACCCTCCCATGTTACCGTACCCTCACCTCTGCCCTAAGCCTTGCCGTTCCCTAACTCTAACCCTAGCCCGAAACGGAAACCCACCACCAGCCCTAAACCTTACCGAAAAGCTGTAGCCTACTCCTGGCCCGTACGCTGGCACTGACCCATGCGTCAGCATGTAGCCTGACACTCCAACGTTTCCGTACCCTCACCTGTGCCCTAAGCCTTGCCGTTCCCTAACCCTAACCCTAGCCCCCTACGGAAACCCACCACCAGCCCTACACCTTACCCCCAAGCCGTAGCCTACTCCTGGTCCATACGCTGGCACTAACATGTGCGTCAGCACGTAGCCTGTCCTTCCCACATTAGCGTAACGTCACCTGTGACCTAAGCCTTGCCGTTCCTTAACCCTAACACTAGTACGGAAGGGAAACACACCACAAGCCCTACACCTAAGCCCCAAGCCATAGCCTACTCCTGGCCCGTACGCTGGCACTGACCCGTGCGTCAGCACGTAGCCTGACCCACCCACGTTTCCTTTCCCTCCCCTGTGCCCTAAGCCTTGCTGTTCCCTAACACTAACCCTAGCCTGGAACGGAAACCCAACACCAGCCCTACACCTAACTCCCAAGCCGTAGCCTACTCCTGTCCGGTACGCTGGCACTGAACCGTGCGTCTGCACGTAGCCTGACCCTCCCACGTTTCCGTACCCTCACCTGTGCCCTAAGCCTTGCCGTTCCCTAACCCTAACCCTACCCGGAACGGAAACCCACCACCAGCCCTAAACCTTTCCCTTCTCCGTAGCCTACTCCTGGCCCGTACGCTGGCACTGACCTGTGCGTCAGCATGTAATCTGAGCCCCCCACGTTTCCGTACCCACACCGGGGCCCTAAGCCTTGCCTTTCCCTAACACTAACCCTAGCCCGGAACGGAAACCCACCACCAGTCCTACACCTTACCCTACGCCGTAGCCTACTCCTGGCCCGAACGCTGGCACTGACCCATGGGTCAGCACATAGCCTGACCCTACCAGGTTTCCGTACCCTCACCTGTGCCCTAACTCTTGCCGTTCCCTAACCCTAAACCTAGCCCGGAACGGAAACCCACCACCAGCCCTACACCTTACCCTACGCCGTAGCCTACTCCTGGCCCGTACGCTGTCACTGACACGTGCGTCAGCACGTAGCCTGAACTTCTCACATTTCCGTACCCTCACCTGTGCCCTAAGCCTTGTCATTCCCTAACCCTAACCCTAGCCCGGAACGGAAACCCACCACCAGCCCTACAACTAACCCCCAAGCCGTAGCCTACTCCTGGCCGGTACGCTGGCAGTGACCCGTGCGTCAGCACGTAGCCTGACCCTCCCACGTTTCCGTAAACTCACCTGTGCCCTAAGCCTTGCCGTACCCTAAAGCTAACCCTAGCCCAGAACGGAAACACACCACCAGCCCTAGAGCTTACCCCCAAGCCATAGCCTACACCTGGCTGGTACGCTGGCACTGACCCGTGCATCAGCACGTAGCTGACCCTCCCACGTTTCCATACCCTCACCTGTGCCCTAAGCTTTGCCGTTCCCTAACCCTAAACGTAGCCTGGAACGGAAACCCACCACCAGCCCTAAACCTTAACCTACGCCGTAGCCTACTCCTGGCCCATACGCTAGCACTGACACGTGCGACAGCACGTAGCCTGACCCTCCCACGTTTCCGTACCCTCACCTGTGCCCTAAGCCTTGCCGTTCCCTAACCCTAACCCTAGCCCGGAACGGAAACCCACAACCAGCTCTAAACATTTCCCTACTGGGTAGCCTACGCCTCGCCCGTACGCTCGCACTGACCCGTGCGTCAGCATGTAGTTTAACACTCCCACGTTTCCGTACCCTCACCTGGGCCCTAAGCATTGCCGTTCCCTAACACTAACCCTATCCCGGAACGGAAACCCACCACCAGCCCTACACCTTACCCTACGCCGTAGCCTACTCCTGGCCCGAACTCTGGCACTGATCCATGCGTCAGCACGTAGCCTGACCCTCCCACGTTCCCTTACCCTCACCTGTGCCCTAAGCCTTGCCGTTCCCTAACATTAACCCTAGCCCGCAACGGAAACCCACCACCAGCCCTACACCTTACCCTACGCCATCGCCTACTCCTGGCCCGTACACTGGCACTGACACGTGCGTCAGCACGTAGCCTGACCTTCCCACATTTCCGTACCCTCACCTGTGCCCTAAGGCTTGCCGTTCCGTAACCCTAAACCTAGTACGGAACGGAAACCCACCACCAGCCCTAAACATAACGCCCAAACCATAGCCTACTCCTGGCCCGTACGCTGGCACTGACCCATGCGTCAGCATGTAGCCTGACCCTCCCACGTTTCCGTACCCTCACCTGTGCCCTAAGCCTTGCCGTTCCCTAACCCTAACACTAGCCTGGAATGGAAACCCACCACCAGGCCTACATCTAACCCCCAAGCCGTAGCCTACTCCTGGCCGGTACGCTGCCACTGACACGTGCGTCAGCACGTAGCCTGGCCCTCCCACGTTTCCGTACCCTCACCTGTGCCCTAAGATTTGCCGTTCCCTAACCCTAACCCTAGCCCGGAACAGAATCCACCACCAGCCATACACTCTTCCCTACACCGTAGCCTATTCCTGGCCCATACGCTGGCACTGACCCTTGCGTCAGCACGTAGCCTGACCCTCCCACGTTTCTGTACCCTCACCTGTGCCCTAAGCCTTGACGTTCGTTAACCCTAACCCTAGCCTGGAACAGAAACACACCACCAGCCCTACACCTTACCACCACGCCGTAACCTACTTCTTGCCCATATGCCGGCACTGACCCGTGCGTCAGCACGTAGCCTGACCCTCCCACTTTTCCGTACCCTCACCTGTGCCCTAAGCCTTGCCGTTCCCTAACACTAACCCTAGCCTGGAACGAAAACCCACCAACAGACCTACACCTTACACTATGCCGTAGCCTAAAACTGGCCCGTACGCGGGTAATGACCTGTGCTTCAGCACGTAGCCTGACCCTCCCATGTTACCATACCCTCACCTGTGTCCTAAGCCTTGCCGTTCCCTTACCCTAACTCTAGCCCGGAAGGAAACCCACCACAAACCCTACACCTTACCCCCAAGACGTAGCCTACTCCTGGCCCATACGCTGGCACTGACCCATGCGTCAGCACGTATCCTGACCCTCCCACGTTTCCGTACCATCACCTGTGCCCTAAGCCTTGCCGTTCCCTAACCCTAACCTTAGCCCGGAACGGAAACCCACCACCAGCTCTACACCTTACCCTACGCCGTAGCCTACTCCTGGCCCGTACGCTGGCACTGACCCATGCGTCAGCACGTAGCCTGACCCTCCCACGTTTCGGTACCCTCACCTGTGCCCTAAGCCTTGCCGTTCCCTAACCCTAACCCTAGCCCGGAACGGAAACCCACCACCAGCCCTACACTCTATCCTACGCCGTAGCTTATTCCTGGCCCGTACGCTGGCACTGACCCGTGTGACAGCACGTAGCCTGACCCTCCCATGTTTCCGTACCCTCACCTGTGCCCTAAGCATTGACGTTTGCTAACCCTAACCCTACCCGGAACAGAAACACACCACCAGCCCTACACCTTACCACCACACCGTAGCCTACTCCTGGCCCATATGCTGGCACTGACACGTGCGTCAGCACGTAGCGTGACCCTCCCACGTTTCCGTAACCTCACCTGTGCCCTAAGCCTTGCCGTTCCCTAACCCTAACCCTAGCCCGGAACGAAAACCCACCACCAGCCCTACACCTTACCCTATGCCGTAGCCTACACCTGGCCCATACGTGGGTAATGACCTGTGCTTCAGCACGTAGCCTAAACCTTCCATGTTACCGTACCCTCACCTGTGCCCTAAGGCTTGCCATTCCCTCACCCTAACCCTAGCCACGAACGGAAACCCACCAGCAGCCCTACACCTAACCCTACGTCGTAGCCTACTCCTGGCCCGTACACTGGCACTGACCCGTGCGTCAGCACGTAGCCTGACCATCCCACGTTTCCGTACCCTCACCTGTGCCCTAAGACTTGCCGTTCCCTAACCCTAAACCTAGCCCGGAACGGAAACCCACAACCAGCCCTACACCTTAACCCCAAGCCGTAGCCTACTTCTGGCCCGTACGCTGGAACTGACCCGTGCGTCAGCACGTAGCCTGACCCTCCCACGTTTGCGGAACCTCACCTGAGCCCTAAGCCTTGCCGTTCCCTAACCCTAACCCTAGCCCTGAAAGGAAACCCACCAGCAGCCCTACACCTTTCTCTACACCGTAGCCTTTTCCTGGCTCGTACGCAGGCACTGACCCTTTCATCAGCACGTAGCCTGACACTCCCACGTTTCCGTAACCTCACCTGTGCCCTAAGCCTTGCCGTTCACTAACCCTAACCCTAGCCCAGAACAGAAAACCACCACCAGCCCTACACCTTACCCACAAGCTGTAGCCTACTCCTGGTCCATACGCTGGCACTGACCCGTGTGTCAGAACGTATGCTGACCCTGCCACGTTGCCGTACCCTCACCTGTGCCCTAAGCCTTGCCGTTCCCTAACCCTAACCCTAGCCCGGAACGGAAAAGCACCACAAGCCCTACAACTCACCCCCAAGCCGTAGCCTACTCCTGGTCCATACGCTGACACTGACCTGTGCGTCAGCACGTAGCTTGACCTCCCAACATTACTGTACCCTCACCTGTGCCCTAAGCCTTGCCGTTCCCTAACACTAACCCTAGCCTGGAACGGAAACCCACCACCAGCCCTACACCTAACCAACAAGCCGTAGCCTACTCCTGGTCGGTACGCTGACACTGACCCGTGCGTCATAACGTAGCCTGACCCTCCCACGGTTCCGTACCCTCACCTGTGCCCTAAGCTTTGCCTTTCCCTAACCCTACCCATAGCCTGGAATGGAAACCCACCACCAGCCCTACACCTTATCGTATGCCGTAGCCTAATCCTGGCCCGTAAGATGGCACAGACCCGTGCGTCAGCATGTAGCCTGACCCTCCCACGTTTCTGTACCCTCACCTGTGCCCTAAGCCTTGCCGTTCCCTAACCCTAACCCTAGCCCGGAACGGAAACACACCACAAGCCCTACACCTTACCATACGCCATAGTGTTCTCCTGGCCCGTACGCTGTCACTGACCCGTGAGTCTGCACGTAGCCTCACCCTCCCACGTTTCCGTAACCTCAACTGTGCCCTAAGCCTTGCCGTTCCCTAACACTAACCCTAGCCCGGAACGGAAACCCACCACCAGCCCTACACCTTACCCACCGCCGTCGCCTACTCCTGGCCTGTACACTGGCACTGACACGTGCGTCAGCATGTAGCCTGACCCTCCCACGTTTCCGTACCCTCACCTGTGCCCTAAGGCTTGCCTTTCCCTAACCCTAACCCTAGTACGGAACGGAAACACACCACCAGCCCTACAACTAATGCCCAAACCATAGCCTACTCCTGGCCCGTACGCTGGCACTGACCCATGCGTCAGCACGTAGCCTGAACCTCCCACGTTTCCGTACCCTCAACTGTGCCCTAAGCCTTGCCGTTCCCTAACACTAACCCTAGCCCGGAACGGAAACCCACCACCAGCCATACACCTTTCTCTACGACGTAGCCTACTCTTGGCCCGTACGCTGGCACTGACCCGTGCATTAGCACGTAGCCTGAACCTCCAACTTTTCTGTACCCTCACCGGTGCCCTAAGCCTTGCCGTTCCCTAACACTAACCCTAGCCCAGAACGGAAACCCACCACCAGCCCTACATCTTACCCCCAAGCCGTAGACTAATCCTGGCCCATACGCTGGCACTGACCCGTGGGTCAGCAAGTAGCCTGACCCTCCCACGATTCCGTACCCTCACCTGTGCCCTTAGCTTTGCTGTTCCCTAACCCTAAACCTAGCCCTGAACGGAAACCCACCACCTGCCCTACACCTTACCCTACGCCGTGGCCTATTCCTGGCCCGTACGCTGGCACTGACCCAGGCGTCAGCACGTAGCCTGATACTCACACGTTTCCGTACCCTCACCTGTGCCCTAAGCCTTGCCGTTCCGTAACCCTAACCCTAGCCAGGAAAGGAAATCCACCACCAGGCCTACACCTTAGCCTACGCCGTAGCCTACTCCTGGCCCGTACGCTGACACTGACCCGTGCGTCAGCACGTAGCCTGACACTCCCACGTTTCCGTACCCTCACCTGTGCCCTAAGCCTTGCCGTTCCCTAACCCTAACCCTAGCCCTGAACGTAAACCCACCACTAGCCCTACACATTACCCTACGCCGTAGCCTACTCCTGGCCCGAACGCTGGCAGTGACCCGTGCATAAGCACGTAGCCTGACCCTCCCACGTTTCCGTACCCTCACCTGTGCCCTAAGCCTTGCCGTTCCCTAACCCTAACCCTAGCCCGGAACGGAAACCCACCACCTGCCCTACACCTTACCCTACGCCGTAGCCTACTCCCGGCCCATACGGTGGCAGTGACCGGTGAGTCAGCACGTAGCCAGAACTTCCCACATTTCCGTACCCTCACCTTTGCCCTAAGCCTTGCCGTTCCCTAACCCTAACCCTAGTATGGAACAGAAACCCAACACCAGCCCTACAACTAACGCCGAAGCCATAGTGTAGTCCTGGTCCGTACGCTGGCACTGACCCGTGCAACAGCACGTAGCCTGACCCTCCAATATTTCCGTACCCTCACCTGTGCCCTAAGCCTTGCCGTTGCCTAACCCTAACCCTAGCCCAAAACGGAAACTCACCACCAGCCCTATACCTTACCCCCAAGCCGTAGCCTACTCCTGGTCCGTACACTGGCACTGAACCGTGCATCAGCACGTAGCCTGACCCTCCCACCTTTCCGTACCCTCACCTGTGCCCTAAGCCTTGCCGTTCCCTAACCCTAACCCTAGCCCGAAACGGAATTTCACCAACAGCCCTACACCTTACCCCCAAGCCGTAGCCTACTCCTGGTGCGTCCACTGGCACTGACCCGTGCGTCAGCACGTAGCCTGACCCTCCGACGTTTCCGTACACTTACCTGTGCCCTAAGCCTTGCCGTTCCCTAACCCTAACCCTAGCCCGGAATGGAAACCCACCACCAGCCCTACACCTTACCCTACGCCGTAGCCTACTCTTGGCCCATACGCGGGCACTGACCCGTGCGTCAGCACGTAGCCTGAACCTCCCACGTTTCCGTACCCTCACCTGTGCCCTAAGCCTTGACGTTCCCTAACCCTAACGCTAGCCCGGAACGGAAACCCACCACCAGCCCTAAACCTTTCCCTACGCCGTAGCCTACTCCTGGCCCGTACGGTGGCACGGACCCGTGCGTCAGCATATAGACAGACACCCCCAAGTTTCCATACCCTCACCTGTGCCCTAAGCCCTGCCGTTCCCTAACCCTAACCCTAGCCCGGAACGGAAACCCACCACCAGCCCTATACCTTACCCACAAGCCGTAGCCAACTCCTGGTCCATACGCTGGCACTGACCCGTGCGTCAGAACGTATCCTGACCCTGCCACGTTGCCGTACCCTCACCTGTGCCCTAAGCCTTGCCGTTCCCTAACCCTAACCCTAGCCCCGAACGGAAAAGCACCACAAGCCCTACACCTTACCCCCAAGCCGTAGCCTACTCCTGGTCCATACGCTGTCACTGACCTGTGCGTCAGCACGTAGCTTGACCTTCCAACATTACCGTACCCTCACCTGTGCCCTAAGCCTTGCCGTTCCCTAACACTATCCCTAGCCTGGAACGGAAACCCACCACCAGCCCTACACCTAACCAACAAGCCGTAGCCTACTCCTGGTCGGTACGCTGGCACTGACCCGTGCGTCATCACGTAGCCTGACCCTCCCACGGTTCCGTACCCTCACCTGTGCCCTAAGCTTTGCCTTTCCCTAACCCTATCCGTAGCCCGGAACAGAAACCCACCACCAGCCCTACACCTTAACCTACGCCTTAGCCTACTCCTGGCCCATATGCTGGCACTGACCTGTGCGTCAGCACATAGCCTAACCCTCCCACATTTCCGTACCCTCACCTGTGTCCTAAGCCTTGACGTTCCCTAACCCTAAACCTAGCCCGGAACAGAATCCCACCACCAGCCCTAAACCTTTCCCTACTGGGTAGCCTACTCCTCGCCCGTACGCTCGCACTGACCCGTGCGTCAGCACGTAGTCTGACCCTCCCACGTTTCCGTACCCTCACATGGGCCCTAAGCCTTGCCGTTCTCTGACACTAACCGTAACCCGGAACGGAAACCCACCACCAGCCCTACACTTTACCCTACGCCGTAGCCTACTCCTAGCCCGAACGCTGGCCCTGACACGTGCGTCAGCACGTAGCCTGACCCTCCCACGTTTCTGTACCCTCAACTGTGCCCTAAGACTTGCCGTTCCCTAACCCTAACCCTAGCCCGGAACGGAAACCCACCACTAGCCCTACACCTTACCCTACGCCGTAGCCTACTCCTGGCCTGTACACTGGCACTGACCCGTGCGTCAGCACATAGCCTAACCTTCCCACATTTCCGTAACCTCACCTGCGCCCTAAGCCTTGCCGTTCCCTAACCCTAAACCTAGTACAGAACGGAAACCCACCAACAGCCCTACAACTAACGCCCAAGCCATAGCCTACTCCTGGCCCGTACGGTGGCACTGACACGTGCGTCAGCACGTAGCCCGACCCTCCCACGTTTCCGTACCCTCACCTGTGCCCTAAGCCTTGCCGTTCCCTAACCCTAACCATAGCCTGGAATGGAAACCCACCACCAGCCCTACACATTATCGTATGCCGTAGCCTAGTCCTGGCCCGTACGCTGGCACAGACCCGTGCATCAGCATGTAGCCTGACCCTCCCACGTTTCTGTACACTCACCTGTGCCCTAAGCCTTGTAGTTCCCTAACCCTAATCCTAGCCCGGAATGGAAACCCACCACAAGCCCTACACCTTACCATACGCCGTAGTGTTCTCCTTGCCCGTACACTGTCACTGACCCGTGAGTCTGCACGTAGCCTCACCCTCCCACGTTTCCGTAACCTCAACTGTGCCCTAAGCCTTGCCGTTCCCTCACCCTAACCCTAGCCACGAACGGAAACCCACCAGCAGCCCTACACCTAACCCTACGTCGTAGCCTATTCCTGGCCCGTACGCTGGCACTGACCCATGCGTCTGCATGTAGCCTGACCCTCCCACGTTTCCGTACCCTCACCTGTGCCCTAAGCCTTGACGTTCCCTAACCCTAACCCTAGCCCCGAACAGAGACCCACCACCAGCCCTACACCTTAGCACCACGCTGTAGCCTGGTCCTGGCCCATATGCTGGCACTGAGCCGTGTGTCAGCACGTAGCCTGACCCACCCACGATTCCGTAACCTCACCTGTGCCCTAAGCCTTGCCGTTCCCTAATCCTAATCCTAGCCCGGAACGGAAACCCACCCCCAGCCCTACACCTTACCCTATGCCGTAGCCTACCCCTGGACCGTACGCGGGCACTGACCTGTGCTTCAGCATGTAGCCTGACCCTCCCATGTTACCGTACCCACACCTGTGCCCTAAGCCTTGCCGTTCCGTAACTCTAACCATAGCCCGGAACGGAAACCCACCACCAGCCCTAATCCTAACCCACAAGCCGTGGCTTACTCCTGGCCCGTACGCTGGCACTGACCATGCGAAAGCACGTAGCCTGACCCTCCCACGTTTCCGTACCCTCACCTGTGCCCTAAGACTTGCCGTTCCCTAACCCTAACCCTAGCCCTGAACGGAAACCCACCACCAGCCGTACACCTTACCCCCAAGCCGTAGCCTACTCCTGGCCCGTACGCTGAAACTGACCCGTGCGTCAGCACGTAGCCTGACCCTCCCACGTTTGCGGAACCTCACCTGAGCCCTAAGCCTTGCCGTTCCCTAACCCTAACCCTAGCCCTGAAAGGAAACCCACCACCAGCCCTACACCTTTCCCTACACCGTATTGTACTCCTGGCTCGTACGCAGTCACTGACACTTTCATCAGCACGTAGCCTGACACTCCCACGTTTCCGTAACCTCACCTGTGCCCTAAGCCTTGCCGTTCACTAACCCTAACCCTAGCCCAGAACAGAAACCCACCACCAGCCCTACACCTTACCCCCAAGCCGTAGCCTACTCCTGGTCCATAGGCTGGCACTGACCCGTGCGTGAGAACGTATCCTGACCCTGCCACGTTGCCGTACGCTCACCTGTGCCCTAAGCCTTGCCGTTCCTTAACCCTAACCCTAGCCCGGAACGGAAAAGCACCACAAGCCCTACACCTTACCCCCAAGCCGTAGCCTACTCCTGGTCCATACGCTGGCACTGAACTGTGTGTCAGCACGTAGCCTGACCTTCCAACATTACCGTACCCTCACCTGTGCCCTAAACCTTGCTGTTCCCTAACACTAACCCTAGCCTGGAACGGAAACCCACCACCAGCCCTACACCTTAACCTACGCCGTAGCCTACTCCTGGCCCATATGCTGGCACTGACCCGTGCGTCAGCACGTAGCCTAACCCTCCCACGTTTCCGTACCCTCACCTGTGCCCTAAGCCTTGACGTTCCCTAACCCTAACCCTAGCCCGGAACAGAAACCCACCACCAGCCCTAAACCTTTCCCTACTGGGTAGCCTAGTCATCGCCCGTATGCTCGCACTGACCCGTGCGTCAGCATGTAGTTTGACCCTCCCACGTTTCCGTACCCTCACCTGGGCCCTAAGCCTTGCTGTTCCCTAACACTAACCCTAGCCTGGAACGGAAACCCACCACCAGCCCTACAACTTACCGTAGGCCGTAGCCTACACCTGGCCTGTACGCTGGCACTGACCCATGCGTCAGCACGTAGCCTGACCCTCCCACGTTTCCGTACCCTCAACTGTGCCCTAAGCCTTGCCGTTCCCTAACACTAACCCTAGCCCGGAACGGAAACCCACCACCAGCCATAAACCTTTCTCTACGACGTAGCCTACTCCTGACCGGAAGCTGGCACTGACCCGTGCATTAGCACGTAGCCTGAACCTCCAACTTTTCTGTACCCTCACCTGTGCCCTAAGCCTTGCCGTTCCCTAACACTAGCCCTAGCCTGGAACGGAAACACACCACCAGCCCTACATCTTACCCCCAAGCCGTAGACTACTCATGGCCCATACGCTGGCACTGACCCGTGGGTCAGCAAGTAGCCTGACCCTCCCACGTTTCCGTACCCTCACCTGTGCCCAAAGCTTTGCCGTTCACTAACAATAACCCTAGCCCGGAATGGAAACCCACCACCAGCCCTTTACCTTTCCCTACGCCGTAGCCTATTCCTGGCCCGTACGCTGGCACTGACCCGTGCGTCAGCACGTAGCCTGACCCTCCCACGTTTCCGTACCTTCACCTGTGCCGTAAGCCTTGCCGTTCCCTAACCCTAACCCTAGCCCGGAACGGAAACCCACCACCAGCCCTACACATTACCCTAGGCCGTAGCCTACTCCTGGCCCGAACGCTGGCATTGACCCATGCGTAAGCACGTAGCCTGACCCTCCCACGTTTCCGTACCCTCACCTGTGCCCTAAGCCTTGCCGTTCCCTAACCCTAGTCCGGAACGGAAACCCACAACCTGCCCTAAACCTTACCCTACGCCGTAGCCTACTCCCGGCCCATACGGTGGCACTGACCCGTGCGTCAGCACGTAGCCTGACCCTCCCACGTTTCCGTACCCTCACCTGTGCCCAAAGCTTTGCCGTTCACTAGCAATAACCCTAGCCCGGAACAGAGACCCACCACCAGCCCTACAACTTAGCACCACGCTGTAGCCTGCTCCTGGCCCATATGCTGGCACTGAGCCGTGTGTCAACACGTAGCCTGACCCACCCACGATTCCGTAACCTCACCTGTGCCCTAAGCCTTGCCGTTCCCTTACCCTAACCCTAGCCCGGAACGGAAACCCACCACCAGCCCTACACCTTACCCCCAAGCCGTAGCCTACGCCTGGCCCGTACGCTGGCACTGACCCGTGCGTCAGCACGTAGCCTGACCCTCCAACGTTTCCGTACCCTCACCTGTGCCCTAAGCCTTGCTGTTCCCAAACACTAACCCTAGCCTGGAATGGAAACCCACCACCAGCCCTACACCTAACCACCAAACCGTAGCCTACTCCTGGCCGGTACGCTGGCACTGACACGTGCGTCATCACGTAGCCTGAACCTCCCTCGTTTCCGTACCCTCACATGTGCCCTAAGCTTTGCCGTTCCCTAACCCTAACTGTAGCCCGGAACGGAAACCCACCAACAGCCCTACACCTTACCCCCAACTGTAGCCTACTCCTGGTCCATACGCTGGCACTGACCCGTGCGTCAGAACGTATCCTGAACCTGCCACGTGGCTGTATCCTCACCTGTGTCCTAAACCTTGCCATTCCCTAACCCTAACCCTAGCCCGGAACGGAAACCCACCACAAGCCCTACAACTTACCCCCAAGCCTTAGCCTACTCGTGGTCCATACGCTGGCACTGACCTGTGCGTCAGCATGTAGCCTGAACTTCCCACGTTACCGTAACGTCACATGTGCCCTAAGACTTGCCGTTCCCTAACCCTAACCCTAGTACGGGACAGAAACACACCACAAGCCCTACACCTAACCCACAAGCCATAGCCTACTCCTGGCCCGTACGCTGGCACTGACCCATGCGTCAGCACGTAGCCTGACCCTCCCACGTTTCCGTACCCTCACCTATGCCCTAAGCCGTGCTCTTCCCTAACACTAACCCTAGCCCGGAACGGAAACCCACCACCAGCCCTACACTAACCCCCAAGCCGTAGCGTACTCCTGGCCGGTACGATGGCACTGACCCATGCGTCAGCATGTAGTCTGATCCCCACACGTTTCCGTACCCTCACCTGGGCCCTAAGCCTTGCCGTTCCCTAACCCTAACCCTAGCCCGGAACGGAAACCCACCACAAGCCCTAAACCTTACCCTATGCCGTAGCCTACTCCTGGCCCGAACGCTGGCACTGACCCGTGCGTCAGCACGTAGCCTGACCTTCCCACATTTCCGTACCTTCACCTGTGCCGTAAGCCTTGCTGTTCCCTAACCCTAAACCTAGTACGGAACGGAAACCCACCACCAGCCCTACACCTTACCCCCAAGCCGTAGCCTACTCCTGGCCCGTATGCTGGCTCTGACACATGCGTCAGCATGTAGCCTGACCCTCCCACGTTTCCATACCCTCACCTGTGCCCTAAGCCTTGCCGATCCATAACCCTAACCCTAGCCCGGAACGGAAACCCACCACCAGCCCTACACCTTACCCTACGCCGTAGCCTACTCCTGGCCCGTACGCTGGCACTGACCCATGCGTCAGCATGTAGCCTGACCTTCCCACATTTCCGTACCCTCACCTGTGCCCTAAGCCTTGCCGTTCCCTAACCCTAACCCTAGCCCGGAACGGAAACCCACCACCAGCCCTACACCATACACTACACCGTAGCCTACTCCTGGCCCGTACGCTGGCACTGACCCGTGCGTCAGCATGTAGCCTGACCCTCTCACGTTTCCGTACCCTCACCTGTGCCCTAAGCCTTGCCGTTCCCTAACCCTAGCCCGGAATGGAAACCCACCGCGAGCCCTAGACCTTACCCTACGCCGTAGCCTATTGCTGGCCTGTACGCTGGCACTGACCCATGCGTCAGCAGGTAGCCTGACACTCCCACGTTTCTGTACCCTCACCTGTGCCCTAAGCCTTGCTGTTCCGTAACCCTAACCCTAGTCCGGAACGGAAACCCACCACCAGCCCTATACCATACCCTACGCCGTAGCCTACTCCTGGCCCGAACGCTGGCACTGACCCATGCGTCAGCACGTAGCCTGACCCTCCCACGTTTCCGTACACTCACCTGTTCCCTTAGCCTTGCCGTTCCCTAACCCTAACCCTAGCCCGAAACGGAAACCCACCACCAGCCCTATACCTTACCCTACGCCGTAGCCTACTCCTGTCCCGTACACAGGCACTGACATGTGCGTCAGCACTTAGCCTGACCTTACCACATTTCCATACCCTCACCTGTGACCTAAGGCTTGCCCTTCCCTAACCCTAACCCTAGTACGGAACGGAAACCCACCACCAACCCTAAATCTAACGCCCAAACCATAGCCTACTCCTGCACCGTACGCTGGCACTGACCCGTGCGTCACCATGTAGCCTGACCCTCCCACGTTTCCGTACCCTCACCTGTGCCCTAAGCCTTGCCGTTCCCTAACCATAACCCAAGCCTTGAATGGAAACCCGCCACCAGCCCTACATCTAACCCCCAAGCCATAGCCTACTCCTGGCCGGTACGCTGGCACTGACACGTGCGTCAGCACGTACCCTGACCCTCCCACGTTTCCGTACCCTCACCTGTGCCCTAAGCTTTGCCGTTCCCTAACCCTAAACCTAGCCCGGAACAGAATTAAACCACCAGCCCTACACTCTACCCTACACCGTAGCATATTCCTGGCCCATACGCTGGCACTGATCCTTGCATCAGCACGTAGCCTGACCCTCCCAAGTTCCCGCACCCTCACCTGTGCCCTAAGCCTTGACGTTCGCTAACCCTAAACCTAGCCTGGAACAGAAACCCACTACCAGCCCTACACCTTACGACCACGCCGTAGCCTACTCCTGGCCCATATGCTGGCACTGACCCGTGCGTCAGCACATAGCCTGACTCTCCCACGTTTCCGTAACCTCACCTGTGCCCTAAGCCTTGCCGTTCCCTAACCCTAACCCTAGCCCGGAACGGAATCCCACCACCAGCCCTACACCTTTCCCTACGCCGTAGCCTATTCCTGGCTCGTACGAAGGCACTGACACTTTCATCAGTATGTAGCCTGACTCTCCCACGTTTCTGTACCCTCACCTGTGCCCTAAGCCTTGCCGTTCACTAACCCTAACCCTAGCCCGGAACGGAAACCCACCACCAGCCCTACAACTTACCCCCAAGCCATAGCCTACTCCTGGCCGGTACGCTGGCACTGACACGTGCGTCAGCACGTAACCTGACCCTCACACGTTTCCGTAACCTCACCTGTGCCCTAAGCCTTGCCGTTTCCTAACCCTAACCCTAGCCCGGAACAGAAACCCACCACCAGCCCTACACTCTACCCTACGCCATAGCCTATTCCTGGCCCGTACACTGGCACTGAGCCGTGCGTCAGCACATAGCCTGACCCTCCCACGTTTCCGTACCCTCAGCTGTGCCCTAAGCCTTGACGTTCCCTAACCCTAACCCTAGCCCGGAACAGAAACCCACCACCAGCCCTACAACTTACCACCACGCCGCAGCCTACTCCTGGCCCATATGCTGGCACTGACCCGTGCGTCAGCACGTAGCCTGACCCTCCCACGTTTCCGTAACCTCAGCTGTGCCCTAAGCCTTGCCGTTCCCTAACCTTAACCCTAGCCCGGAATGGAAACCCACCACGAGCCCTACACATTACCCTATGCTGTAGCCTACACCTGGCCCGTACACGGGCACTGACCTGTGCTTCAGCACGTAGACTGACCCTCCCATGTTACCGTACCCTCACATGTGCCCTAAGACTTGCCGTTCCCTAACCCTAACCCTAGCCCGGAACGGAAACCCACCACCAGCCCTAAAACTTACCCACAAGCCGTAGCCTACTCCTGGCCCGTACGCTGGCACTGACCCGTGTGTCAGCACGTAGCCTGACCCTCCCATGTTTCTGTACCATCACCTGTGCCCTAAGCCTTGCCGTTCCCTCACCCTCACCCTAGCCAGAAATAGAAACCCACCAGCAGCCCTACACCTTACCCTACGCCGTAGCCTACTCCTGGCACGTACGCTGGCACTGACACATGCATCAGCATGTAGCCGGAACCTCCCACGTTTCCGTACCCTCACCTATGCCCTAAGCCTTGCTGTTCCCTAACACTAACACTATCGTGGAATGGAAACCCACCACCAGCCCTACACCTAACCACCAAACCGTAGCCTACTCCTGGCCGGTACGCTGGCACTGACCCGTGCGTCATCACGTAGCCTGAACCTCCCACGTTTCTGTACCCTCACATGTGCCCTAAGCTTTGCCGTTCCCTAACCCTAACTGTAGTCCGGAACGGAAACCCACCAACAGCCCTACACCTTACCCCCAAGCTTTAGCCTACTCCTGGTCCATACGCTGGCACTGACCCGTGCGTCAGAACGTATCCTGAACCTGTCACGTTGCTGTACCCTCACCAGTGGCCTAAACCTTGCCATTCCCTAACCCTAACCCTAGCCCGGAACGGAAACCCACCACCAGCCCTAAACCTTACCCTACGCTGTAGCCTACACCTGGCCCGTACGCTCGCACTGACCCGTGCGTCAGCACATAGCCTGAACCTCCCACGTTTCCGTACACTCACCTGGGCCCTAAGCATTGCTGTTCCCTAACACTAACCCTAGCCTGGAAAGGAAACCCACCACCAGCCCTACACCTTACCCTACGCCGTAGCCTACTCCTGGCCCGAACTCTGGGACTGACCCGTGCGTCAGCACGTAGCCTGACCCTCCCACGTTTCCGTACCCTCACCTGTGCCCTAAGCCTTGCCGTTCCCTAACCCTAACCCTAGACCGCAATGGAAACCCACCACCAGCCCTACACCTTACCCTACGCCGTCGCCTACTCCTGGCCCGTACACAGGCACTGACATGTGCGTCAGCACTTAGCCTGACCTTACCACATTTCCATACCCTCACCTGTGACCTAAGGCTTGCCGTTCCCTAACCCTAACCCTAGTACGGAATGGAAACCCACCACCAACCCTAAATCTAACGCCCAAACCATAGCCTACTCCTGCACCGTACGCTGGCACTGACCCGTGCGTCACCATGTAGCCTGACCCTCCCACGTTTCCGTACCCTCACCTGTTCCCTAAGCCTTGCTGTTCCCTAACCATAACCCTAGCCTTGAATGGAAACCCACCACCAGCCCTACATCTAACCCCCAAGCCGTAGCCTACTCCTGGCCGGTACGCTGGCACTGACACGTGCGTCAGCACGTACCCTGACCCTCCCACTTTTCCGTACCCTCACCTGTGCCCTAAGCTTTGCCGTTCCCTAACCCTAACCCTAGCCCGGAACGGAAACCCACCACCAGCCCTACACCTTACCCTATGCCGTAGCCTACTCCTGGCCCGTACGCTGGCCCTGACCCATGCGTCAGCACGTAGCCAGACCTTCCCACATTTCCGTACCCTCACCTGTGCCCTAAGCCTTGCCGTTCCCTAACCCTAACCCTAGCCCGGAACGGAAACCCACCACCAGCCCTACACCATAACCTACACCGTAGCCTACTCTTGGCCCGTACGCTGGCACTGACCCGTGCGTCAGCATGTAGCCTGACCCTCTCACGTTTCCGTACCCTCACCTGTGCCCTAAGCCTTGCCGTTCCCTAACCCTAACCCTAGCCTGGAATGGAAAACCACCGCGAGCCCTAGACCTTACCCTATGCCGTAGCCTATTGCTGGCCTGTACGCTGGCACTGACCCATGCGTCAGCAGGTAGCCTGACACTCCCACGTTTCTGTACCCTCAACTGTGCCCTAAGCCTTGCCGTTCCGTAACCCTAACCCTCGCCCGGAATGGAAACCCACCACCAGCCCTACACCATACCCTACGCCGTAGCCTACTCCTGGCCCGAACGCTGGCACTGACCCATGCGTCAGCATGTAGCCTGACCCTGCCACGTTTCCGTACCGTCACCTGTTCCCTAAGCCTTGCCGTTCCGTAACCCTAACCCTAGCCCGAAACGGAAACCCACCACCAGCCCTATACCTTACCCTACGCCGTAGCCTACTCCTGTCCCGTACGCTGGCACTGACCCGTGCGTCAGCACGTAACCTGACCTTCCCACATTTCCGTACCCTCACCAGTGCCCTAAGCCTTGCTGTTCCCTAACCCTATCCGTAGTACGGAACGGAAACCCTCCACCAGCCCTACACCTAACGCCCAAGCCATAGCCTACTCCAGGCCTGTACGGTGGCACTGACCCGTGCGGCAGCACGTAGCCTGACCCTCCCACGTTTCCGTACCCTCACCTGTGCCCTAAGCCTTACCGTTCCCTAACCCTAACCCTAGCCCGGAATGGAAACCCACCATCAGCTCTACACCTAACCCCGAAGCCTTAGCCTACTCCTGGCTGGTATGCTGGCACTGACACGTGCGTCAGCACGTAACCTGACCTTCCCACATTTCCGTACCCTCACCTATTCCCTAAGCCTTGCTGTTCCCTAACCCTATCCGTAGTACGGAACGGAAACCCTCCACCAGCCCTACACCTAACGCCCAAGCCATAGCCTACTCCAGGCCTGTACGCTGGCACTGACCCGTGCGGCAGCACGTAGCCTGACCCTCCCACGTTTCCGTATCCTCACCTGTGCCCTAAGCCTTACCGTTCCATAACACTAACCCTAGCCCTGAACAGAAACCCACCACCAGCCCTAAACTCTACCCTACGCCGTAGCCTATTCCTGGCCCGTACGCTGGCACTGACCCATGCGTCTGCACGTAGCCTGACCCTCCCACGTTTCCGTACCCTCACCTGTGCCCTAAGACTTGACGTTCCCTAACACTAACCCTAGCCCGGAACGGAGACCCACCACCAGCCCTACAACTTAGCACCACGCCGTAGCCTGCTCCTGGCCCATATGCTGGCACTGAGCCGTGTGTCAGCACGTAGCCTGACCCACCCACGATTCCGTAACCTCACCTGTGCCCTAAGCCTTGCCGTTCCCTAACCCTAACCCTAGCCCGGAACAGAAACCCACCACCAGCCCTACACTCCACCCTACGCCATAGCCTATTCCTGGCCCGTACACTGGCACTGAGCCGTGCGTCAGCACGTAGCCTGACCCTCCCACGTTTCCGTACCCTCACCTGTGCCCTAAGCCTTGAGGTTCCCTAACCCTAGCCCTAGCCCGGAACAGAAAACCACCACCAGCCCTACACCTTACTCTATGCCGTAGACTACACCTGGCCCGTACGCGGGCACTGACCTGTGTTTCAGCACGTAGCCTGACCCTCCCACGTTTCCGTACCCTCACCTGTGCCCTAAGCCTTGAGGTTCCCTAACCCTAGCCCTAGCCCGGAACAGAAAACCACCACCAGCCCTACACCTTACTCTATGCCGTAGACTACACCTGGCCCGTACGCTGGCACTGACCTGTGCGTCAGCATGTAGCCTGACACTCTCACGTTTCCGTACCCTCACATGTGCCCTAAGCCTTGACGTTCCCTATCCCTAACAGTAGATCGGAACGCAAACCCACCACCAGCCCTACACCTTTCCCTGTGCCGTAGCCTACTCCTGGCCCGTATGCTGGCACTGACCCGTGCATTAGCACGTAGCCTGACCCTCCCAACTTTGCGAACCATCACCTGTGCCCTAAGCCTTGCCGTTCCCTTACGCTAACCCTAGCCCGGAACGGAAACGCACCACCCGCCCTACACCTTACCCTATGCCGTAGCCTACTCCTTGCCCGTACCCTGGCACTGACCCGTGCTTCAGCAAGTAGCCATACCCTCCCACGTTTCCGTACCCTCACATGTGCCCTAAGCCTTGCCATTCCCTAACCGTAACCATAGCCCGGAACGAAAACCCACCACCAGCCCTACACCTTACACTACGCCGTAGCCTACTCCTGGCCCATACGCTGGCACTGACCCATGCGTCAGCACGTAGCCTGACCCTCCCACGTTTCCGTACCCTCACCTGTGCCCTAAGCCTTGCCGTTCCCTAACCTTAACCCTAGCCCGGAACGGAAACCCACCACCAGCCTTAAACCTTACCCTATGCCATAGCCTACACCTGGCCCGTTCGCGGGCACTGACCTATGCTTCAGCACGTAGCCTGACCCTCCCATGTTACCGTACCCTCACCTGTGCCCTAAGCCTTGCCGTTCCCTAACCCTAACCCTAGCCCTGAATGGAAACCCACCACCAGCCCTAAATCTTACCCACAAGCCGTAGCCTACTCCTAGCCAGTACGCTGGCACTGACCCGTGAGTCAGCACGTAGCCTGAAGTTCCCATGTTTCCGTACCATCACCTGTGCCCTAAGCCTTGCCGTTCCCTCACCCTCACCCTAGCCAGGAACAGAAACCCATCAGCAGCCCTACACCTTACCCTACGCCGTAGCCTACTCCTGGCACGTACGCTGGCACTAACACGTGCCTCAGCACGTAGCCTAACCCTCACACGTTTCCGTACCCTCACCTGTGCCCTAAGCCTTGTCGTTCCCTAACCCTAACCCTAGTCCGGAACAGAAACTCACCACCAGCCCTACAGCTTACCCCCAAGCCATAGCCTATTCCTGGCCCATACGCTGGCACTGACCCGTGCATCAGCATGTAGCCTGACCCTCCCACGTTTCCGTACCCTCACCTGTTCCCTAAGCCTTGCCGTTCCCTAACCCTAACCCTAGCACGGAACGGAAACCCACCACCAGCCCTAAACCTAACCCCCAAGCCGTAGCTTACTCCTGGCCAGTATGCTAGCACTGAAACGTGCATCATCACGTAGCCTGATGCTCCCACGTTTCCGTACCCTCACCTGTGCCCTAAGCCTTGCCGTTCCCTAAACCTAACCGTAGACCAGAACGGAAACCCACCACCAGCCCTACAACTTACCCCCAAGCCGTAGCCTACTCCTGGCCCGTACGCTGGCACTGACCCGTGCGTCAGCACGAAGCCTGACCCTCCCACATTTCTGGACCCTCACCTGTGCCCTAAGCCTTGCCGTTCCCTAACCCTAACCCTAGCCCGGAACGGAAACCCACCACCAGCCCTAAAACTTACCCCAAAGCCGTAGCCTATTCCTGGACCTTATGCTGGCACTGACCCGTGCGTCAGCACGTAGCCTGACCCTCCCACCTTTGCGAACCATCACCTGTGCCCTAAGCCTTGCCATTCCCTAACCCTAACCCTAGCCCGGAACGGAAACCCACCACCAGCCCTACACCTTTCCCTACGCCGTAGCCTATTCCTGGCCCGTACGCAGGCACTGACATTTCATCAGCACGTAGCCTGACCCTCCCACGTTTCCGTACCCTCACCTGTGCCCTAAGCCTTGCCGTTCCCTAACCCTAACCCTAGCCCGGAACGGAAACACACCACAAGCCCTAAACCTTACCCCCAAGCCGTAGCCTACTCCTGGTCCATACGCTGGCAATGACCTGTGCGTCAGCACGTAGCCTGAACTTCCCACATTACCGTACCCTCACCTGTGCCCTAAGCCTTGCCGTTCCCTAACCCTAACCCTAGTACGGAACGGAAACCCACCACCAGCCCTATACCTTACTCTATGCCGTAACCTACACCTGGCCCGTACGCGGGCACTGACCTGTGCTTCAGCACGTAGCCTGACCCTCCCATGTTACCGTACGCTCACCTGTGCCCTAAGCCTTGTCGTTCCCTTACCCTAACCCTAGCCCGGCACGGAATCTCACCACCAGCTCTACACCATATCGCATGCCGTAGCCTAGTCCTGGCCCGTACGCTGGCACTGACCCGTGTATCAGCATGTAGCCTGACCCTCCCACGTTTCCGTAACCTCACCTGTGCCCTAAGCCTTGCCGTTCCCTAACCCTAACCCTAGCACGGAACAGAAACCCACCACCAGCCCTAAACCTTACCCCAAGCCATAGCGTATTCCTGGCCCGTACGTAGGCACTGACCCTTTCATCAGCACGTAGCCTGACCCTCCCACGTTTTCGTACCCTCATCTGTGTCCTAAGCCTTGCGGTTCCCTAACCCTAACCCTAGCCCGGAACGGAAACCCACCACCAGCCCTACACCATAACCTACGCCGTAGCCTACTCCTGGCCTGTACGGTGGCACTGACCCTTGCGTCAGCATGTAGCCTGACACTCCCACGTTTCCGTACCCTCACCTGTGCCCTAAACTTTGCCGTTCTGTAACCCTAACCCTACCCCGGAATGGAAACCCACCACCAGCCCTACAACTTACCCCCAAGCCGTAGCCTACTCCTGGCCCGTTCGGTGGCAGTAACCCTAGCATCAACAAGTAGCCTGACCCTCCCACGTTTCTGTACCCTCACCCGTGCCCTAAGCCTTGCTGTTCCGTAACCCTAAACCTACCCCGGAACGGAAACCCACCACCAGCCCTACACCTTACCCCCAAGCCGTAGCGTACTCCTGGCCTATATGCTGGCACTGACCCATGCGTCAGCACGTAGCGTGACCCTCCCACGTTTCCGCACCCTCACCTGTGCCCTAAGCCTTGCCGTTTCCTAACCCTAACCCTAGCCCGGAACGGAAACCCACCACTAGCTCTACACCTTACCCTGTGCTGTAGCCTACACATGGCCCGTACACGGGCACTGACACGTGCGTCAGCACGTAGCCTGACCCTCCCACGTTTCCGTAACCTCACCTGTGCCCTAAGCCTTGCCGTTCCCTAACCCTAACCCTAACCCGGAACGGAAATACACCACCAGCCATAAAACTTAGCCACAAGCCGTAGCCTACTCCTGGCCCGTACGCTGTCACTGACCCGTGCGTCAGTACGTAGCCTGACCCTCCCACTTTTCCGTACCCTCACCTGTGCCCTAAGCCTTGCCGTTCCCTAACCCTAACCCTAGCCCGGAACGGAAACCCACCACCAGCCCTACACCATACGCTACACCGAAGCCTATTCCTGGCCCATACGCTGGCACTGACCCGTGCGTCAGCATGTAGCCTGATCCTCTCACGTTTCCGTACCCTCAGATGTGCCCTAAGCCTTGACGTTCCCTATCCCTAACCCTAGCCCGGAACGCAAACCCACCACCAGCCCTAAACCATTCCCTACGCCGTAGCCTACTCCTGGCCCGTACGCTGGCACTGACATGTGCGTCATCACGTAGCCTGACCTTCCCACTTTTCCGTACCCTCACCTGTGCCCTAAGCCTTGCCGTTCCCTTACGCTAACCCTAGCCCGGAAAGGAAACCCACCACCCGCCCTACACCTTACCCTATGCCGTAGCCTACTCCTTGCCCGTACCCTGGCACTGACCCATGCTTCAGCACGTAGCCATTCCCTCCCACGTTTCCGTACCCTCACATGTGCCGTAAGCCATGCCATTCCCTAACCGTAACCGTAGCCCGGAATGAAAACCCACCACCAGCCCTACACCTTACACTACGCCATAGCCTACTCCTGGCCCGTACGCTGGCACTGACCCGTGCGTCAGCACGTAGCCTGACCCTCCCACGTTTCCGTACCCTCACCTGTGCCCTAAGCCTTGCCGTTCCCTAACCCTAACCCTAATCCGGAACGGAAACCCACCACCATCCCTAAAGCTTTCCCTACTGGGTAGCCTACTCCTCGCCCGTACGCTCGCACTGACCTGTGCGTCAGCACGTAGCCTGACCCTCCCACGTTGGCGGACCCTCACCTGTGCCCTAAGCCTTGCCTTTCCCTAACTCTAACCCTAGCCCGGAACGGAAACCCACCACCATCCCTACACCTTTCCCAACGCCGTAGCCTATTCCTGGCTCGTACGCCGGCACTCACCGTTTCATCAGCACGTAGCCTGACCCTCCCACGTTTCCGTACCCTCGCCTGTGCCCTAAGCCTTGCTGTTCACTAACCCTAACCCTAGCCCGGAATGGAAACCCACCACCAGCCCTAAACCTTAGCCCCAAGCCCTAGCCTACTCCTGGCCCGTACGCTGGCACTGACCCGTGCGTCAGCACGTAGCCTGACCCTCCCACGTTTCCGTACCATCACCTGTGCCCTAAGCCTTGCCGCTCCCTCACCCTCACCCTAGCCCGGAACGGAAACCCACCACCAGCCGTACACCATACGCTACACCGTAGCCTACTCCTGGGCCGTACTCTGGCACTGACCCGTGCGTCAGCATGTAGCCTGACCCTCTCACGTTTCCGTACCCTCACATGTGCCCTAAGCCTTGACGTTCCCTATCCCTAAACCCAGCCCGGAACGCAAACCCACCACCAGCCATATACCATTCCCTACGCCGTAGCCTACTCCTGGCCCGTACGCTGGCACTGACACGTGCGTCATCACGTAGCCTGACCCTCCCACTTTTCCGTACCCTCACCTGTGTCCTAAGCCTTGCCGTTCCCTTACCCTAACCCTAGCCCGGAACGGAAAGCCACCACCAGCCCTAAAACTTACCCACAAGCCGAAGCCTACTCCTGGCCCGTACGCTGGCTCTGACCCGTGCGTCAGCACGTAGCCTGACCCTCCCATGTTTCTCTACCATAACCTGTGCCCTAAGCCTTGCCGTTCCCTCACCCTCACCCTAGCCATGAACAGAAACCCACCAGCAGCCCTACACCTTACCCTACGCCATAGCCTACTCCTGGCACGTACGCTGGCACTGACACGTGCGTCAGCATGTAGCCTGAACCTCACACGTTTCCGTACCCTCACCTGTGCCCTAAGCCTTGCCATTCCCTAACCCTAACCCTAGTCCGGAACGGAAACACACCACCAGCCCTACAACTTACCCCCAAGCCATAGCCTATTCCTGGCCCATACGCTTGCACTGACCCGTGCGTCAGCATGTAGCCTGAGTCTCCCACGTTTCCGTACCCTCACCTGTGCCCTAAGCCTTGCCGTTCCCTAACCTTAACCCTAGCCCGGAACGGAAACCCACCACCAGCCCTACACCTAACCCCCAAGCCGTAGCCTACTCCTGGCCATTACGCTGGCACTGAGCCGTGCATCATCACGTACCCTGAGCCTCCCACGTTTCCGTACACTCACCTGGGCCCTAAGCCTTGCCTTTCCCTAACCCTAACCCTAGACCAGAACGGAAACCCACCACCAGCCCTACAACTTACCCCCAAGCCGTAGCCTACTCCTGGCCCGTACGTTGGCACTGACCAGTGCGTCAGCATGTAGCCTGACCCTCCCACGTTTGCGGACCCTCACCTGTGCCCTAAGACTTGCCGTTCCCTAACCCTAACCCTAGCCCGGAACGGAAACCCACCACAAGCCCTACACCTTTCCCTACGCCGTAGCCTATTCCTGGCTCGTACGCTGGCACTGACCCTTTCATCAGCACATAGCCTGACCCTCCCACGTTTCCGTACCCTCACCTGTGCCCTAAGCCTTGCCGTTCACTAACCCTAACCCTAGCCCGGAACGGAAACCCACCACCAGCCCTACACCTTACCCCAAAGCCATAGCCTACTCCTGGCCGGTACGCTGGCACTGACACGTGCGTCAGCACGTAGCCTGACCCTCCCACGTTTTCGTACCCTCACCTGTGCCCTAAGCCTTGCCGTTCACTAACCCTAACCCTAGCCCGGAACGGAAACCCACCACCAGCCCTACACCTTACCCCAAAGCCATAGCCTACTCCTGGCCGGTACGCTGGCACTGACACGTGCGTCAGCACGTAGCCTGACCCTCACACGTTTCCGTACCCTCACCTGTGCCCTAAGCCTTGCCGTTCCCTAACCCTAACCTTAGCCCGGAACAGAAACCCACCACAAGCCCTACACTCTACCCTACGCCATAGCCTATTCCTAGCCCGTACGCTGGCACTGACACGTACGTCAGCACGTAGCCTGACCCTCCCACGTTTCGTACCCTCACCTGTGCCCTAAGCTTTGACGTTCCCTAACCCTAACCCTAGCCCGGAACAGAAACCCACCAACAGCCCTACAACTTACCACAACGCCGTAGCCTACTCCTGGCCCATATGCTGGCACTGACCCGTCGTCAGCACGTAGCCTGACCCTCCCAAGTTTCCGTAACCTCACAGGTGCCCTAAGCCTTGCCATTCCCTAACCCTAACCCTAGCCCGGAACGGAAAACCACCACCAGCCCTACACCTTACTCTATGCCGTAGACTACACCTGGCCCGTATGCGGGCACTGACCTGTGGTTCAGCATGTAGCCTGACCCTCCCATGTTACTGTACCCTCACCTGTGCCCTAAGCCTTGCCGTTCCCTAACCCTAACCCGAGCCCGGCACGGAATCCCACAACAAGCCCTACTACTTATCGTATGCTGTAGCCTAGTCCTGGCCCGTACGCTGGCACTGACCCGTGAGTCAGCACGTAGACTGACCCTCCCACGTTTCCGTACCCTCACCTGTGCCCTAAGACTTGCCGTTCCCTCACCCTAACCCTAGCCAAGAACGGAAAACCACCAGCAGCCCTAAACCTTACCCTACACCATAGCCTACTCCTGGCCTGTACGCTGGCACTGACCCTTGCGTCAGCACGTAGCCTGACCCTCCCACGTTTCCGTACCCTCACCTGTGCCCTAAGCCTTGTCGTTCCCTAACCCTAACCCTAGTCCGGAACGGAAACCCACCACCAGCCCTACAGCTTACCCCCAATCCATAGCCTATTCCTGGCCCGTACGCTGACACTGACCCTTGCTTCAGCATGTAGCCTGTCCCTCCCAAGTTTCCGTACCCTCACCTGTGCCCTAAGCCTTGCCGTTCCCTAACCCTAACACGAGCCCGGAACGGAAAACCACCACCAGCCCTACACCTTATCGTATGCATTAGCCAAGTCCTGGCTCGTACCATGGCACTGACCCGTGCGTCAGCATGTAGCCTGACCCTCCCACGTTTCCGTACCCTCACCTGTGCCCTAAGCCTTGTCGTTCCCTAACCCTAACCCTAGTCCGGAACGGAAACCCACCACCAGCCCTACAGCTTACCCCCTATCCATAGCCTATTCCTGGCCCGTACGCTGGCACTGACCCGTGCTTCAGCATGTAGCCTGACCCTCCCACGTTTCCGTACCCTCACCTGTGCCCTAAGCCTTGCCGTTCCCTAACCCTAACCCTAGCCCGGAACGGAAACCCACCACCAGCCCTACAGCTAACTCCCAAGCCGTAGCCTATTCCTGGCTGGTACGCTGGCACTGACCCGTGCATCAGCACGTAGCCTGACCCTCCCACGTTTCCGTACCCTCACCTGTGCCCTAAGCCTTGCTGTTCCCTAACACTAACCCTAGCTTGGAATGGAAACCCACCACCAGCCCTACACCTAACCACCAAACCGTAGCCTACTCCTGGCCGGTACGCTAGCACTGACACGTGCGTCATCACGTAGCCTGAACCTCCCTCGTTTCCGAACCCTCACATGTGCCCTAAGCTTTGCCGTTCCCTAACCCTAACTGTAGCCCGGAACGGAAACCCACCAACAGCCCTACACCTTACCCCCAACTGTAGCCTACTCCTGGTCCATACGCTGGCACTGACCCGTGCGTCACAACGTATCCTGAACCTGCCACGTTGCTGTACCCTCACCTGTGCCCTAAACCTTGCCATTCCCTAACCCTAACCCTAGCCCGGAACGGAAACCCACCACAAGCCCTACAACTTACCCCCAAGCCATAGCCTACTCGTCGTCCATACGCTGGCACTGACCTGTGCGTCAGCATGTAGCCTGACCTTCCCATATTACCGTAACGTCACCTGTGCCCTAAGACTTGCCGTTCCCTAACCCTAACCCTAGTACGGGACAGAAACACACCACAAGCCCTACACCTAACCCACAAGCCATAGCCTACTCCTGGCCCGTACGCAGGCACTGACCCTTGCGTCAGCACGTAGCCTGACCCTCCCACCTTTCCGTACCCTCACCTATGCCCTAAGCCTTGCTCTTCCCTAACACTAACCCTAGCCTGGAACGGAAACCCACCACCAGCCCTACACCATACCCTATGCCGTAGCCTACACTTGGCCCGTACGCGGGTAATGACCCGTGCTTCAGCACGTAGCCTAAACCTCCCATGTTACCGTACACTCACCTGTACCCTAAGCCTTGCCGTTCCCTAACCCTAACCCTAGCCCGGAACGGAAACACACCACCAGCCCTAATCCTTACCCACAAGCCGTAGCCTACTCCTGGCCCGTACGCTGCCACTGACCCGTGCGTCAGCACGTAGCCTGAGCCTCCCACGTTTCCGTACCCTCACCTGTGCCCTAAGCCTTGCCGTTCCCTCACCCTAACCCTAGCCAGGAACGGAAAACCACCAGCAGCCCTACACCTAACCCTACGCCGTAGCCTACTCCTGGCCCGTACACTGGCACTGACCCATGCGTCAGCACGTAGCCTGACCCTCCCACGTTTCCGTACCCTCACCTGGGCCCTAAGCCTTGCCGTTCCCTCACCCTAACCATAGCCCGGAACAGAAACCCACCACCAGCCCTAAACCTTTCCCTACTGGGTAGCCTACTCCTCGCTCGTACGCTCGCACTGACCCGTGCGTCAGTATGTAGTTTGACCCTCTCACGTTTCCGTACCCTCACCTGGGCCCTAAGCCTTGCCGTTCCCTAACACTAACCCTAGCACGGAACGGAAACCCACCACCAGCCCTACACAATTCCCTACGACGTAGACTACTCCTGGCCCGTACGCTGGCACTGACACTTGCATCAGCACGTAGCGTGAACCTCCAACTTTTCTGTACCCTCACCTGTGCCCTAAGCCTTGACGTTCCCTAACACTAACCCTAGCTCGGAACGGAGACCCACCACCAGCCCTACACCTTACCCTACGCCGTAGCCTACTGTTGCCCTTACACTGGCACTGACACGTGCGTCAGCACGTAGCCTGACCCTCCCACGTTTCCGTACCCTCACCTGTGCCCTAAGCCTTGCCGTTACCTAACCCTAACCGTAGCCCGGAATGAAAACCCACCACCAGCCCTACACCTTATCCGCAAGCCGTAGCCTACTCCTGGCCCATATGCTAGCACTGACATGTGTGTCAGCACGTAGCCTGACCCGCCCACGTTTCCGTAGCCTCAACTGTGCCCTAAGCCTTGACGTTCCCTAACCATAACCCTAGCCCAGAACGGAAACCCACCACCAGCCCTAGACCTTACCGTACGCCGTAGCCTACTCCTGGCCTGTACGCTGGCACTGACCCATGCGTCAGCACGTAGCCTGACCCTCCCACGTTTCCGTACCCTCACCTGTGCCCTAAGCCTTGCCATTCCCTAACCCTAACCCTAGTCCAGAATGGAAACCCACCACCAGCCCTACAACTAACGCCCAAGCCATAGCCTAGTCCTGGCCCGTACGCTGGCACTGACCCGTGCGGCAGCACGTAGCCTGACCCTCCCACGTTTCCGTACCCTCACATGTGCCCTAAGCCTTGCCATTGCCTAAACCTAACCCTAGCCCGAAACGGAAACCCACCAAAAGCCCTACAACTTACCCCCAAGCCGTAGCTTACTCCTGGTCCGTACACTGGCACAGACCCGTGCGTCAGCACGTAGCCTGACCCGCCCACGTTTCCGTACCATCACCTTTGCCCTAAGCCTTGCCGTTCCCTAACCCTAACCCTAGCCCGGTACAGAAACCCACAACCAGCCCTACACCTAAACCCCAAGCCATAGCCTACTCCTGGCCGGTACGCTTGCACTGACCCGTGCGTCAGCACGTAGCCTGACCCTCCCACGTTTCTGTATCCTCACCTGTGCCCTAAGCCTTGCCGTTCCCTAACCCTAACCCTAGCCCTGAACGGAAAACCACCACCAGCCCTAAACTTTACCCTACGCCGTAGCCTATTCCTGGCCCGTACGCTGGCACTGACCCGTGCGTCAGCAAGTAGCCGGACCCTCCCACTTTTCCGTACCCTCACCTGTGCCCTAAGCCTTGCCGTTCCCTAACCCTAACCCTAGCGCAGAACGGAAACCCACCACCAGCCCTACACCATACCCCCAAGCCGTAGCCTACTCCTGGCCCGTATGCTGGCTCTTACACATGCGTCAGCAGGTAGCCTGACCCTCCCACGTTTCCGTACCCTCACCTGTGCCCTAAGTCTTGCCGTTCCATAACCCTAACCCTAGCCCGGAACGGAAACCCACCACCAGCCCTACACCTTACCCTATGCCGTAGCCTACTCCTGGCCCGTACGCTGGCACTGACCCATGCGTCAGCACGTAGCCTGACCTTCCCACATTTCCGTACCCTCACCTGTGCCCTAAGCCTTGCCGTTCCCTAACCATAACCCTAGCCCGGAACAGAAACCCACCACCAGCCCTACACCATACCCTACACCGTAGCCTACTCCTGGCCCGTAAGCTGGCACTGACCCGTGCGTCAGCATGTAGCCTGACCCTCTCACGTTTCCGTACCCTCACCTGTGCCCTACGCCTTGACGTTCCATAACCCTAACCCTAGCCCAGAATGCAAACCCACCACCAGCCCTACACCTTTCCCTACGCCGTAGCCTATTCCTGGCTCGTACGAAGGCACTGACACTTTCATCAGTACGTAGCCTGACCCTCCCACGTTTCTGTACCCTCACCTGTGCCCTAAGCCTTGCCGTTCACTAACCCTAACCCTAGCCCGGAACGGAAACCCACCACCAGCCCTACACATTACCCCCAAGCCGTAGCCTACTCCTGGCCGGTACGCTGGCACTGACACGTGCGTCAGCACGTAGCCTGACCCTCACACGTTTCCGTAACCTCACCTGGGCCCTAAGCCTTGCCGTTTCCTAACCCTAACCCTAGCCCGGAACAGAAACCCACCACCAGCCCTACACTCTACCCTACACCATAGCCTATTCCTGGCCCGTACACTGGCACTGAGCCGTGCGTCAGCTCATAGCCTGACCCTCCCACGTTTCCGTACCTTCAGCTGTGCCCTAAGCCTTGACGTTCCCTAACCCTAACCCTAGCCCGGAACAGAAACCCACCACCAGCCCTACAACTTACCACTACGCCGTAGCCTACTCCTGGCCCATATGCTGGCACTGACCCGTGCGTCAGTACGTCGCCTGACCCTCCCACGTTTCCGTAACCTCAGCTGTGCCCTAAACCTTGCCGTTCCCTAACCTTAACCCTAGCCCGGAACGGAAACCCACCACCAGCCCTACACCTTACCCTATGCCGTAGCCTACACCTGGCCCGTACACGGGCACTGACCTGTGCTTCAGCACGTAGACTGACCCTCCCATGTTACCGTACCCTCACCTGTGCCCTAAGACTTGCCGTTCCCTAACCCTAACCCTAGCCCGGAACGGAAACCCACCACAAGCCCTAAAACTTACCCACAAGCCGTAGCCTACTCCTGGCCCGTACGCTGGCACTGACCCGTGTGTCAGCACGTAGCCTGACCCTCCCACGTTTCTGTACCATCACCTGTGCCCTAAGCCTTGCCGTTCCCTCACCCTCACCCTAGCCAGGAATAGAAACCCACCAGCAGCCCTACACCTTACCCTACGCCGTAGCCTACTCCTGGCACGTACGCTGGCACTGACACATGCGTCAGCATGTAGCCTGAACCTCCCACGTTTCCGTACCCTCACCTGTGCCCTAAGCCTTGCTGTTCCCTAACACTAACCCTATCCTGGAATGGAAACCCACCACCAGCCCTACACCTAACCACCAAACCGTAGCCTACTCCTGGCCGGTACGCTGGCACTGACCCGTGCGTCATCACGTAGCCTGAACCTCCCACGTTTCCGTACCCTCACATGTGCCCTAAGTTTTGCCGTTCCCTAACCCTAACTGTAGCCCGGAACGGAAACCCACCAACAGCCCTACACCTTACCCCCAAGCTTTAGCCTACTCCTGGTCCATACGCTGGCACTGACCCGTGCGTCAGAACGTATCCTGAACCTGCCATGTTGCTGTACCCTCACCTGTGCCCTAAACCTTGCCATTCCCTAACCCTAACCCTAGCCCGGAACAGAAACCCACCACCAGCCCTAAACCTTACCCTACGCTGTAGCCTACTCCTGGCCCGTACGCTCGCACTGACCGGTGCGTCAGCACGTAGCCTGAACCTCCCATGTTTCCGTACACTCACCTGGGCCCTAAGCATTGCCGTTCCCTAACACTAACCCTAGCCTGGAAAGGAAACCCACCACCAGCCCTACACCTTACCCTACGCCGTAGCCTACTCCTGGCCCGAACTCTGGGACTGACCCGTGCGTCAGCACGTAGCCTGACCCTCCCACGTTTCCGTACCCTCACCTGTGCCCTAAGCCTTGCCGTTCCCTAACCCTAACCCTAGACCGCAACGGAAACCCACCACCAGCCCTACACCTTACCCTACGCCGTCGCCTACTCCTGGCCCGTACACAGGCACTGACATGTGCGTCAGCACTTAGCCTGACCTTACCACATTTCCATACCCTCACCTGTGACCTAAGGCTTGCCGTTCCCTAACCCTAACAGTAGTACGGAATGGAAATCCACCACCAGCCCTAAATCTAACGCCCAAACCATAGCCTACTCCTGGCCGGTACGCTGGCACTGACCCGTGCGTCACCATGTAGCCTGACCCTCCCACGTTTCCGTACCCTCACCTGTGCCCTAAGCCTTGCTGTTCCCTAACCATAACCCTAGCCTTGAATGGAAACCCACCACCAGCCCTACATCTAACCCCCAAGCCGTAGCCTACTCCTGGCCGGTACGCTGGCACTGACACGTGCGTCAGCACGTACCCTGACCCTCCCACGTTTCCGTACCCTCACCTGTGCCCTAAGCTTTGCCGTTCCCTAACCCTAACCCTAGCCCAGAACAGAATCCAACCACCAGCCCTATACTCTACCCTACGCCGTAGCATATTCCTGGCCCATACGCTGGCACTGATCCTTGCGTCAGCACGTAGCCTGACCCTCCCAAGTTCCCGTACCCTCACCTGTGCCCTAAGCCTTGACGTTCGCTAACCCTAACCCTAGCCTGGAACAGAAAACCACTACCAGCCCTACACCTTACGACCACGCCGTAGCCTACTCCTGGCCCATATGCTGGCACAGACCCGTGCGTCAGCACATAGCCTGACTCTCCCACGTTTCCGTAACCTCACCTGTGCCCTAAGCCTTGCCGTTCCCTAAACCTAACCCTAGCCCGGAACAGAAACCCACTACCAGCCCTACACCTTACCCTTTGAAGTAGCCTATACCTGGCCCGTACACGGGTAATAGCCTGTGCTTCAGCACGTAGCCTGACCCTACCATGTTACCGTACCCTCACCTGTGCTCTAAGCCTTGCTGTTCCCTTACCCTAACCCTAGCCCGGAACGGAAACCCACCACCAGCCCTAAACCTTAACCACAAGCCGTAGCCTACTCCTGGCCCGTACGCTGGCACTGACCCGTGCGTCAGCACGTAGCCTGACCCTCCCACGTTTCCGTACCATCACCTGTGCCCTAAGCCTTGCCATTCCCTAACCCTAAACCTAGCCCGGAACGGAAACCCACCACCAGCACTAAACCTTACCCTACGCCGTAGCATATTCCTGGCCCGTACGCTGGCACTGACCCGTGCGTCAGCACCTAGCCTGACCCTCCCACGTTTCCATACCCTCACCTGTGCCCTAAGCCTTGCCGTTCCGTAACCCTAACCCTAGCCCTGAACGGAAACCCACCACCAGCCCTACACTCTATCCTACGCCGTAGCCTATACCTGGCCCGTACGCTGGCACTGACCCGAACGTCAGCACGTAGCCTGACCCTCCAACGTTTCCGTACCCTCACCTGTGCCCTAAGCATTGACGTTCGCTAACCCTAACCCTAGCCCGGAACAAAAACCCACCACCAGCCCTAAACCATACCACCACGCCGTAGCCTACTCCTGGCCCATATGCTGTCACTGACCCGTGTGTCAGCAGGTAGCCTGACCCTCCCACGTTTCCGTAACCTCACCTGTGCCCTAAGCCTTGCCGTTCCCTAACCCTAACCCTAGCCCGGAACGAAAACCCACCACCAGACCTACACCTTACCCTATGCCGTAGCCTACACCTGGCCCGTACGGGGGTAATGACCCGTGCTTCAGCACGTAGCCTAAACCTCCCATGTTACCGTACACTCACCTGTACCCTAAGCCTTGCCGTTCCCTAACTCTAACCCTAGCCCGGAACGGAAACACACCACCAGCCCTAAACCTTACCCACAAGCCGTAGCCTACTCCTGGCCCGTACGCTGCCACTGACCCGTGCGTCAGCACGTAGCCTGAGCCACCCACGTATCCGTACCCTCACCTGTGCCCTAAGCCTTGCCGTTCCCTAACCCTAACCATAGCCCGGAACGAAAACCCACCACCAGCCTTACACCTGACCCTAGGCCGTACCCTACTCCTGGTCCATACGCTGGCAGTGACCCGTACGTGAGCACGTAGCCTGACCCGCCCACGTTTCCGTACCCTCACCTGTGCCCTAAAACTTGCCGTTTCCTAACCCTAACCCTAGCCCAGAACGGAAAACCACCACCAGCCCTAAACCTTTCCCTACTCCGTAGCCTACTCCTCGCCCGTACGCTCGCACTAACCCGTGCGTCAGCATTTAGTTTGACACTCCCACGTTTCCGTACCCTCACCTGGGCCCTAAGCCTTGCCGTTCCCTAACACTAACCGTAGCCCGGAACGAAAACCCACCACCAGCCCTACACCTTACCCTACGCAGTAGCCTACTCCTGGCCCGAACGCTGGCACTGACACGTGCGTCAGCACGTAGCCTGACCCTCCCACGTTTCCGTACCCTCAAATGTGCCCTAAGCCTTGCCGTTCCCTAACCCTAACCCTAGCCCGGAACGGAAACCCACCACCAGCCCTACACCTTTCCCTACGCCGTAGCCTATTCCTGGCTCGTACGCAGGCACTGACACTTTCATCTGCACTTAGCCTGACCCTCCCAGGTTTCTGTACCCTCACCTGTGCCCTAAGCCTTGCCGTTCACTAACCCTAACCCTAGCCCGGAACGGAAATCCACCACCAGCCCTACAACTTACCCCCAAGCCGTAGCCTATTCCTGGCCGCTACGCTGGCACTGACACGTGCGTCAGCACGTAGCCTGACCCTCACACGTTTCCGTACCCTCACCTGTGCCCTAAGCCTTGCCGTTTCCTAACCCTAACCCTAGCCCGGAACAGAAACCCACCACCAGCCCTACACTCCACCCTACGCCATAGCCTATTCCTGGCCCGTACACTGGCACTGAGCCGTGCGTCAGCACGTAGCCTGACCCTCCCACGTTTCCGTACCCTCACCTGTGCCCTAAGCCTTGAGGTTCCCTAACCCTAGCCCTAGCCCGGAACAGAAAACCACCACCAGCCCTACACCTTACTCTATGCCGTAGACTACACCTGGCCCGTACGCGGGCACTGACCTGTGTTTCAGCACGTAGCCTGACCCTCCCAAGTTTCCGTACCCTCACCTGTGCCCTAAGCCTTGAGGTTCCCTAACCCTAGCCCTAGCCCGGAACAGAAAACCACCACCAGCCCTACACCTTACTCTATGCCGTAGACTACACCTGGCCCGTACGCTGGCACTGACCTGTGCGTCAGCATGTAGCCTGACACTGTCACGTTTCCATACCCTCACATGTGCCCTAAGCCTTGACGTTCCCTATCCCTAACCGTAGACCGGAACGCAAACCCACCACCAGCCCTACACCTTTCCCTATGCCGTAGCCTACTCCTGGCCCGTATGCTGGCACTGACCCGTGCGTTAGCACGTAGCCTGACCCTCCCAACTTTGCGAACCATCACCTGTGCCCTAAGCCTTGCCGTTCCCTTACGCTAACCCTAGCCCGGAACGGAAACGCACCACCCGCCCTACACCTTACCCTATGCCGTAGCCTACTCCTTGCCCGTACCCTGGCACTGACCCGTGCTTCAGCAAGTAGCCATACCCTCCCACGTTTCCGTACCCTCACATGTGCCCTAAGCCTTGCCATTCCCTAACCGTAACCATAGCCCGGAACGAAAACCCACCACCAGCCCTACACCTTACACTACGCCGTAGCCTACTCCTGGCCCGTACGCTGGCACTGACCCATGCGTCAGCACGTAGCCTGACCCTCCCACGTTTCCGTACCCTCACCTGTGCCCTAAGCCTTGCCGTTCCCTAACCTTAACCCTAGCCCGGAACGGAAACCCACCACCAGCCTTAAACCTTACCCTATGCCATAGCCTACACCTGGCCCGTTCGCGGGCACTGACCTATGCTTCAGCACGTAGCCTGACCCTCCCATGTTACCGTACCCTCACCTGTGCCCTAAGCCTTGCCGTTCCCTAACCCTAACCCTAGCCCTGAATGGAAACCCACCACCAGCCCTAAATCTTACCCACAAGCCGTAGCCTACTCCTAGCCAGTACGCTGGCACTGACCCGTGAGTCAGCACGTAGCCTGAAGTTCCCATGTTTCCGTACCATCACCTGTGCCCTAAGCCTTGCCGTTCCCTCACCCTCACCCTAGCCAGGAACAGAAACCCATCAGCAGCCCTACACCTTACCCTACGCCGTAGCCTACTCCTGGCACGTACGCTGGCACTAACACGTGCCTCAGCACGTAGCCTAAACCTCACACGTTTCCGTACCCTCACCTGTGCCCTAAGCCATGTCGTTCCCTAACCCTAACCCTAGTCCGGAACAGAAACTCACCACCAGCCCTACAGCTTACCCCCAAGCCATAGCCTATTCCTGGCCCGTACGCTGGCACTGACCCGTGCATCAGCATGTAGCCTGACCCTCCCACGTTTCCGTACCCTCACCTGTTCCCTAAGCCTTGCCGTTCCCTAACACTAACCCTAGCACGGAACGGAATCCCACCACCAGCCCTAAACCTAACCCCCAAGCCGTAGCTTACTCCTGGCCAGTATGCTAGCACTGAAACGTGCATCATCACGTAGCCTGATGCTCCCACGTTTCCGTACCCTCACCTGTGCCCTAAGCCTTGCCGTTCCCTAAACCTAACCGTAGACCAGAACGGAAACCCACCACCAGCCCTACAACTTACCCCCAAGCCGTAGCCTACTCCTGGCCCGTACGCTGGCACTGACCCGTGCGTCAGCACGAAGCCTGACCCTCCCACATTTCTGGACCCTCACCTGTGCCCTAAGCCTTGCCGTTCCCTAACCCTAACCCTAGCCCGGAACGGAAACCCACCACCAGCCCTAAAACTTACCCCAAAGCCGTAGCCTATTCCTGGACCTTATGCTGGCACTGACCCGTGCGTCAGCACGTAGCCTGACCCTCCCACCTTTGCGAACCATCACCTGTGCCCTAAGCCTTGCCATTCCCTAACCCTAACCCTAGCCCGGAACGGAAACCCACCACCAGCCCTACACCTTTCCCTACGCCGTAGCCTATTCCTGGCCCGTACGCAGGCACTGACCCTTTCATCAGCACGTAGCCTGACCCTCCCACGTTTCCGTACCCTCACCTGTGCCCTAAGCCTTGCCGTTCCCTAACCCTAACCCTAGCCTGGAACGGAAACACACCACAAGCCCTAAACCTTACCCCCAAGCCGTAGCCTACTCCTGGTCCGTACGCTGGCAATGACCTGTGCGTCAGCACGTAGCCTGAACTTCCCACATTACCGTACCCTCACCTGTGCCCTAAGCCTTGCCGTTCCCTAACCCTAACCCTAGTACGGAACGGAAACCCACCACCAGCCCTATACCTTACTCTATGCCGTAACCTACACCTGGCCCGTACGCGGGCACTGACCTGTGCTTCAGCACGTAGCCTGACCCTCCCATGTTACCGTACGCTCACCTGTGCCCTAAGCCTTGTCGTTCCCTTACCCTAACCCTAGACCGGCACGGAATCTCACCACCAGCTCTACACCATATCGCATGCCGTAGCCTAGTCCTGGCCCGTACGCTGGCACTGACCCGTGTATCAGCATGTAGCCTGACCCTCCCACGTTTCCGTAACCTCACCTGTGCCCTAAGCCTTGCCGTTCCCTAACCCTAACCCTAGCACGGAACAGAAACCCACCACCACCCCTACACCATACCCCAAGCCATAGCGTATTCCTGGCCCGTACGCAGGCACTGACCCTTTCATCAGCACGTAGCCTGACCCTCCCATGTTTTCGTACCCTCATCTGTGTCCTAAGCCTTGCGGTTCCCTAACCCTAACCCTAGCCCGGAACGGAAACCCACCACCAGCCCTACACCATAACCTACGCCGTAGCCTACTCCTGGCCTGTACGGTGGCACTGACCCTTGCGTCAGCATGTAGCCTGACACTCCCACGTTTCCGTACCCTCACCTGTGCCCTAAACTTTGCCGTTCTGTAACCCTAACCCTACCCCGGAATGGAAACCCACCACCAGCCCTACAACTTACCCCCAAGCCGTAGCCTACTCCTGGCCCGTTCGGTGGCAGTAACCCTAGCATCAACAAGTAGCCTGACCCTCCCACGTTTCTGTACCCTCACCCGTGCCCTAAGCCTTGCTGTTCCGTAACCCTAACCCTACCCCGGAACGGAAACCCACCACCAGCCCTACACCTTACCCCCAAGCCGTAGCGTACTCCTGGCCCATATGCTGGCACTGACCCATGCGTCAGCACGTAGCGTGACCCTCCCACGTTTCCGCACCCTCACCTGTGCCCTAAGCCTTGCCGTTTCCTAACCCTAACCCTAGCCCGGAACGGAAACCCACCACTAGCTCTACACCTTACCCTGTGCTGTAGCCTACACATGGCCCGTACACGGGCACTGACACGTGCGTCTGCACGTAGCCTGACCCTCCCACGTTTCCGTAACCTCACCTGTGCCCTAAGCCTTGCCGTTCCCTAACCCTAACCCTAACCCGGAACGGAAATACACCACCAGCCATAAAACTTAGCCACAAGCCGTAGCCTACTCCTGGCCCGTACGCTGTCACTGACCCGTGCGTCAGTACGTAGCCTGACCCTCCCACTTTTCCGTACCCTCACCTGTGCCCTAAGCCTTGCCGTTCCCTAACCCTAACCCTAGCCCGGAACGGAAACCCACCACCAGCCCTACACCTTACCCCAAAGCCATAGCCTACTCCTGGCCGGTACGCTGGCACTGACACGTGCGTCAGCACGTAGCCTGACCCTCCCACGTTTCCGTACCCTCACCTGTGCCCTAAGCCTTGCCGTTCACTAACCCTAAACCTAGCCCGGAACGGAAACCCACCACCAGCCCTACACCTTACCCCAAAGCCATAGCCTACTCCTGGCCGGTACGCTGGCACTGACACGTGCGTCAGCACGTAGCCTGACCCTCACACGTTTCCGTACCCTCACCTGTGCCCTAAGCCTTGCCGTTCCCTAACCCTAACCTTAGCCCGGAACAGAAACCCACCACAAGCCCTACACTCTACCCTACGCCATAGCCTATTCCTAGCCCGTACGCTGGCACTGACACGTACGTCAGCACGTAGCCTGACCCTCCCACGTTTCGTACCCTCACCTGTGCCCTAAGCTTTGACGTTCCCTAACCCTAACCCTAGCCCGGAACAGAAACCCACCAACAGCCCTACAACTTACCACAACGCCGTAGCCTACTCCTGGCCCATATGCTGGCACTGACCCGTCGTCAGCACGTAGCCTGACCCTCCCAAGTTTCCGTAACCTCACAGGTGCCCTAAGCCTTGCCATTCCCTAACCCTAACCCTAGCCCGGAACGGAAAACCACCACCAGCCCTACACCTTACTCTATGCCGTAGACTACACCTGGCCCGTACGCGGGCACTGACCTGTGGTTCAGCATGTAGCCTGACCCTCCCATGTTACTGTACCCTCACCTGTGCCCTAAGCCTTGCCGTTCCCTAACCCTAACCCGAGCCCGGCACGGAATCCCACAACAAGCCCTACAACTTATCGTATGCTGTAGCCTAGTCCTGGCCCGTACGCTGGCACTGACCCGTGAGTCAGCACGTAGACTGACCCTCCCACGTTTCCGTACCCTCACCTGTGCCCTAAGACTTGCCGTTCCCTCACCCTAACCCTAGCCAAGAACGGAAAACCACCAGCAGCCCTAAACCTTACCCTACACCATAGCCTACTCCTGGCCTGTACGCTGGCACTGACCCTTGCGTCAGCACGTAGCCTGACCCTCCCACGTTTCCGTACCCTCACCTGTGCCCTAAGCCTTGTCGTTCCCTAACCCTAACCCTAGTCCGGAACGGAAACCCACCACCAGCCCTACAGCTTACCCCCAATCCATAGCCTATTCCTGGCCCGTACGCTGACACTGACCCTTGCTTCAGCATGTAGCCTGTCCCTCCCAAGTTTCCGTACCCTCACCTGTGCCCTAAGCCTTGCCGTTCCCTAACCCTAACACGAGCCCGGAACGGAAAACCACCACCAGCCCTACACCTTATCGTATGCATTAGCCAAGTCCTGGCTCGTACCATGGCACTGACCCGTGCGTCAGCATGTAGCCTGACCCTCCCACGTTTCCGTAACCTCACCTGTGCCCTAAGCCTTGCCGTTCCCTAACTGTAAGCCTATCCCGGTACAGAAACCCACCACCATCCCTAAACCTTTCCCTACTGGGTAGCATACTCCTCGCCCATACGCTCGCACTGACCCGTGTGTCAGCACGTAGCCTGACCCTCCCACGTTTCTGTAACATCACCTGTGCCCTAAGACTTGCCGTTCCCTCACCCTCACCCTAGCCATGAACAGAAACCCACCAGCAGCCCTACACATTACCCTACGCCGTAGCCTACTCCTGGCACGTACGGTGGCACTGACACTTTCATCAGCACGTAGCCTGATACTCCCACGTTGACGTACTCTCACCTGTGCCCTAAGCCTTGCCGTTCACTAACCCTAAACCTAGCCCGGAATGGAAACCCACCTCCAGGCCTACACCTTACCCCCAAGCCGTAGCCTACTCCTGGCCGGTACGCTGGCACTGACAAGTGCGTCAGCACGTAGCTTGACCCTCACACGTTTCCATACCCTCACCTGTGCCCTAACCTTTCCGTTCCCTAACCCTAACCCTAGCCCCGAACAGAAACCCACCAACAGCCCTACACCTTACCACCACGCCGTAGCCTACTCCTGGCCCATATGCTGGCACTGACCCGTGCGTCAGCACGTAGCCTGACCCTCCCACGTTTCCGTAATCTTTCATGTGCCCTAAGCCTTGCCATTCCCTAACCCTAACCCTAGCGCGGAACAGAAACCCACCACCAGCCCTAAACCTTACTCTATGCCGTAGACTACACCTGGCCCGTACGCGGGCACTGACCTGTGCTTCAGCACGTAGCCTGACCCTCGCATGTTAATGTACCCTCACCAGTGCCCTAAGCCTTGCCGTTCCCTAACCCTAACACGAGCCCGGCACGGAATCCCACAACCAGTCCTACAAATTATTGTATGCCGTAGCCTAGTCCTGGCCCGTACGCTGGCACTGAACCGTGCGTCAGCACGTAGCCTGAACCTCCCACGTTTCCGTACCCTCACCTGTGCCCTAAGCCTTGCCGTTCCCTAACCCTAACCCTAGCCCGGAACGGAAACCCACCACCAGCCCTACACCATTCCCTACGCCGTAGCCTATTCCTGGCCCGTACGCAGGCACTGACCCTTTCATCAGCACGTAGCCTGACACTCCCACATTTCCGTACCCTCACCTGTGCCCTAAGCCTTGCCGTTCCCTAACCCTAACCCTAGCCCGGAACGGAAACCCACCACCAGCCCTAAACCTTACCCCCAAACCGTAGCCTACTCCTGGTCCATACGCTGGCAATGACCTGTGCGTCAGCACATAACCTGAACTTCCCACATTACCGTACCCTAACCTGTGCCCTAAGCCTTGCCGTTCCCTAACCCTAACCCTAGTATGGAACGGAAACACACCACAAGCCCTACACCTAACCCCCAAGCCATAGCCTACTCCTGGCCCGTACGCTGGCACTGAACCGTGCGTCAGCACGTAGCCTGACTCTCCCACGTTTCGGTACCCTCACCTGTGCCCTAAGACTTGCTGTTCCCTAACACTAACTCTAGCCTGGAACGGAAACACACCATCAGCCCTACACCTAACCACCAAGCCGTAGCCTACTCCTGGCCGGTACGCTGGCACTGACACGTGCGTCAGCACGTAGCCTGACCCTCCCACGTTTCCATACCCTCACCCGTGCCCTAAGCCTTGCCGTTCCCTAACCTTAACCCTAGCCCGGAACGGAAACCCACCACTAGCCCTAAACCTTTCCCTACGCCGTAGCCTACACCTGGCCCGTACGCTGGCACTGACCCATGCGTCAGCACGTAGTCTGACCCTCCCACGTTTCCGTACCCTCACCTGGGCCCTAAGCCTTGCCGTTTCCTAACCCTAAACCTAGCCCATGAACGGAAACCCACCACCAGCCCTACACCTTACCCTACGCCGTAGCCTACTCCTGGCCCGTACGCTGGCACTGACCCGTGCGTCAGCACGTAGCCTAACCCTCTCACGTTTCCGTACCCTCACCTGTGCTCTAAGCCTTGCCGTTCCCTAACCCTTACCCTAGCCCGGAACGGAAACCCACCACAAGCCCTACACCTTACCCTACGCCGTAGCCTACTGCTGGCCCGTATGCTGGCACTGACCCGTGCGTCAGCACGTAGCCAGACCCTCCCACGTTTCCGTACCCTCACCTGTGCCCTAAGCCTTGCCGTTCCCTAACCCTAACCCTAGCCCGGAACGGAAAACCACCACCAGCCCTACAACTTACCCCCAATCCGTAGCCTACTCCTGGCCCATACGCTGGCACTGACCCGTGCGTCAGCAAGTAGCCTGACCCTCCCAAGTTTCCGTACCCTCACCTGTGCCCTAAGCCTTGCTGTTCCCTAACACTAACCCTAGCCTGGAACGGAAACCCACCACCAGCCCTACACCTAACGACCAAGCCGTAGCCTACTCCTGGCCAGTACGCTGGCACTGACCCGTGCGTCATCACGTAGCCTGACCCTCCCACTTTTCCGTACCCTCACATGTGCCCTAAGCTTGGCCGTTACCTAACCCTAACTGTAGCCCTGAACGGAAACCCACCACCAGCCCTACAACTTACCCCCAAGCCGTAGCCTACTACTGGTCCATACGCTGGCACTGACCCGTGCGTCAGAACGTATCCTGACCCTGCCACGTTGCCGTACCCTCACATGTGCCCTAAACCTTGCCGTTCCCTAACCCTAAACCTAGCCCGGAACGGAAACCCACCACAAACCCTACACCTTACCCCCAAGCCGTAGCCTACTCGTGGTCCATACGCTGGCACTGACCTGTGCGTCAGCACGTAGCCTGACCTTCCCACGTTACCATAACGTCACCTGTGCCCTAAGCCTTGCCGTTCCCTAACCCTAACAGTAGTACGGGACGGAAACACACCACAAGCCCTACACCTAACCCCCAAACCATAGCATACTCCTGGCCCGTACGCTGGCACTGAACCGTGCGTCAGCACGTAGCCTGACCCTCCCAGGTTTCCGTACCCTCACCTATGCCCTAAGCCTTCCTGTTCCCTAACACTAACCCTAGCCCGGAATGGAAACCCACCACCAGGCCTACACCTAACCCCCAAGCCGTAGCCTACTCCTGGCCAATTCGCTGGCACTGACCCGTGCGTCAGCACGTAGCCTGACCCTCCCACGTTTCCGTACCCTCACCTGGGCCCTAAGCCTTGCCTTTCCCTAACTCTAACCCTAGCCCGGAACGGAAACCCACTACCAGCCCTAGACCTTACCCTACGCCGTAGCCTACTCCTGGCGTGTACGCTGGCACTGACCCATGCGTCCGCACGTAGCCTGACGCTCCCACTTTTCCGTACCCTCACCTGTGCCCTAAGCCTTGCCGTTCCGTAACCCTAACCCTAGCTCGGAACGGAATCCCACCACCAGGCCTAAACCTTACCCTACGCCGTAGCCTACTCCTGGACCATACGCTGACACTGACCCATGCGTCAGCATGTAGCCTGACCCTCCCACGTTTCCGTACCCTCACCCGTGCCCTAAGCCTTGCCGTTCCCTAACCCTATCCCTAGCCCGGAACGGAAACCCACCACCAGCCCTACACATTTCCCTACGCCGTAACCTATTCCTGGCCCGTACGCAGGCACTGACCCTCTCATCAGCACGTATCCAGACCCTCCCACGTTTCCGTACCCTCATCTGTGCCCTAAGCCTTGCCGGTCCATAACCCTAACCCTAGCCCGGAACGGAATCCCACCACCAGCCCTACACCTTACCCTACGCCATAGCATACTCCTGGCCCGTACCCTGGCACTGACACATGAGTCAGCACGTAGCCTGACCGTCACACGTTTCCGTACCATCACCTGTGCCCTAAGCCTTGCCGTTCCCTCAACCTAACCCTAGCCAGGAACGGAAATCCACCACCAGCCCTAAACCTTACCCTACCTTGTAGCGTACTCCTGGCCCGTACGCAGGCACTGACCCGTGCGTCAGCACGTAGCCTGACCCTCACAAGTTTCCGTACCCTCACAAGTGCCCTAAGCCTTGCCGTTCCCTATCCCTAACCCTAGCCCCGAACAGAAACCCACCACTAGCCCTACACCTTACCCTACGACGAAGGCTACTACTGGCCTGTACGCTGGCACTGACCCTTGCATCAGCACGTAGCCTGACCCTCCCACGTTTCCGTACCCTCACCTGTGCCCTAAGCCTTGCCGTTCCCTAACCCTAACCCTAGTACGGGACGGAAACACACCACAAGCCCTACACCTAAACCCCAAGCCATAGCATACTCCTGGCCCGTACACTGGCACTGAACCGTGCGTCAGCATGTAGCCTGAACCTCCCACGTCTCCGTTCCCTCACCTGTGCCCTGAGCCTTGCAGTTCCCTCACACAAACCCTAGCACGGAACAGAAACCCACCACCATCCATACACCTTACTCTACGCCGTAGCCTACTCCTGGCCCGTGACTGGCACTGACATGTGCGTCAGCACGTAGCCTGACCTTTCCACATTTCCGTACCCTCACCTGTGCCCTAAGCCTTGCCGTTCCCTAACCCTAAACCTAGTAAGGAAGGGAAACCCACCACCAGCCCTACAGCTAAACTTCCCAAGCCATAGCCTACTCCTGGCCCGTACACTGGCACTGACCCGTGTGTCAGCACGTAGCCTGTCCCTCCCACGTTTCCGTACCCTCACATGTGCCCTAAGCCTTGCCGTTCCCTAACACTAACCCTAGCCCGGAACGGAAACCCACCACCAGCCCTAAACCTAACCCCCAAGCCGTAGCCTACTCCTGGCCGGTACGCTGGCACTGACCCGTGCGTCAGCACTTAGCCTGACCCTCCCACGTTTCTGTACCCTCACCTGTGCCCTAAGCCATGCCGTTCCCTAACCCTAACCCTAGCCCGGAACAGAAACCCATCACCAGCCCTACAACTTACACACAAGCTGTAGCCTACTCCTGGTGCATACGCTGGCACTGACCCGTGCGTCAGCACGTAGCCTGACCCTCCCCAGTTTCTGTACCCTCACGTGTGCCCTAAGCCTTGCCGTTCCCTAACCCTAACCCTAGACCCGTACGGAAACCCACCACCAGCCCTACACCTTACCCCCAAGCCGTAGCCTACTCCTGGTCCGTACGCTGGCACTGACCCGTGCGTCAGCACGTAGCCTGACCCTCCCACGTTTCCATACCCTCACCTGTGCCCTAAGACTTGCCGTTCCCTAACCCTAACATTAGCCTGTAACGGAAAACCACCACCAGCCCTACACCTTACCCTACGCCGTAGCCTACTCCTGGCCCGTACACTGGCACTGACCCGTGAATCAGTACGTAGCCTGACCCACCCACGTTTCCGTTCCCTCACCTGTGCCTTAAGCCTTGCAGTTCCCTCAACCTAACCCTTGCCCAAACGGAAACCCACCACAAGCCTTAAGCCTTACCCTATGCCGTAGCCTGCTCCTGGCCCGTACGCTGGCACTGACCTGTGCGTCAGCACGTAGCCTGACCTTCCCACATTTCCCTACTCTCACCTGTGCCCTAAGCCTTGCCATTCCCTAACACTAACCCTAGCCAGGATCCAAAACCCATCACAATCCCTACAACTTACCCGCAAGCTGTAGCCTACTCCTGGCCCGTACGCTGGCACTGACCCGTGCGTCAGCACGTAGCCTGACCCTCCCACGTTTCCGTACCCTCACGTGGGCCCTAAGTCTTGCGGTTCCATAACCCTAACCCTAGACCTGAACGGAAACCCACCATCAGCCCTACACCTTACCCCCAAGCCGTAGCCTACACCTGGTCCGTACGCTGGCACTGACACGTGCGTCAGCACGTAGTCTGACCCTCCCACGTTTCCGTACCCTCACCTGTGCCGTAAGCCTTGCCGTTCCCTAACCATAACCCTAGCCCGGAACGGAAAACCACCACAAGCCCTACACCTTACCCTATGTCGTAGCCTACTCCTGGCCCGTACGCTGGCACTGACCCGTGAATCAGCACGTAGCATGACCCTCCCACGTTTCCGTTCCCTCACCTGTGCCCTAAGCCTTGCAGTTCCCTCACCCTAACCCTAGCCCGAACGGAAACCCACCACCAGCCATACACCTTACCCTACGCCGTAGCCTACTCCTGGCCCGTTACTGGCACGGACATGTGCGTCAGCATGTAGCCTGACCTTTCCACATTTCCGTACACTCACCTGTGCCCTAAGCCTTGCCGTTCCCTAACCGTAAACCTAGTACGGAATGGAAATCCACCACCAGCCCTACACCTAAATTTCCCAAGCCATAGCCTTCTCCTGGCCCGTACGCTGGCACTGACCCATGCGTCAGCACGTAGCCTGACCATCCCACTTTTCCGTACCCTCACCTGTGCCCTAAGCCTTGCCGTTCCCTCAACCTAACGCTAACCCGGAAAGGAAACCCACCACCAGCCCTAAACCTTACCCTACGCTGTATCCTACTCCTGGCCCGTACGCTGTCACTGACCCGTGCGTCAGCACGTAGCTTGACCCTCACACGTTTCCGTACCCTCACCTGTGCCCTAAGCCTTGCCGTTCCCTAAGCCTAACCCTAGCCCGGAACGGAAACCCACCACAAGCCCTACACCTTACCCTACACCGTAGCCTACTCCTGGCCCGTACGCTGGCAATGACCCGTGCGTCAGCACGTAGCCTGACCCTCCAACGTTTCTGTACCCTCACCTGTGCCCTAAGCCTTGCCGTTTCCTAACCCTAACCCTAGCCCGGAACGGAAACCCACCACTAGCTCTACACCTTACCCTGTGCTGTAGCCTACACATGGCCCGTACACGGGCACTGACACGTGCGTCTGCACGTAGCCTGACCCTCCCACGTTTCCGTAACCTCACCTGTGCCCTAAGCCTTGCCGTTCCCTAACCCTAACCCTAACCCGGAACGGAAATACACCACCAGCCATAAAACTTAGCCACAAGCCGTAGCCTACTCCTGGCCCGTACGCTGTCACTGACCCGTGCGTCAGTACGTAGCCTGACCCTCCCACTTTTCCGTACCCTCACCTGTGCCCTAAGCCTTGCCGTTCCCTAACCCTAACCCTAGCCCGGAACGGAAACCCACCACCAGCCCTACACCTTACCCCAAAGCCATAGCCTACTCCTGGCCGGTACGCTGGCACTGACACGTGCGTCAGCACGTAGCCTGACCCTCCCACGTTTCCGTACCCTCACCTGTGCCCTAAGCCTTGCCGTTCACTAACCCTAAACCTAGCCCGGAACGGAAACCCACCACCAGCCCTACACCTTACCCCAAAGCCATAGCCTACTCCTGGCCGGTACGCTGGCACTGACACGTGCGTCAGCACGTAGCCTGACCCTCACACGTTTCCGTACCCTCACCTGTGCCCTAAGCCTTGCCGTTCCCTAACCCTAACCTTAGCCCGGAACAGAAACCCACCACAAGCCCTACACTCTACCCTACGCCATAGCCTATTCCTAGCCCGTACGCTGGCACTGACACGTACGTCAGCACGTAGCCTGACCCTCCCACGTTTCGTACCCTCACCTGTGCCCTAAGCTTTGACGTTCCCTAACCCTAACCCTAGCCCGGAACAGAAACCCACCAACAGCCCTACAACTTACCACAACGCCGTAGCCTACTCCTGGCCCATATGCTGGCACTGACCCGTCGTCAGCACGTAGCCTGACCCTCCCAAGTTTCCGTAACCTCACAGGTGCCCTAAGCCTTGCCATTCCCTAACCCTAACCCTAGCCCGGAACGGAAAACCACCACCAGCCCTACACCTTACTCTATGCCGTAGACTACACCTGGCCCGTACGCGGGCACTGACCTGTGGTTCAGCATGTAGCCTGACCCTCCCATGTTACTGTACCCTCACCTGTGCCCTAAGCCTTGCCGTTCCCTAACCCTAACCCGAGCCCGGCACGGAATCCCACAACAAGCCCTACAACTTATCGTATGCTGTAGCCTAGTCCTGGCCCGTACGCTGGCACTGACCCGTGAGTCAGCACGTAGACTGACCCTCCCACGTTTCCGTACCCTCACCTGTGCCCTAAGACTTGCCGTTCCCTCACCCTAACCCTAGCCAAGAACGGAAAACCACCAGCAGCCCTAAACCTTACCCTACACCATAGCCTACTCCTGGCCTGTACGCTGGCACTGACCCTTGCGTCAGCACGTAGCCTGACCCTCCCACGTTTCCGTACCCTCACCTGTGCCCTAAGCCTTGTCGTTCCCTAACCCTAACCCTAGTCCGGAACGGAAACCCACCACCAGCCCTACAGCTTACCCCCAATCCATAGCCTATTCCTGGCCCGTACGCTGACACTGACCCTTGCTTCAGCATGTAGCCTGTCCCTCCCAAGTTTCCGTACCCTCACCTGTGCCCTAAGCCTTGCCGTTCCCTAACCCTAACACGAGCCCGGAACGGAAAACCACCACCAGCCCTACACCTTATCGTATGCATTAGCCAAGTCCTGGCTCGTACCATGGCACTGACCCGTGCGTCAGCATGTAGCCTGACCCTCCCACGTTTCCGTAACCTCACCTGTGCCCTAAGCCTTGCCGTTCCCTAACTGTAAGCCTATCCCGGTACAGAAACCCACCACCATCCCTAAACCTTTCCCTACTGGGTAGCATACTCCTCGCCCGTACGCTCGCACTGACCCGTGTGTCAGCACGTAGCCTGACCCTCCCACGTTTCTGTAACATCACCTGTGCCCTAAGACTTGCCGTTCCCTCACCCTCACCCTAGCCATGAACAGAAACCCACCAGCAGCCCTACACATTACCCTACGCCGTAGCCTACTCCTGGCACGTACGGTGGCACTGACACTTTCATCAGCACGTAGCCTGACACTCCCACGTTGACGTACTCTCACCTGTGCCCTAAGCCTTGCCGTTCACTAACCCTAAACCTAGCCCGGAATGGAAACCCACCTCCAGGCCTACACCTTACCCCCAAGCCGTAGCCTACTCCTGGCCGGTACGCTGGCACTGACAAGTGCGTCAGCACGTAGCTTGACCCTCACACGTTTCCATACCCTCACCTGTGCCCTAACCTTTCCGTTCCCTAACCCTAACCCTAGCCCCGAACAGAAACCCACCAACAGCCCTACACCTTACCACCACGCCGTAGCCTACTCCTGGCCCATATGCTGGCACTGACCCGTGCGTCAGCACGTAGCCTGACCCTCCCACGTTTCCGTAATCTTTCATGTGCCCTAAGCCTTGCCATTCCCTAACCCTAACCCTAGCGCGGAACAGAAACCCACCACCAGCCCTAAACCTTACTCTATGCCGTAGACTACACCTGGCCCGTACGCGGGCACTGACCTGTGCTTCAGCACGTAGCCTGACCCTCGCATGTTAATGTACCCTCACCAGTGCCCTAAGCCTTGCCGTTCCCTAACCCTAACACGAGCCCGGCACGGAATCCCACAACCAGTCCTACAAATTATTGTATGCCGTAGCCTAGTCCTGGCCCGTACGCTGGCACTGAACCGTGCGTCAGCACGTAGCCTGAACCTCCCACGTTTCCGTACCCTCACCTGTGCCCTAAGCCTTGCCGTTCCCTAACCCTAACCCTAGCCCGGAACGGAAACCCACCACCAGCCCTACACCATTCCCTACGCCGTAGCCTATTCCTGGCCCGTACGCAGGCACTGACCCTTTCATCAGCACGTAGCCTGACACTCCCACATTTCCGTACCCTCACCTGTGCCCTAAGCCTTGCCGTTCCCTAACCCTAACCCTAGCCCGGAACGGAAACCCACCACCAGCCCTAAACCTTACCCCCAAACCGTAGCCTACTCCTGGTCCATACGCTGGCAATGACCTGTGCGTCAGCACATAACCTGAACTTCCCACATTACCGTACCCTAACCTGTGCCCTAAGCCTTGCCGTTCCCTAACCCTAACCCTAGTATGGAACGGAAACACACCACAAGCCCTACACCTAACCCCCAAGCCATAGCCTACTCCTGGCCCGTACGCTGGCACTGAACCGTGCGTCAGCACGTAGCCTGACTCTCCCACGTTTCGGTACCCTCACCTGTGCCCTAAGACTTGCTGTTCCCTAACACTAACTCTAGCCTGGAACGGAAACACACCATCAGCCCTACACCTAACCACCAAGCCGTAGCCTACTCCTGGCCGGTACGCTGGCACTGACACGTGCGTCAGCACGTAGCCTGACCCTCCCACGTTTCCATACCCTCACCCGTGCCCTAAGCCTTGCCGTTCCCTAACCTTAACCCTAGCCCGGAACGGAAACCCACCACTAGCCCTAAACCTTTCCCTACGCCGTAGCCTACACCTGGCCCGTACGCTGGCACTGACCCATGCGTCAGCACGTAGTCTGACCCTCCCACGTTTCCGTACCCTCACCTGGGCCCTAAGCCTTGCCGTTTCCTAACCCTAAACCTAGCCCATGAACGGAAACCCACCACCAGCCCTACACCTTACCCTACGCCGTAGCCTACTCCTGGCCCGTACGCTGGCACTGACCCGTGCGTCAGCACGTAGCCTAACCCTCTCACGTTTCCGTACCCTCACCTGTGCTCTAAGCCTTGCCGTTCCCTAACCCTTACCCTAGCCCGGAACGGAAACCCACCACAAGCCCTACACCTTACCCTACGCCGTAGCCTACTGCTGGCCCGTATGCTGGCACTGACCCGTGCGTCAGCACGTAGCCAGACCCTCCCACGTTTCCGTACCCTCACCTGTGCCCTAAGCCTTGCCGTTCCCTAACCCTAACCCTAGCCCGGAACGGAAAACCACCACCAGCCCTACAACTTACCCCCAATCCGTAGCCTACTCCTGGCCCATACGCTGGCACTGACCCGTGCGTCAGCAAGTAGCCTGACCCTCCCAAGTTTCCGTACCCTCACCTGTGCCCTAAGCCTTGCTGTTCCCTAACACTAACCCTAGCCTGGAACGGAAACCCACCACCAGCCCTACACCTAACGACCAAGCCGTAGCCTACTCCTGGCCAGTACGCTGGCACTGACCCGTGCGTCATCACGTAGCCTGACCCTCCCACTTTTCCGTACCCTCACATGTGCCCTAAGCTTGGCCGTTACCTAACCCTAACTGTAGCCCTGAACGGAAACCCACCACCAGCCCTACAACTTACCCCCAAGCCGTAGCCTACTACTGGTCCATACGCTGGCACTGACCCGTGCGTCAGAACGTATCCTGACCCTGCCACGTTGCCGTACCCTCACATGTGCCCTAAACCTTGCCGTTCCCTAACCCTAAACCTAGCCCGGAACGGAAACCCACCACAAACCCTACACCTTACCCCCAAGCCGTAGCCTACTCGTGGTCCATACGCTGGCACTGACCTGTGCGTCAGCACGTAGCCTGACCTTCCCACGTTACCATAACGTCACCTGTGCCCTAAGCCTTGCCGTTCCCTAACCCTAACAGTAGTACGGGACGGAAACACACCACAAGCCCTACACCTAACCCCCAAACCATAGCATACTCCTGGCCCGTACGCTGGCACTGAACCGTGCGTCAGCACGTAGCCTGACCCTCCCAGGTTTCCGTACCCTCACCTATGCCCTAAGCCTTCCTGTTCCCTAACACTAACCCTAGCCCGGAATGGAAACCCACCACCAGGCCTACACCTAACCCCCAAGCCGTAGCCTACTCCTGGCCAATTCGCTGGCACTGACCCGTGCGTCAGCACGTAGCCTGACCCTCCCACGTTTCCGTACCCTCACCTGGGCCCTAAGCCTTGCCTTTCCCTAACTCTAACCCTAGCCCGGAACGGAAACCCACTACCAGCCCTAGACCTTACCCTACGCCGTAGCCTACTCCTGGCGTGTACGCTGGCACTGACCCATGCGTCCGCACGTAGCCTGACGCTCCCACTTTTCCGTACCCTCACCTGTGCCCTAAGCCTTGCCGTTCCGTAACCCTAACCCTAGCTCGGAACGGAATCCCACCACCAGGCCTAAACCTTACCCTACGCCGTAGCCTACTCCTGGACCATACGCTGACACTGACCCATGCGTCAGCATGTAGCCTGACCCTCCCACGTTTCCGTACCCTCACCCCTGCCCTAAGCCTTGCCGTTCCCTAACCCTATCCCTAGCCCGGAACGGAAACCCACCACCAGCCCTACACATTTCCCTACGCCGTAACCTATTCCTGGCCCGTACGCAGGCACTGACCCTCTCATCAGCACGTATCCAGACCCTCCCACGTTTCCGTACCCTCATCTGTGCCCTAAGCCTTGCCGGTCCATAACCCTAACCCTAGCCCGGAACGGAATCCCACCACCAGCCCTACACCTTACCCTACGCCATAGCATACTCCTGGCCCGTACCCTGGCACTGACACATGAGTCAGCACGTAGCCTGACCGTCACACGTTTCCGTACCCTCACCTGTGCCCTAAGCCTTGCCGTTCCCTCAACCTAACCCTAGCCAGGAACGGAAATCCACCACCAGCCCTAAACCTTACCCTACCTTGTAGCGTACTCCTGGCCCGTACGCAGGCACTGACCCGTGCGTCAGCACGTAGCCTGACCCTCACAAGTTTCCGTACCCTCACAAGTGCCCTAAGCCTTGCCGTTCCCTATCCCTAACCCTAGCCCCGAACAGAAACCCACCACTAGCCCTACACCTTACCCTACGACGAAGGCTACTACTGGCCTGTACGCTGGCACTGACCCTTGCATCAGCACGTAGCCTGACCCTCCCACGTTTCCGTACCCTCACCTGTGCCCTAAGCCTTGCCGTTCCCTAACCCTAACCCTAGTACGGGACGGAAACACACCACAAGCCCTACACCTAAACCCCAAGCCATAGCATACTCCTGGCCCGTACACTGGCACTGAACCGTGCGTCAGCATGTAGCCTGAACCTCCCACGTCTCCGTTCCCTCACCTGTGCCCTGAGCCTTGCAGTTCCCTCACACAAACCCTAGCACGGAACAGAAACCCACCACCATCCATACACCTTACTCTACGCCGTAGCCTACTCCTGGCCCGTGACTGGCACTGACATGTGCGTCAGCACGTAGCCTGACCTTTCCACATTTCCGTACCCTCACCTGTGCCCTAAGCCTTGCCGTTCCCTAACCCTAAACCTAGTAAGGAAGGGAAACCCACCACCAGCCCTACAGCTAAACTTCCCAAGCCATAGCCTACTCCTGGCCCGTACACTGGCACTGACCCGTGTGTCAGCACGTAGCCTGTCCCTCCCACGTTTCCGTACCCTCACATGTGCCCTAAGCCTTGCCGTTCCCTAACACTAACCCTAGCCCGGAACGGAAACCCACCACCAGCCCTAAACCTAACCCCCAAGCCGTAGCCTACTCCTGGCCGGTACGCTGGCACTGACCCGTGCGTCAGCACTTAGCCTGACCCTCCCACGTTTCTGTACCCTCACCTGTGCCCTAAGCCATGCCGTTCCCTAACCCTAACCCTAGCCCGGAACAGAAACCCATCACCAGCCCTACAACTTACACACAAGCTGTAGCCTACTCCTGGTGCATACGCTGGCACTGACCCGTGCGTCAGCACGTAGCCTGACCCTCCCCAGTTTCTGTACCCTCACGTGTGCCCTAAGCCTTGCCGTTCCCTAACCCTAACCCTAGACCCGTACGGAAACCCACCACCAGCCCTACACCTTACCCCCAAGCCGTAGCCTACTCCTGGTCCGTACGCTGGCACTGACCCGTGCGTCAGCACGTAGCCTGACCCTCCCACGTTTCCATACCCTCACCTGTGCCCTAAGACTTGCCGTTCCCTAACCCTAACATTAGCCTGTAACGGAAAACCACCACCAGCCCTACACCTTACCCTACGCCGTAGCCTACTCCTGGCCCGTACACTGGCACTGACCCGTGAATCAGTACGTAGCCTGACCCACCCACGTTTCCGTTCCCTCACCTGTGCCTTAAGCCTTGCAGTTCCCTCAACCTAACCCTTGCCCAAACGGAAACCCACCACAAGCCTTAAGCCTTACCCTATGCCGTAGCCTGCTCCTGGCCCGTACGCTGGCACTGACCTGTGCGTCAGCACGTAGCCTGACCTTCCCACATTTCCCTACTCTCACCTGTGCCCTAAGCCTTGCCATTCCCTAACACTAACCCTAGCCAGGATCCAAAACCCATCACAATCCCTACAACTTACCCGCAAGCTGTAGCCTACTCCTGGCCCGTACGCTGGCACTGACCCGTGCGTCAGCACGTAGCCTGACCCTCCCACGTTTCCGTACCCTCACGTGGGCCCTAAGTCTTGCGGTTCCATAACCCTAACCCTAGACCTGAACGGAAACCCACCATCAGCCCTACACCTTACCCCCAAGCCGTAGCCTACACCTGGTCCGTACGCTGGCACTGACACGTGCGTCAGCACGTAGTCTGACCCTCCCACGTTTCCGTACCCTCACCTGTGCCGTAAGCCTTGCCGTTCCCTAACCATAACCCTAGCCCGGAACGGAAAACCACCACAAGCCCTACACCTTACCCTATGTCGTAGCCTACTCCTGGCCCGTACGCTGGCACTGACCCGTGAATCAGCACGTAGCATGACCCTCCCACGTTTCCGTTCCCTCACCTGTGCCCTAAGCCTTGCAGTTCCCTCACCCTAACCCTAGCCCGAACGGAAACCCACCACCAGCCATACACCTTACCCTACGCCGTAGCCTACTCCTGGCCCGTTACTGGCACGGACATGTGCGTCAGCATGTAGCCTGACCTTTCCACATTTCCGTACACTCACCTGTGCCCTAAGCCTTGCCGTTCCCTAACCGTAAACCTAGTACGGAATGGAAATCCACCACCAGCCCTACACCTAAATTTCCCAAGCCATAGCCTTCTCCTGGCCCGTACGCTGGCACTGACCCATGCGTCAGCACGTAGCCTGACCATCCCACTTTTCCGTACCCTCACCTGTGCCCTAAGCCTTGCCGTTCCCTCAACCTAACGCTAACCCGGAAAGGAAACCCACCACCAGCCCTAAACCTTACCCTACGCTGTATCCTACTCCTGGCCCGTACGCTGTCACTGACCCGTGCGTCAGCACGTAGCTTGACCCTCACACGTTTCCGTACCCTCACCTGTGCCCTAAGCCTTGCCGTTCCCTAAGCCTAACCCTAGCCCGGAACGGAAACCCACCACAAGCCCTACACCTTACCCTACACCGTAGCCTACTCCTGGCCCGTACGCTGGCACTGACCCGTGCGTCAGCACGTAGCCTGACCCTCCAACGTTTCTGTACCCTCACCTGTGCCCTAAGCCTTGCCGTTCCCTAACCCTAACCCTAGCCCGGAACGGAAACCCACCACCAGCCCTACACTTTACCCTACGCCATAGCATACTCCTGGCCCATACGCTGGCACTGACCCGTGCGTCAGCACGTAGCCTGACCCTCCAACGTTTCTGTACCCTCACCTGTGCCCTAAGCCTTGCCGTTCCCTAACCCTAACCCTAGCCCGGAACGGAAAACCACCACAAGCCCTACACCTTACCCTACGCCGTAGCCTACTCCTGGCCCGTACGCTGGCACTGACCCGTGAATCAGCACGTAGCCTGACCCTCCCACGTTTCCGTTCCCTCACCTGTGCCCTAAGCCTTGCAGTTCCCTCACCCTAACCCTAGCCCTAACGGAAACCCACCACCAGCCATACACCTTACCCTACGCCGTAGCCTACTCCTGGCCCGTTACTGGCACGGACCTGTGCGTCAGCATGTAGCCTGACCTTTCCACATTTCCGTACACTCACCTGTGCCCTAAGCCTTGCCGTTCCCTAACCCTAAACCTAGTACGGAATGGAAACCCACCACCAGCCCTACACCTAAATTTCCCAAGCCATACCCTACTCCTGCCCCATACGCTGGCACTGACACGTGCGTCAGCATGTAGAATAACCCTCCCACGTTTCCGTACACTCACCTCTGCCCTAAGACTTGCCGTTCCCTAACCCTAACCCTAGCCCGGAATTGAAACCCACCACCAGCCCTACACCTTACCGTACACCGTAGCCTACTCCTGGCCCGTACGCTGGCACTGACCTATGAGTCAGCACGTAGCCTGACCATCCCACGTTTCCGTACCCTCACCTGTGCCCTAAGCCTAGCCGTTCCCTCACCCTAACCCAAGCCAGGAACGGAAACCGACCACCAGCCCTACACATTACCATACGCCGTAGCCTACTCCTGGCCCGTAGTCTGGCACTGACCCGTGCGTCAACACGTACCCTGACCCTCACACGTTTCCGTACCCTCACCTGTGCCCTAGGCCTTGACGTTCCTTAACCCTAACCCTAGCCCGGAACGGAAACCCACCACCATCCCTACACCTTTCCCAACGCCGTAGCCTATTCCTGGCTCGTACGCCGGCACTCACCGTTTCATCAGCACGAAGCCTGACCATCCCACGTTTCGTACCCTCACCTGTGCCCTAAGCCTTGCTGTTCCCTAACGCTAACCCTAGCCCGGAACGGAAACCCACCACCAGCCCTACACCTTACCGTATGCCATAGCCTACTCCTGGCGCGTACGCTGGCACTGACACGTGCGTCTGCATGTAGGCTGACCCTCCCACGTTTCTGTACACTCACCTGTGCCCTAAGCCTTGCCGTTCCCTATCCCTAACCCTAGCCCGAGATGGAAAGCCACCACCAGCCCTACACCTTACCCTACGCCGAAGCCTACTCCTGGCCCGTATGCTGGCACTGACCCGTGCGTCATCACATAGCCTGACCCACCCACGTTTCCGTACTCTCACCTGTGCCCTAAGCCTTGCAGTTCCCTAACCCTAACCCTAGCCCGGAACGAAAACTCACCACCAGCCCTAAAACTTACCCCCAAGCTGAAGCCTACTGCTGGCCCGTACGCTGGCACTGACACGTTCGTCAGCACGTAGCCTGAACCTCCCACGTTTCCGCACACTCACCTGTGCCCTAAGCCTTGCAGTTCCCTAACCCTAACCCTAGCCCGGAACGGAAAACCACGACAAGCCCTAAACCATACCCTACGCCATACACTACTCCTCGCCCATACGCTGGCACTGACCCGTGAATCAGCACGTAGCCTGACCCTCCCACGTTTCCGTACCCTCACCAGTGCCCTAAGCCTTGCAGTTCCCTCACCCTAACCCTAGCCCGGAACGGAAACCCACCACCAGCCTTACATCTAACCCTATGCCGTAGCCTACTCCTGGCCCGTACGCTGGCACTGACCTGTGCGTCAGCACGAAGCCTGACCTTCCCACATTTCCGTACCCTCACCTGTGCCCTAAGCCTTGACGTTCCCTAACACTAACCCTAACTCGGAACGGAAAACCACCACCAGCCCTACACCTTACCCCCAAGCCGTAGCCTATTCCTGGCCCGTATGCTGGCACAGACCCGTGCGTCAGCACGTAGCCTGACCCTCCCACGTTTCCTTACCCTCACCAGTGCCCTAAGCCTTGCCATTCCCTAACCCTTACCCTAGTCCGGAAAGGAAACACACCACCAGCCCTACAGCTTACCCCCAAGCCATAGCCTACTCCTGGCCGGTACGCTGGCACTGACCCGTGTGTCACTACTTAGCCTGACCCTCCCACGTTTCCGTACCCTCACCTGTGCCCTAAGGCTTGCCGTTCCTTAACACTAAACCTAGCCCTGAACGGAAACACACCACCAGCCCTACAACTTATCCCCTAGCCGTAGCCTACTCCTGGCCCGTACGCTGGCACTGAACCATGCGTCAGCACGTAGCCTGACCATCCCACTTTTCCGTACCCTCACCTGTGCCCTAAGCCTTGCCGTTCCCTCAACCTAACGCTAACCCGGAAAGGAAACCCACCACCAGCCCTAAACCTTACCCTACGCTGTATCCTACTCCTGGCCCGTACGCTGTCACTGACCCGTGCGTCATCACGTAGCTTGTCCCTCACACGTTTCCGTACCCTCACCTGTGCCCTAAGCCTTGCCGTTCCCTAACCCTAACCCTAGCCCGGAACGGAAACCCACCACCAGCCCTACAACTTACGCACAAGCCGTAGCCTACTCCTGGCCCGTACGCTGGCACTGACAAGTGAGTCAGCACGTAGCCTGACCCTCCCACGTTTCCGTACCCTCACCTGGGCCCTAAGCCTTGCCGTTCCCTATCCCTAAACCTAACCCTGAACGGAAACACACCACCAGCCCTACATCTTATCCCCAAGCCGTAGCCTACTCCTTGTCCGTACGCTGGCACTGACCCGTGAGTCAGCACGTAGCCTGACCCTCCCACGTTTCCGTACCATCACCTGGGCAATAAGCCTTGCAGTTCCCTCAACCTAACCCTAGCCAGGAACGGAAACCCACCACCAGCCCTACACCATTCCCTAAGCAATAGCCTACACCTGGCCCGAAAGCTGGCACTGACCCGTGCGTCAGCACGTAGCCTGACCCTCCCACTTTTCCGTACCCTCACCTGTGCCCTAAACCTTGCCGTTCCCTAACCCTAAACCTAGTACGGAATGAAAACCCACCACCAGCCCTACACCTAACCCCCAAGCCATAGCCTACTCCTGGCCCGTACGCTGGCACTGACCCGTGCGTCAGCACGTAGCCTGACCCTTCCACGTTTCTGTACCCTCACCTGTGCCCTAAGCCTTGCTGTTCCTTAACCCTAACCCTAGCCCGGAACGGAAACCCACGACCAGCTATACACCTTACTGTACGCCATAGCCTACACCTCGCCCGTTACTGGCACTGACCTGTGCGTCAGAACGCAGCGTGACCTTCCCACATTTCCGTACCCTCACCTGTGCCCTAAGCCTTGCCGTTCGCTAACACTAAACCTAGTACGGAAAGGAAACCCACCACCAGCCCTACACCTAAACATCCCAAACCATAGCCTACTCCTGGCCCATACGCTGGCACTGACCCGTGCGTCCGCATGTAGCCTGACCCTCCCACGTTTCTGTACCCTCACCAGTGCCCTAAGACTTGCCGTTCCCTAACACTAAACCTAGACCGGAACGGAAACCCACCACCAGCCCTACAACTATCCCCAAAGGCGTAGCCTACTCCTGGCCGGTACACTGGCACTGACCCGTGCATCAGCACGTAGCCTGAAACTCCCAGGTTTCCGTACCCTCACCAGTGCCCCAAGCCTTGCCGTTCCCTAACCCTAACCCTAGCCAGGAACGAAAACCCACCACCAGCCCTAAACCTTACCCCCAATCTGTAGCCTACTCCTGGCCCGTACGCTGGCACTGACACATGTGTCAGCATGTAGCCTTACCCTCCCACGTTTCCGTACCCTCACCTCTGCCCTAACACTTGCCGTTCCCTAACCCTAACCCTAGCCCTGAACGGAAACCCACCACCAGCCCTACACCTTACCCTACGCCGTAGCCTACTCCTGGCCCGTACGCTGGCACTGACCCGTGCGTCAGCACGTAGCCTGACCCTCACACGTTTCCATACCTCTCACCTGTGTCCTAAGCCTTCCCATTACCTAACCCTAGTCCGGAAAGGAAACCCACCACCAGCCCTACAGCTTACCCCCAAGCCATAACCTACTCCTGGCCGGTACGCTGGCAATGACCCGTGCGTCAGCACGTTGCCTGACCATCCCACGTTTCACTACACTCACCTGTGCCCTAAGCCTTGGGGTACCCTCACCCTAACCCTAACCCGGAACGGAAACCCACCACCAGCCCTAAACCTTACCCTACGCCGTAGCCTACTCCTGGCCCGTACGCTGGCACTGACCCGTGCGTCAACACGTACGCTGAACCTCACACGTTTCCGTACCCTCACCTGTGCCCTAAGCCTTGCCGTTCCCTAACACTAACCCTAGCCCGGAACGGAAACCCACCACCAGCCCTACACCTTACCTTACGCCATAGCCTACTCCTGGCCCGTACGCGGGCACTGACCAGTGCTTCAGCACATAGCCTGACCCTCCCCTGTTACTCTACCCTCACATGTGCCCTAAGCCTTGCCGTTCCTTAATCCTAACCCTAGCCCCGTATGGAAACCCACCACCAGCCCTACACTCTACCATACGCTGTAGCCTACTCCTGGCCCGTACGCTGGCACTGAGCCGTGCGTCAGCACGTAGCCTGAACCTCCCACGTTTCCGTACCATCACCTGTGCCCTAAGCCTTGCCGTTCCCTAACACTAACCCTAGCCCGTCACGGAAACCCACCACCAGCCCTACACCTTACCCTATGCCGTAGCCTACTCCTGGCCCATACACTGGCACTGACCCGTGCGACAGCACGTAGCCGGACCCTCACACGTTTCCGTACCCTCACCTGTGCCCTAAGCCTTGCCGTTCCCTAACCCTAACCCTAGTCCAGAATGGAAACACACCACCAGCCCTACAGCTTACCCCCAAGCCATAGCCTACTCCTGGCCCATAAGCTGGCACTGACCGGTGTGTCAGCATATAGCCTGACGAGGCACACCAGGGGAGGGCGGGCCGGTAGGGTAAGGCTGCCCAGGTCAGCTAATCCACAACCCTCAGGGAATCACATTGGTGAAAATGGACCTCGCTAAGGCAGAAGAGAAGCCAAGGGAAAAAAGGACATGGTGCCATTTGCAGCACCGTAGATGAGTCTAGAAGTAATCACGTGACTTGTAGTAAGTCAGAAAGTGAAAGACACATATCATATCATATCACTTACAGGTGTTACCTAAAAATGGATACCAGGGCAGATATTTCCACAGAGAAGGGCAATCACAGATTCATTAAACAAACTTATGGTTCACCAATGGAAAGCTGTGAGGATTGGTTTCATTACGATATCAGGGTTAACACACATATACAAACACAGGTGACATATATAATCACCAAAGACCTACAGAATACCAATAGAGGACTACTCAACTCTGTCATAACGTACGTGGGAAAAGGATCCCAGGAAGAACAGACATCTGTATATGTGTAAAAGAACCACATCTTCCACACCTACAACAAGCCAAACATTGTAATCAAACTTGCTGTAATAAAAAATACAAAATTAAATTAAAAACACAAACAAAAAGTAGTGAGACAAAATTGAGGGGCTTTCTCCTGGCACATTCCATTCTAAATTCCAATCTAGAACACCACTTCCACTGAGGCTCTCTTGCCCTAGTAACCAGATTTGGTAAGGGAGAACTGCTGCCACCTTGTGGCCGTTTCACACAACAGCAGCTTTAATCCCAGTGCTAATGGTCAGTTGATATTCAAAATCATTGCAGGCCTGTAAATGACACCTGCCCTGAAAACAAATCCTGGGGTCACATATCAACCAAAAATTTCAAAGCACGTCCATATTTCAAAAACACCGTTTCAAAAGGCATATTTTACGCACATTAGTGTTCTGCTTCTTTTCCTTTCTTTCCTTTTTTGCTAAAAAAAACGGGAATGGAAAAAGGCATCCCTCAGAATGGGCGAAAATCGTTGCAAACGAATCAATGGACAGAGGTTTAATCTCCAATATATATAAACAGCTCATGCAGCTTAATATTAAAAAACAAACAACCCAATACAAAAATGGGCAGAAGATCTAAAGAGACGTTTCTTCAAAGGAGACACAGAGATGGCCAAGACGCACATGAAAAGCTGCTCAACAGCACTAATTATTAGAGAAATGCAAATCAAAACTACAATGAGGTATCACCTCACACCTGTTAGAATCGGCATCATCAGAAAATCTACAAACAACAAATTCTGGGGAGGGTGTGGACAAAAGGAGCCCTCTTCCACTATTGGTGGGAATGTAACTTGATACAGTCACTATGGAGAACAGTATGGAGTTTCCTTAAAAAAACTAGAAATAGAATTACCATCTGATCCAGCAATCCCACTTCTGGGCATATACCCAGAGAAAACCGTAAATCAAAAAGGCACATTCACCACAATGTTCATTGCAGCACTATTTACAATAGCCAGGTAATGGAAGCAACCTAAATGCCCACAGACAGATGAATGGATAAAGATGTGGTACATATATAAAATGGAATATTACTCGGCCATAAAAAGGAATGAAACTGGGTCATTTGTAGAGACATCGATGGATCGAGAGACTGTCATACAGAATGAAGTAAGTCAGAAAGCGGAAAACAAATATTGTATATTAATGCATATATGTGGAACCTAACAAAATGGTACAGATGAACTGGTTTGCAGGGAAGAAATAGAGACACAGAGGTAGAGAACATACGTATGGACACCAAGTGTGGGAAGCCATGGGGTGGTGGTGGTGGGATGAGTTGGGAGATTGGGATTGACCTCTATACATGTATATGCATAAAATACATAACTAATAAAAACCTGCTGTATAAAAACATAAATAAAATTATCTTTCAAAATTTAAAAAAAATAGAATTTAACAATAAAACAGAAAAAAGATCTTCCCGTCACAAAGATGTATTTATAGGAATGAATTATTTCAATGCTTATATCTATAAATACATAAAAGAGGAATAAAATCTAACTTGAACCATAAAAGAAAAAAAAAAAAAAAACCTGAACTCACGAGTTTTACAGAGGAAAATCCTATCTGGGCACTTGCTCCAGCGGTAAACAATTCTGAAATTGGTCAGAGGTGGGGAACCATCTCCCATACAGCCAGCAACCCACCCCCCACGCAAGGAGCGTCCTCATTGCAAAGCTGGGGGACCGTGCCGAGGCATCTGTGAGTAAACGTGAGCTGAGCCCCAGGCCAGGTGCTGCTGAACTGTTCCCACCATTCCCAGGTAAAACACCTGAATATGTACAAGGACTTGAAAGCCTAGAGGAAGGACCGTGGAGCCACACCAGCGACAGCACGCAGGCCAACTTGCTGCCTGCAGGACAGCCAGGGTGGTCCTGGCCCCGGGATCTCTTCCAGAAGCTTTCCATTGCCCTGCCTGAGATACCCCTCCTGTCCCGGCCCCCACTGCTTTTTTCCTTCCTCACCTCTGTCCGGAGACAAATTCCAGAGGAAGGTATGGGTGACACAACCTCTACTTTACAGGCGGCAGCTTGGCAACTCCTGCAGAAAGGCCAACAGAACCCCACTCACACCGGGCCACCCACAAAGCTGTGGCCCCTCACTACCTCCCACCAGCACAGCCCCGAGACTGCTGACGGGGCAGAGAATATGGAGTCAGGCACAGCTTCAGTGGCTATTGCTGCCTGGAGCACTATTTATATTGACCTCAACGAGGCACACCTGGGGAGGGCGGGCCGGCAGGGTAAGGCTGCCCAGGTCAGCTAATCCACAAACCTCAGGGAATCACATTGTTGAAAATGGACCCCGCTAAGGCAGAAGAGAAGCCAAGGGAAAAAAGGACACAATGCAATTTGCAGCACCGTAGATGAGTCTAGAATTAATCAAGTGACTTGTAGTAAGTCAGAAAGTTAAAGACACATATCATATCATATCACTTATAGGTGTTACCTAAAAATGGATACCAGGGCAGATATTTCCACAGAGAAGGGCAATCACAGATTCATTAAACAAACTTATGGTTCACCAATGGAAAGCTGTGAGGATTGGTTTCATTACGATATCAGGGTTAACACACATATACAAACACAGGTGACATATATAATCACCAAAGACCTACAGAATACCAATAGAGGACTACTCAACTCTGTCATAACGTACGTGGGAAAAGGATCCCAGGAAGAACAGACATCTGTATATGTGTAAAAGAACCACATCTTCCACACCTACAACAAGCCAAACATTGTAATCAAACTTGCTGTAATAAAAAATAAAAAATTAAATTAAAAACACAAACAAAAAGTAGTGAGACAAAATTGAGGGGCTTTCTCCTGGCACATTCCATTCTAAATTCCAATCTAGAACACCACTTCCACTGAGGCTCTCTTGCCCTAGTAACCAGATTTGGTAAGGGAGAACTGCTGCCACCTTGTGGCCGTTTCACACAACAGCAGCTTTAATCCCAGTGCTAATGGTCAGTTGATATTCAAAATCATTGCAGGCCTGTAAATGACACCTGCCCTGAAAACAAATCCTGGGGTCACATATCAACCAAAAATTTCAAAGCACGTCCATATTTCAAAAACACCGTTTCAAAAGGCATATTTTACGCACATTAGTGTTCTGCTTCTTTTCCTTTCTTTCCTTTTTTGCTAAAAAAAACGGGAATGGAAAAAGGCATCCCTCAGAATGGGCGAAAATCGTTGCAAACGAATCAATGGACAGAGGTTTAATCTCCAATATATATAAACAGCTCATGCAGCTTAATATTAAAAAACAAACAACCCAATACAAAAATGGGCAGAAGATCTAAAGAGACGTTTCTTCAAAGGAGACACAGAGATGGCCAAGACGCACATGAAAAGCTGCTCAACAGCACTAATTATTAGAGAAATGCAAATCAAAACTACAATGAGGTATCACCTCACACCTGTTAGAATCGGCATCATCAGAAAATCTACAAACAACAAATTCTGGGGAGGGTGTGGACAAAAGGAGCCCTCTTCCACTATTGGTGGGAATGTAACTTGATGCAGTCACTATGGAGAACAGTATGGAGTTTCCTTAAAAAAACTAGAAATAGAATTACCATCTGATCCAGCAATCCCACTTCTGGGCATATACCCAGAGAAAACCGTAAATCAAAAAGGCACATTCACCACAATGTTCATTGCAGCACTATTTACAATAGCCAGGTAATGGAAGCAACCTAAATGCCCACAGACAGATGAATGGATAAAGATGTGGTACATATATAAAATGGAATATTACTCGGCCATAAAAAGGAATGAAACTGGGTCATTTGTAGAGACATCGATGGATCGAGAGACTGTCATACAGAATGAAGTAAGTCAGAAAGCGGAAAACAAATATTGTATATTAATGCATATATGTGGAACCTAACAAAATGGTACAGATGAACTGGTTTGCAGGGAAGAAATAGAGACACAGAGGTAGAGAACATACGTATGGACACCAAGTGTGGGAAGCCATGGGGTGGTGGTGGTGGGATGAGTTGGGAGATTGGGATTGACCTCTATACATGTATATGCATAAAATACATAACTAATAAAAACCTGCTGTATAAAAACATAAATAAAATTATCTTTCAAAATTTAAAAAAAATAGAATTTAACAATAAAACAGAAAAAAGATCTTCCCGTCACAAAGATGTATTTATAGGAATGAATTATTTCAATGCTTATATCTATAAATACATAAAAGAGGAATAAAATCTAACTTGAACCATAAAAGAAAAAAAAAAACCTGAACTCACGAGTTTTACAGAGGAAAATCCTATCTGGGCACTTGCTCCAGCGGTAAACAATTCTGAAATTGGTCAGAGGTGGGGAACCATCTCCCATACAGCCAGCAACCCACCCCCCACGCAAGGAGCGTCCTCATTGCAAAGCTGGGGGACCGTGCCGAGGCATCTGTGAGTAAACGTGAGCTGAGCCCCAGGCCAGGTGCTGCTGAACTGTTCCCACCATTCCCAGGTAAAACACCTGAATATGTACAAGGGCTTGAAAGCCTAGAGGAAGGACCGTGGAGCCACACCAGCGACAGCACGCAGGCCAACTTGCTGCCTGCAGGACAGCCAGGGTGGTCCTGGCCCCGGGATCTCTTCCAGAAGCTTTCCATTGCCCTGCCTGAGATACCCCTCCTGTCCCGGCCCCCACTGCTTTTTTCCTTCCTCACCTCTGTCCGGAGACAAATTCCAGAGGAAGGTATGGGTGACACAACCTCTACTTTACAGGCGGCAGCTTGGCAACTCCTGCAGAAAGGCCAACAGAACCCCACTCACACCGGGCCACCCACAAAGCTGTGGCCCCTCACTACCTCCCAGCAGCACAGCCCCGAGACTGCTGACGGGGCAGAGAATATGGAGTCAGGCACAGCTTCAGTGGCTATTGCTGCCTGGAGCACTATTTATATTGACCTCAACGAGGCACACCTGGGGAGGGCGGGCCGGCAGGGTAAGGCTGCCCAGGTCAGCTAATCCACAAACCTCAGGGAATCACATTGTTGAAAATGGACCCCGCTAAGGCAGAAGAGAAGCCAAGGGAAAAAAGGACACAATGACATTTGCAGCACCGTAGATGAGTCTAGAATTAATCAAGTGACTTGTAGTAAGTCAGAAAGTTAAAGACACATATCATATCATATCACTTATAGGTGTTACCTAAAAATGGATACCAGGGCAGATATTTCCACAGAGAAGGGCAATCACAGATTCATTAAACAAACTTATGGTTCACCAATGGAAAGGTGTGAGGATTGGTTTCATTACGATATCAGGGTTAACACACATATACCAACACAGGTGACATATATAATCACCAAAGACCTACAGAATACCAAGAGAGGACTACTCAACTCTGTCATAACGTACGTGGAAAAAGGATCCCAGGAAGAACAGACATCTGTATATGTGTAAAAGAACCACATCTTCCACACCTACAACAAGCCAAACATTGTAATCAAACTTGCTGTAATAAAAAATATAAAAAATTAAAATAAAAACACGAACAAGAAGTAGTGCGACAAACTTGAGGGGGTTTCTCCTGGCACATTCCATTCTAAATTCCAATCTAGAACACCACTTCCACTGAGGCGCTCTTGCACTAGTAACCAGATTTGGTAAGGGTGAACTGCTGCCACCCTGTGGCCGTTTCACACAACAGCAGCTTTAATCCCAGCGCTAATGGCCAGTTGATATTCAAAATCATTGCAGGCCTGTAAATGACACCTGCCCTGAAAAGAAATCCTGGGGTCACATATCGACCAAAAAATTCAAAGGACGTCCATATTTCAAAACGACCGTATCAAAAGGCATATTTTACGCACATTAGTGTTCTGCTTCTTTTCCTTTCTTTCCTTTTTTGTTAAAAAAAACGGGAATGGAAAAAGGCATCCCTCAGAATGGGCGAAAATCGTTGCAAACGAATCAATGGACAGAGGTTTAATCTCCAATATATATAAACAGCTCATGCAGCTTAATATTAAAAAAACAAACAACCCAATACAAAAATGGGCAGAAGATCTAAAGAGACGTTTCTTCAAAGGAGACACAGAGGTGGCCAAGACGCACATGAAAAGCTGCTCAACAGCACTAATTATTAGAGAAATGCAAATCAAAACTACAATGAGGTATCACCTCACACCTGTTAGAATCGGCATCATCAGAAAATCTACAAACAACCAATTCTGGGGAGGGTGTGGACAAAAGGAGCCCTCTTCCACTATTGGTGGGAATGTAAATTGATACAGTCACTATGGAGAACAGTATGGAGTTTCCTTAAAAAAACTAGAAATAGAATTACCATCTGATCCAGCAATCCCACTTCTGGGCATATACCCAGAGAAAACCGTAAATCAAAAAGGCACATTCACCACAATGTTCATTGCAGCACTATTTACAATAGCCAGGTAATGGAAGCAACCTAAATGCCCACATACAGATGAATGGATAAAGATGTGGTACATATATAAAATGGAATATTACTCGGCCATAAAAAGGAATGAACCTGGGTCATTTGTAGAGACATCGATGGATCGAGAGACTGTCATACAGAATGAGGTAAGTCAGAAAGAGGAAAACAAATATTGTATAGTAATGCATATATGTGGAACCTAACAAAATGGTACAGATGAACTGGTTTGCAGGGAAGAAATAGAGACACAGAGGTAGAGAACAAACGTATGGACACCAAGTGTGGGAAACCATGGGGTGGTGGTGGTGGGATGAGTTGGGAGATTGGGATTGACCTGAATACATGTATATGCATAAAATACATAACTAATAATAACGTGCAGTATAAAAAATAAATAAAATTAAATTTCAAAATTTTAAAAAATAAAATTTAAAAATAAAAGAGAAAAAAGTTCTTCCCGTCTCACAGATGTATTTATAGGAATGAATTATTTCCATGCTTATATCTATAAATACATAAAAGAGGCATAAAATCTAACTTGAACCATAAAAGAAAAAAAAAACTGAACCCACGAGTTATACAGAGGAAAAACCTACCAGGGCACTTGCTCCAGGGGTAAACAATTCTGAAATTGGTCAGAGGTGAGGAACCATCTCCCATACAGCCAGCAACCCAACCCCCACGCAAGGAGCGTCCTCATTGCAAAGCTGGGGGACTGTGCCGAGGCATCTGTGAGTAAACGTGAGCTGAGCCCCAGGCCAGCTGCTGCTGAACTGTTCCCACCCTTTCCAGGTAAAACACCTGAATATGTACAAGGGCTTGAAAGCCAGAGGTAGGGCAGTGGAGCCACATTAGCGACAGCACGCAGGCCAACTTGGTGCCTGCAGGCCAGCCAGGGTGGTCCTGGCCACAGGAGCTCTTCCGGAAGCTTTCCATTGCCCTGCCTGAGATACCCCTCTTGTCCCGGCCCCCACTGCTTTTTTCCTTCCTCACCTCTGTCCAGAGAGATATTCAAGCGGAAGGTATGGGTGACACATCCTCTTCTTTACAGGCGGCTGCATGGCAACTCCTGCAGAAAGGCCAGCAGAGCCCCATTCACACCGGGCCACCCACAAAGCTGTGGCCCCTCACTCCCTCCCACCAGCACAGCCGCGAGACTGCTGACGGGGCAGAGAATATGGAGTCAGGCAGAGCTTCAGGGGCTATTGCTGCCTGGAGCGCTGTTTATATTGACCTCAACGATTCACACCTGGGGCGGGCGGGCAGGCAGGGTAAGGCTGCCCAGGTCAGCTAATCCACAACCCTCAGGGAATTACACTGTTGAAAATGGACCTCGCTAAGGCAGAAGAGAAGCCAAGGGAAAAAAGGACACAATGCCATTTGCAGCACCGTAGATGAGTCTAGAAGTAATCACGTGACTTGTAGTAAGTCAGAAAGTGAAAGACACATATCATATCATATCACTTATAGGTGTTACCTAAAAATGGATACCAGGGCAGATATTTCCACGGAGAAGGGCAATCACAGATTCATTAAACAAACTTATGGTTCACCAATGGAAAGGTGTGAGGATTGGTTTCATTACGATATCGGGGTTAACAGACATATACAAACACAGGTGACATATATAATCACCAAAGACCTACAGAATACCAAGAGAGGACTACTCAACATTCTGTCATAACGTATATGGGAAAAGGATCCCAGGATGAACAGTCATCTGTATATGTGTAAAAGAACCACATCTTCCACACCTACAACAAGCCAAACATTGTAATCAAACTTGCTGTAATAAAAAATAAAAAAATTAAATTAAAAACACGAACAACAAGTAGTGAGACAAACATGAGGGGCTTTCTCCTGGCACATTCCGTTCTAAATTCCAATCTAGAACACCACTTCCACTGAGGCTCTCTTGCCCTAGTAACCAGATCTGGTAAGGGTGAACTGCTGCCACCTTGTGGCCGTTTCACACAACAGCAGCTTTAATCCCAGCGCTAATGGTCAGTTGATATTCAAAATCATTGCAGGCCTGTAAATGACACCTGCCCTGAAAACAAATCCTGGGGTCACATATCGACCAAAAAATTCAAAGGACGTCCATATTTAAAAACGACCGTTTCAAAAGGCATATTTTACGCACATTAGTGTTCTGCTTCTTTTCCTTTCTTTCCTTTTTTGTTAAAAAAAACGGCAATGGAAAAAGGCATCCCTCAGAATGGGCGAAAATCGTTGCAAACGAATCAATGGACAGAGGTTTAATCTCCAATATATATAAACAGCTCATGCAGCTTAATATTAAAAAACAAACAACCCAATACAAAAATGGGCAGAAGATCTAAAGAGACGTTTCTTCAAAGAAGACACAGAGATGGCCAAGACGCACATGAAAAGCTGCTCAACAGCACTAATTATTAGAGAAATGCAAATCAAAACTACAATGAGGTATCACCTCACACCTGTTAGAATCGGCATCATCAGAAAATCTACAAACAACCAATTCTGGGGAGGGGGTGCACAAAAGGAGCCCTCTTCCACTATTGGTGGGAATGTAAATTGATACAGTCACTATGGAGAACAGTATGGAGTTTCCTTAAAAAAACTAGAAATAGAATTACCATCTGATCCAGCAATCCCACTTCTGGGCATATACCCAGAGAAAACCGTAAATCTAAAAGGCACATTCACCACAATGTTCATTGCAGCACTATTTACAATAGCCAGGTAATGGAAGCAACCTAAATGCCCACAGACAGATGAATGGATAAAGATGTGGTACATATATAAAATGGAATATTACTCGGCCATAAAAAGGAATGAAACTGGGTCATTTGTAGAGACATCGATGGATCGAGAGACTGTCATACAGAATGAAGTAAGTCAGGAAGAGGAAAACAAATATTGTATATTAATGCATATATGTGGAGCCTAAAAAATGGTACAGATGAACTGGTTTGCAGGGAAGAAATAGAGACACAGAGGTAGAGAACCAACGTATGGACACCAAGTGTGGGAAGCCATGGGGTGGTGGTGGTGGGATGAGTTGGGAGATTGGGATTGACCTGAATACATATATATGCATAAAATACATAACTAATACTAACGTGCTGTATAAAAAAATAAATAAAATTAAATTTCAATATTTTAAAAAATAAAATTTAAAAATAAAACAGAAAAAAGTTCTTCCCGTCACACAGATGTATTTATAGGAATGAATTATTTCCATGCTTATATCTATAAATACATAAAAGAGGAATAAAATCTAACTTGAACCATAAAAGAAAAAAAAAACTGAACCCACGAGTTATACAGAGGAAAACCCTATCTGGGCACTTGCTCCAGCGGTAAACAATTCTGAAATTGGTCAGAGGTGGGGAACCATCTCCCATACAGCCAGCAACCCAACCCCCACGCAAGGAGCGTCCTCATTGCAAAGCTGGGGTACCGTGCTGAGGCATCTGTGAGTAAACGTGAGCTGAGCCCCAGGCCAGCTGCTGCTGAACTGTTCCCACCCTTCCCAGGTAAAACAGCTGAATATGTACAAGGGCTTGAAAGCATAGAGGAAGGACCGTGGAGCCACACCAGTGACAGCACGCAGGCCAGCTTGGTGCCTGCAGGCCAGCCAGGGTGGTCCTGGCCCCGGGCGCTCTTCCAGAAGCTTTCCATTGCCCTGCCTGAGATACTCCTCCTGTCCCGGCCCCCACTGCTTTTTTCCTTCCTCACCTCTGTCCGGAGAGAAATTCCAGCAGAAGGTATGTGTGACACATCCTCTTCTTTACAGGCGGCAGCCTGGCAACTCCTGCAGAAAGGCCAGCAGAACCCTACTCACACCGGGCCAACCACAAAGCTGTGGCACCTCTCTCCATCCCACCAGCACAGCCCCGAGACTGCTGATGGGGCAGAGAATATGGAGTCAGGCACAGCTTCAGGGGCTATTGCTGCCTGGAGCTCTGTTTATATTGACCTCAAGGAGGCACACCTGGGAAGGGCGGGCCAGCAGGGTAAGGCTGCCCAGGTCAGCTAATCCACAACCCTCAGGGAATCACATTGTTGAAAATGGACCTCGCTAAGGCAGAAGAGAAGCCAAGGAAAAAAAGGACACAATGCCATTTGCAGCACCGTAGATGAGTCTAGAAGTAATCACGTGACTTGTAGTAAGTCAGAAAGTGAAAGACACATATCATATCATATCACTTATAGGTGTTACCTAAAAATGGATACCAGGGCAGATATTTCCACAGAGAAGGGCAATCACAGATTCATTAAACAAACTTATGGTTCACCAATGGAAAGGTGAGGATTGGTTTCATTACGATATCAGGGTTAACAGACATATACAAACACAGGTGACATATATAATCACCAAAGACCTACAGAATACCAAGAGAGGACTACTCAACTCTGTCATAACGTACGTGGGAAAAGGATCCAAGGAAGAACAGACATCTGTATATGTGTAAAAGAACCACATCTTCCACACCTACAACAAGCCAAACATTGTAATCAAACTTGCTGTAATAAAAAATATAAAAAATTAATATAAAAACACGAACAAGAAGTAGTGAGACAAACTTGAGGGGCTTTCTCCTGGCACATTCCATTCTAAATTCCAATCTAGAACACCACTTTCACTGAGGCGCTCTTGCCCTAGTAACCAGATTTGGTAAGGGAGAACTGCTGCCACCTTGTGGCCGTTTCACACAACAGCAGATTTAATCCCAGCGCTAATGGTCAGTTGATATTCAAAATCATTGCAGGCCGGTAAATGACACCTGCCCTGAAAACAAATCCTGGGGTCACATATCGACCAAAAAATTCAAAGCACGTCCATATTTCAAAACGACCGTATCAAAAGGCATATTTTACGCACATTAGTGTTCTGCTTCTTTTCCTTTCTTTCCTTTTTTGTTAAAAAAACGGGAATGGAAAAAGGCATCCCTCAGAATGGGCGAAAATCGTTGCAAACGAATCAATGGACAGAGGTTTAATCTCCAATATATATAAACAGCTCATGCAGCTTAATATTAAAAAAACAGACAACCCAATACAAAAATGGGCAGAAGATCTAAAGAGACGTTTCTTCAAAGGAGACACAGAGGTGGCCAAGACGCACATGAAAAGCTGCTCAACAGCACTAATTATTAGAGAAATGCAAATCAAAACTACAATGAGGTATCACCTCACACCTGTTAGAATCGGCATCATCAGAAAATCTACAAACAACCAATTCTGGGGAGGGTGTGGACAAAAGGAGCCCTCTTCCACTATCGGTGGGAATGTAACTTGATACAGTCACTATGGAGAACAGTATGGAGTTTCCTTAAAAGAACTAGAAATAGAATTACCATCTGATCCAGCAATCCCACTTCTGGGCATATACCCAGAGAAAACCGTAAATCAAAAAGGCACATTCACCACAATGTTCATTGCAGCACTATTTACAATAGCCAGGTAATGGAAGCAACCTAAATGCCCACAGACAGATGAATGGATAAAGATGTGGTACATATATAAAATGGAATATTACTCGGCCATAAAAAGGAATGAACCTGGGTCATTTGTAGAGACATCGATGGATCGAGAGACTGTCATACAGAATGAGGTAAGTCAGAAAGAGGAAAACAAATATTGTATAGTAATGCATATATGTGGAACCTAAAAAAATGGTACAGATGAACTGGTTTGCAGGGAAGAAATAGAGACACAGAGGTAGAGAACAAACGTATGGACACCAAGTGTGGGAAACCATGGGGTGGTGGTTGTGGGATGAGTTGGGAGATTGGGATTGACCTGTATACATGTATATGCATAAAATACATAACTAATAAAAACCTGCTGTATAAAAATATAAATAAAATTATATTTCAAAATTTAAAAAATGTAGAATTTAACAATAAAACAGAAAAAAGTTCTTCCCGTCACACAGATGTATTTATAGGAATGAATTATTTCCATGCTTATATCTATAAATACATAAAAGAGGAATAAAATCTAACTTGAACCATAAAAGAAAAAAAACCTGAACCCACGAGTTATACAGAGGAAAACCCTATCAGGGCACAATTGCTCCAGCGGTAAACAATTCTGAAATTGGTCAGAGGTGGGGAAAAATCTCCCATTCAGCCAGCAACCCACCCCCCACACAAGGAGCGTCCTCATTGCAAAGCTGGGGGACCGTGCCGAGGCATCTGTGAGTAAACGTGAGCTGAGCCCCAGGCCAGCTGCTGCTGAACTGTTCCCAACCTTTCCAGGTAAAACACGTGAATATGTACAAGGGATTGAAAGCCTAGAGGAAGGACCGTGGAGCCACACCAGCGACAGCACGCAGGCCAACTTGGTGCCTGCAGGCCAGCCAGGGTGGTCCTGGCCCCGGGCGCTCTTCCAGAAGCTTTCCATTGCCCTGCCTGAGATACCCCTCCTGTCCCGGCCCCCACTGCTTTTTTCCTTCCTCATCTCTGTCCGAAGAGAAATTCCAGCGGAAGGTATGGGTGACACATCCTCTTCTTTACAGGCGGCAGCCTGGCAACTCCTGCAGAAAGGCCAGCAGAACCCCACTCACACCGGGCCACCCACAAAGCTGTGGCACCTCTCTCCCTCCCACAAGCACAGCCCCGAGACTGCTGATGGGGCAGAGAATATGGAGTCAGGCACAGCTTGAGGGGCTATTGCTGCCTGGAGCTCTGTTTATATTGACCTCAACGAGGCACACCTGGGGAGGGCGGGCCGGCAGGGTAAGGCTGCCCAGGTCAGCTAATCCACAACCCTCAGGGAATCACATTGTTGAAAATGGACCTCGCTAAGGCAGAAGAGGAGCCAAGGAAAAAAAGGACACAATGCCATTTGCAGCACCGTAGATGAGTCTAGAAGTAATCACGTGACTTGTAGTAAGTCAGAAAGTGAAAGACACATATCGTATCATATCACTTATAGGTGTTACCTAAAAATGGATACCAGGGCAGATATTTCCACGGAGAAGGGCAATCACAGATTCATTAAACAAACTTATGGTTCACCAATGGAAAGGTGTGAGGATTGGTTTCATTACGATATCGGGGTTAACACACATATACAAACACAGGTGACATATATAATCACCAAAGACCTACAGAATACCAAGAGAGGACTACTCAACTCTGTCATAACGTACATGGGAAAAGGATCCCAGGAAGAACAGACATCTGTATATGTGTAAAAGAACCACATCTTCCACACCTACAACAAGCCAAACATTGTAATCAAACTTGCTGTAATAAAAAATATAAAAAAAAATTAAATTAAAAACACGAACAAGAAGTAGTGAGACAAACTTGAGGGGCTTTCTCCTGGCACATTCCATTCTAAATTCCAATCTAGAACACCACTTCCACTGAGGCTCTCTTGCCCTAGTAACCAGATTTGGTAAGGGAGAACTGCTGCCACCTTGTGGCCGTTTCACACAACAGCAGCTTTAATCCCAGCGCTAATGGTCAGTTGATATTCAAAATCATTGCAGGCCGGTAAATGACACCTGCCCTGAAAACAAATCCTGGGGTCACATATCGACCAAAAAATTCAAAGCACGTCCATATTTCAAAACGACCGTTTCAAAAGGCATATTTTACGCACATTAGTGTTCTGCTTCTTTTCCTTTCTTTCCTTTTTTGTTAAAAAAAACGGGAATGGAGAAAGGCATCCCTCAGAATGGGCGAAAATCATTGCAAACGAATCAATGGACAGAGGTTTAATCTCCAATATATATAAACAGCTCATGCAGCTTAATATTAAAAAAACAAACAACCCAATACAAAAATGGGCAGAAGATCTAAAGAGACGTTTCTTCAAAGGAGACACAGAGATGGCCAAGACGCACATGAAAAGCTGCTCAACAGCACTAATTATTAGAGAAATGCAAATCAAAACTTCAATGAGGTATCACCTCACACCTGTTAGAATCGGCATCATCAGAAAATCTACAAACATCCAATTCTGGGGAGGGTGTGCACAAAAGGAGCCCTCTTCCACTATTGGTGGGAATATAAATTGATACAGTCACTATGGAGAAGATTATGGAGTTTCCTTAAAAAAATTAGAAATAGAATTACTATCTGATCCCGCAATCCCACTTCTGGGCATATACCCAGATAAAACCGTAAATCAAAAAGGCACATTCACCACAATATTCGTTGCAACACTATTTACAATAGTCAGGTAATGGAAGCAACCTAAATGCCCACAGACAGATGAATGGATAAAGATGTGGTACGTATATAAAATGGAATATTACTCGGCCATAAAAAGGAATGAAACTGGGTCATTTGTAGAGACATCGATAGATTGAGAGACTGTCATACAGAATGAAGTAAGTCAGAAAGTGGAAAACAAATATTGTATATTAATGCATATATGTGGAGCCTAAAAAATGGTACAGATGAACTGGTTTGCAGGAAATAAATAGAGACACAGAGGTAGAGAACACACGTATGGACACCAAGTGTGGGAAGCCATGGGGTGTTGGTGGTGGGATGAGTTGGGAGATTGGGATTGACCTGAATACATGTATATGCATAAAATACATAACTTATAATAACGTGCAGTATAAAAAAATAAATAAAATTAAATTTCAAAATTTTAAAAAATAAAATTTAAAAATAAAAGAGAAAAAATTTCTTCCCGTCTCACAGATGTATTTATAGGAATGAATTATTTCCATGCTTATATCTATAAATACATAAAAGAGGAATACAATCTAACTTGAACCATAAAAGAAAAAAAAACTGAACCCACGAGTTATACAGAGGAAAAACCTATCAGGGCACTTGCTCCAGCGGTAAACAATTCTGAAATTGGTCAGAGGTGGGGAACCATCTCCCATACAGCCAGCAACCCACCCCGCACACAAGGAGCGTCCTCATTGCAAAGCTGGGGGACCGTGCCGAGGCATCTGTGAGTAAACGTGAGCTGAGCCCCAGGCCAGCTGCTGCTGAACTGTTCCCACCCTTTCCAGGTAAAACACCTGAATATGTACAAGGGCTTGAAAGCCTAGAGGAAGGGCAGTGGAGCCACACTAGCGACAGCACGCAGGCCAACTTGGTGCCTGCAGGCCAGCCAGGGTGGTCCTGGCCACAGGAGCTCTTCCGGAAGCTTTCCATTGCCCTGCCTGAGATACCCCTCCTATCCCGGCCCCCACTGCTTTTTTCCTTCCTCACCTATGTCCAGAGAGATATTCAAGCGGAAGGTATGGGTGACACATCCTCTTATTTACAGGCGGCTGCATGGCAATTCCTGCAGAAAGGCCAGCAGGGCCCCACTCACACCGGGCCACCCAGAAAGCTGTGGCCCCTCACTCCCTCCTACCAGCACAGCCCCGAGACTGCTGACGGGGCAGAGAATATGGAGTCAGGCAGAGCTTCAGGGGCTATTGCTGCCTGGAGCCCTGTTTATATTGACCTCAACGAGTCACACCTGGGGCGGGCGGGCCGGCAGGGTAAGGCTGCCCAGGTCAGCTAATCCACAACCCTCAGGGAATTACACTGTTGAAAATGGACCTCGCTAAGGCAGAAGAGAAGCCAAGGGAAAAAAGGACACAATGCCATTTGCAGCACCGTAGATGAGTCTAGAAGTAATCACGTGACTTGTAGTAAGTCAGAAAGTGAAAGACACATATCATATCATATCACTTATAAGTGTTACCTAAAAATGGATACCAGGGCAGATATTTCCACGGAGAAGGGCAATCACAGATTCATTAAACAAACTTATGGTTCACCAATGGAAAGGTGTGAGGATTGGTTTCATTACGATATCGGGGTTAACAGACATATACAAACACAGGTGACATATATAATCACCAAAGACCTACAGAATACCAAGAGAGGACTACTCAACATTCTGTCATAACGTACATGGGAAAAGGATCCCAGGAAGAACAGTCATCTGTATATGTGTAAAAGAACCACATCTTCCACACCTACAACAAGCCAAACATTGTAATCAAACTTGCTGTAATAAAAAATAAAAAAATTAAATTAAAAACACGAACAAGAAGTAGTGAGACAAACTTGAGGGACTTTCTCCTGGCACATTCCGTTCTAAATTCCAATCTAGAACACCACTTCCGCTGAGGCTCTCTTGCCCTAGTAACCAGATTTGGTAAGGGTGAACGGCTGCCACCCTGTGGCCGTTTCACACAACAGCAGCTTTAATCCCAGTGCTAATGGTCAGTTGATATTCAAAATCATTGCAGGCCTGTAAATGACACCTGCCCTGAAAACAAATCCTGGGGTCACATATCGGCCAAAAAATTCAAAGGACGTCCATATTTCAAAACGACCGTTTCAAAAGGCATATTTTACGCACATTAGTGTTCTGCTTCTTTTCCTTTCTTTCCTTTTTTGTTAAAAAAAACGGGAATGGAAAAAGGCATCCCACAGAATGGGCGAAAATCGTTGCAAACGAATCAATGGACAGAGGTTTAATCTCCAATATATATAAACAGCTCATGCAGCTTAATATTAAAAAACAAACAACCCAATACAAAAATGGGCCCAAGATCTAAAGAGACGTTTCTACAAAGAAGACACAGAGATGGCCAAGACGCACATGAAAAGCTGCTCAACAGCACTAATTATTAGAGAAATGCAAATCAAAACTACAATGAGGTATCACCTCACACCTGTTAGAATCGGCATCATCAGAAAATCTACAAACAACCAATTCTGGGGAGGGTGTGGACAAAAGGAGCCCTCTTCCACTATTGGTGGGAATGTAAATTGATACAGTCACTATGGAGAACAGTATGGAGTTTCCTTAAAAAAACTAGAAATAGAATTACCATCTGATCCAGCAATCCCACTTCTGGGCATATACCCAGAGAAAACCGTAAATCTAAAAGGCACATTCACCACAATGTTCATTGCAGCACTATTTACAATAGCCAGGTAATGGAAGCAACCTAAATGCCCACAGACAGATGAATGGATAAAGATGTGGTACATATATAAAATGGAATATGACTCGGCCATAAAAAGGAATGAACCTGGGTCATTTGTAGAGACATCGATGGATCGAGAGACTGTCATACAGAATGAGGTAAGTCAGAAAGAGGAAAACAAATATTGTATAGTAATGCATATATGTGGAGCCTAAAAAATGGTACAGATGAACTGGTTTGCAGGGAAGAAATAGAGACACAGAGGTAGAGAACAAACGTATGGACACCAAGTGTGGGAAGCCATGGGGTGGTGGTGGTGGGATGAGTTGGGAGATTGGGATTGACCTGAATACATATATATGCATAAAATACATAACTAATACTAACGTGCTGTATAAAAAAAATAAATAAAATTAATTTTCAAAATTTTAAAAAATAAAATTTAAAAATAAAACAGAAAAAAGTTCTTCCCGTCACACAGATGTATTTATAGGAATGAATTATTTCCATGCTTATATCTATAAATACATAAAAGAGGAATACAATCTAACTTGAACCATAAAAGAAAAAAAAAAAACTGAACCCACGAGTTATACAGAGGAAAACCCTAGCAGGGCACTTGCTCCAGCGGTAAACAATTCTGAAATTGGTCAGAGGTGGGGAACCATCTCCCATACAGCCAGCAACCCAACCCCCACGCAAGGAGCGTCCTCATTGCAAAGCTGGGGTACCGTGCTGAGGCATCTGTGAGTAAACGTGAGCTGAGCCCCAGGCCAGCTGCTGCTGAACTGTTCCCACCCTTCCCAGGTAAAACAGCTGAATATGTACAAGGGCTTGAAAGCATAGAGGAAGGACCGTGGAGCCACACCAGTGACAGCACGCAGGCCAGCTTGGTGCCTGCAGGCCAGCCAGGGTGCTCCTGGCCACAGGAGCTCTTCCGGAAGCTTTTCATTGCCCTGCCTGAGATACCCCTCTTGTCCCGGCCCCCACTGCTTTTTTCCTTCCTCACCTCTGTCCAGAGAGATATTCAAGCGGAAGGTATGGGTGACACATCCTCTTCTTTACAGGCGGCTGCATGGCAACTCCTGCAGAAAGGCCAGCAGAGCCCCATTCACACCGGGCCACCCACAAAGCTGTGGCCCCTCACTCCCTCCCACCAGCACAGCCCCGAGACTGCTGACGGGGCAGAGAATATGGAGTCAGGCAGAGCTTCAGGGGCTATTGCTGCCTGGAGTGCTGTTTATATTGACCTCAACGATTCACACCTGGGGCGGGCGGGCAGGCAGGGTAAGGCTGCCCAGGTCAGCTAATCCACAACCCTCAGGGAATTACACTGTTGAAAATGGACCTCGCTAAGGCAGAAGAGAAGCCAAGGGAAAAAAGGACACAATGCCATTTGCAGCACCGTAGATGAGTCTAGAAGTAATCACGTGACTTGTAGTAAGTCAGAAAGTGAAAGACACATATCATATCATATCACTTATAGGTGTTACCTAAAAATGGATACCAGGGCAGATATTTCCACGGAGAAGGGCAATCACAGATTCATTAAACAAACTTATGGTTCACCAATGGAAAGGTGTGAGGATTGGTTTCATTACGATATCGGGGTTAACAGACATATACAAACACAGGTGACATATATAATCACCAAAGACCTACAGAATACCAAGAGAGGACTACTCAACATTCTGTCATAACGTATATGGGAAAAGGATCCCAGGATGAACAGTCATCTGTATATGTGTAAAAGAACCAAATCTTCCACACCTACAACAAGCCAAACATTGTAATCAAACTTGCTGTAATAAAAAATAAAAAAATTAAATTAAAAACACGAACAAGAAGTAGTGAGACAAACATGAGGGGCTTTCTCCTGGCACATTCCGTTCTAAATTCCAATCTAGAACACCACTTCCACTGAGGCTCTCTTGCCCTAGTAACCAGATTTGGTAAGGGTGAACTGCTGCCACCTTGTGGCCGTTTCACACAACAGCAGCTTTAATCCCAGCGCTAATGTTCAGTTGATATTCAAAATCATTGCAGGCCTGTAAATGACACCTGCCCTGAAAACAAATCCTGGGGTCACATATCGACCAAAAAATTCAAAGGACGTCCATATTTAAAAACGACCGTTTCAAAAGGCATATTTTACTCACATTAGTGTTCTGCTTCTTTTCCTTTCTTTCCTTTTTTGTTAAAAAAAACGGGAATGGAAAAAGGCATCCCTCAGAATGGGCGAAAATCGTTGCAAACGAATCAATGGACAGAGGTTTAATCTCCAATATATATAAACAGCTCATGCAGCTTAATATTAAAAAACAAACAACCCAATACAAAAATGGGCAGAAGATCTAAAGAGACGTTTCTTCAAAGAAGACACAGAGATGGCCAAGACGCACATGAAAAGCTGCTCAACAGCACTAATTATTAGAGAAATGCAAATCAAAACTACAATGAGGTATCACCTCACACCTGTTAGAATCGGCATCATCAGAAAATCTACAAACAACCAATTCTGGGGAGGGGGTGCACAAAAGGAGCCCTCTTCCACTATTGGTGGGAATGTAAATTGATACAGTCACTATGGAGAACAGTATGGAGTTTCCTTAAAAAAACTAGAAATAGAATTACCATCTGATCCAGCAATCCCACTTCTGGGCATATACCCAGAGAAAACCGTAAATCTAAAAGGCACATTCACCACAATGTTCATTGCAGCACTATTTACAATAGCCAGGTAATGGAAGCAACCTAAATGCCCACAGACAGATGAATGGATAAAGATGTGGTACATATATAAAATGGAATATTACTCGGCCATAAAAAGGAATGAAACTGGGTCATTTGTAGAGACATCGATGGATCGAGAGACTGTCATACAGAATGAAGTAAGTCAGGAAGAGGAAAACAAATATTGTATATTAATGCATATATGTGGAGCCTAAAAAATGGTACAGATGAACTGGTTTGCAGGGAAGAAATAGAGACACAGAGGTAGAGAACAAACGTATGGACACCAAGTGTGGGAAGCCATGGGGTGGTGGTGGTGGGATGAGTTGGGAGATTGGGATTGACCTGAATACATATATATGCATAAAATACATAACTAATACTAACGTGCTGTATAAAAAAAATAAATAAAATTAATTTTCAAAATTTTAAAAAATAAAATTTAAAAATAAAACAGAAAAAAGTTCTTCCCGTCACACAGATGTATTTATAGGAATGAATTATTTCCATGCTTATATCTATAAATACATAAAAGAGGAATAAAATCTAACTTGAACCATAAAAGAAAAAAAAAACTGAACCCACGAGTTATACAGAGGAAAACCCTATCTGGGCACTTGCTCCAGTGGTAAACAATTCTGAAATTGGTCAGAGGTGGGGAACCATCTCCCATACAGCCAGCAACACAACCCCCACGCAAGGAGCGTCCTCATTGCAAAGCTGGGGTACCGTGCTGAGGCATCTGTGAGTAAACGTGAGCTGAGCCCCAGGCCAGCTGCTGCTGAACTGTTCCCACCCTTCCCAGGTAAAACAGCTGAATATGTACAAGGGCTTGAAAGCATAGAGGAAGGACCGTGGAGCCACACCAGTGACAGCACGCAGGCCAGCTTGGTGCCTGCAGGCCAGCCAGGGTGGTCCTGGCCCCGGGCGCTCTTCCAGAAGCTTTCCATTGCCCTGCCTGAGATACTCCTCCTGTCCCGGCCCCCACTGCTTTTTTCCTTCCTCACCTCTGTCCGGAGAGAAATTCCAGCAGAAGGTATGTGTGACACATCCTCTTCTTTACAGGCGGCAGCCTGGCAACTCCTGCAGAAAGGCCAGCAGAACCCCACTCACACCGGGCCAACCACAAAGCTGTGGCACCTCTCTCCATCCCACCAGCACAGCCCCGAGACTGCTGATGGGGCAGAGAATATGGAGTCAGGCACAGCTTCAGGGGCTATTGCTGCCTGGAGCTCTGTTTATATTGACCTCAAGGAGGCACACCTGGGAAGGGCGGGCCAGCAGGGTAAGGCTGCCCAGGTCAGCTAATCCACAACCCTCAGGGAATCACATTGTTGAAAATGGACCTCGCTAAGGCAGAAGAGAAGCCAAGGAAAAAAAGGACACAATGCCATTTGCAGCACCGTAGATGAGTCTAGAAGTAATCACGTGACTTGTAGTAAGTCAGAAAGTGAAAGACACATATCATATCATATCACTTATAGGTGTTACCTAAAAATGGATACCAGGGCAGATATTTCCACAGAGAAGGGCAATCACAGATTCATTAAACAAACTTATGGTTCACCAATGGAAAGGTGAGGATTGGTTTCATTACGATATCAGGGTTAACAGACATATACAAACACAGGTGACATATATAATCACCAAAGACCTACAGAATACCAAGAGAGGACTACTCAACTCTGTCATAACGTACGTGGGAAAAGGATCCAAGGAAGAACAGACATCTGTATATGTGTAAAAGAACCACATCTTCCACACCTACAACAAGCCAAACATTGTAATCAAACTTGCTGTAATAAAAAATATAAAAAATTAATATAAAAACACGAACAAGAAGTAGTGAGACAAACTTGAGGGGCTTTCTCCTGGCACATTCCATTCTAAATTCCAATCTAGAACACCACTTCCACTGAGGCGCTCTTGCCCTAGTAACCAGATTTGGTAAGGGAGAACTGCTGCCACCTTGTGGCCGTTTCACACAACAGCAGATTTAATCCCAGCGCTAATGGTCAGTTGATATTCAAAATCATTGCAGGCCGGTAAATGACACCTGCCCTGAAAACAAATCCTGGGGTCACATATCGACCAAAAAATTCAAAGCACGTCCATATTTCAAAACGACCGTATCAAAAGGCATATTTTACGCACATTAGTGTTCTGCTTCTTTTCCTTTCTTTCCTTTTTTGTTAAAAAAACGGGAATGGAAAAAGGCATCCCTCAGAATGGGCGAAAATTGTTGCAAACGAATCAATGGACAGAGGTTTAATCTCCAATATATATAAACAGCTCATGCAGCTTAATATTAAAAAAACAGACAACCCAATACAAAAATGGGCAGAAGATCTAAAGAGACGTTTCTTCAAAGGAGACACAGAGGTGGCCAAGACGCACATGAAAAGCTGCTCAACAGCACTAATTATTAGAGAAATGCAAATCAAAACTACAATGAGGTATCACCTCACACCTGTTAGAATCGGCATCATCAGAAAATCTACAAACAACAAATTCTGGGTAGGGTGTGGACAAAAGGAGCCCTCTTCCACTATCGGTGGGAATGTAACTTGATACAGTCACTATGGAGAACAGTATGGAGTTTCCTTAAAAGAACTAGAAATAGAATTACCATCTGATCCAGCAATCCCACTTCTGGGCATATACCCAGAGAAAACCGTAAATCAAAAAGGCACATTCACCACAATGTTCATTGCAGCACTATTTACAATAGCCAGGTAATGGAAGCAACCTAAATGCCCACAGACAGATGAATGGATAAAGATGTGGTACATATATAAAATGGAATATTACTCGGCCATAAAAAGGAATGAACCTGGGTCATTTGTAGAGACATCGATGGATCGAGAGACTGTCATACAGAATGAGGTAAGTCAGAAAGAGGAAAACAAATATTGTATAGTAATGCATATATGTGGAACCTAAAAAAATGGTACAGATGAACTGGTTTGCAGGGAAGAAATAGAGACACAGAGGTAGAGAACAAACGTATGGACACCAAGTGTGGGAAACCATGGGGTGGTGGTGGTGGGATGAGTTGGGAGATTGGGATTGACCTGTATACATGTATATGCATAAAATACATAACTAATAATAACCTGCTGTATAAAAACATAAATAAAATTAAATTTCAAAATTTTAAAAAATAAAATTTAAAAATAAAACAGAAAAATTTCTTCCCGTCACACAGATGTATTTATAGGAATGAATTATTTCCATGCTTATATCTATAAATACATAAAAGAGGAATAACATCTTACTTGAAACATAAAAGAAAAAAAAAGTGAACCCACGAGTTACACAGAGGAAAACCCTATCACGGCACTTGCTCCAGTGGTAAACAATTATGAAATTGGTCAGAGGTGGGGAACCATCTCCCATACAGCCAGCAACCCAACCCCCACGCAAGGAGCATCCTCATTGCAAAGCTGGGGGACCGTGCCGAGGCATCTGTGAGTAAACGTGAGCTGAGCCCCAGGCCAGCTGCTGCTGAACTGTTCCCACCCTTTCCAGGTAAAACACCTGAATATGTACAAGGGCTTGAAAGCCTAGAGGAAGGACCGTGGAGCCACACCAGTGACAGCACGCAGGCCAACTTGGTGCCTGCAGGCCAGCCAGCGTGGTCCTGGAACCTGGCGCTCTTCCAAAAGCTTTCCATTGCCCTGCCTGAGATACCCCTCCTGTCCCGGCCCCCACTGCTTTTTTCCTTCCTCACCTCTGTCCGGAGAGAAATTCCAGCGGAAGGTATGGGTGACACATCCTCTTCTTTACAGGCGGCAGCCTGGCAACTCCTGCAGAAAGGCCAGCAGAACCCCACTCACACCGGGCCACCCACAAAGCTGTGGCCCCTCACTCCCTCCCACCAGCACAGCCCCGAGACTGCTGACGGGGCAGAGAATATGGAGTCAGGCACAGCTTCAGGGGCTATTGCTGCCTAGAGTTCTGTTTATATTGACCTCAACGAGGCACACCTGGGGAGGGCGGGCCGGCAGGGTAAGGCTGCCCAGGTCAGCTAATCCACAACCCTCAGGGAATCACATTGTTGAAAATGGACCCCGCTAAGGCAGAAGAGAAGCCAAGGGAAAAAAGGACACAATGCCATTTGCAGCACCGTAGATGAGTCTAGAAGTAATCACGTGACTTGTAGTAAGTCAGAAAGTGAAAGACACATATCCTATCATATCACTTGTAGGTGTTACCTAAAAATGGATACCAGGGCAGATATTTCCACGGAGAAGGGCAATCACAGATTCATTAAACAAACTTATGGTTCACCAATGGAAAGGTGTGAGGATTGGTTTCATTACGATATCGGGGTTAACAGACATATACAAACACAGGTGACATATATAATCACCAAAGACCTACAGAATACCAAGAGAGGACTACTCAACATTCTGTCATAACGTACATGGGAAAAGGATCCCAAGAAGAACAGTCATCTGTATATGTGTAAAAGAACCACATCTTCCACACCTACAACAAGCCAAACATTGTAATCAAACTTGCTGTAATAAAAAATAAAAAAAATTAAATTAAAAACACGAACAAGAAATAGTGAGACAAACGTGAGGGGCTTTCTCCTGGCACATTCCATTCTAAACTGCAATCTAGAACACAACTTCCACTGAGGCTCTCTTGCCCTAGTAACCAGATTTGGTAAGGGTGAACTGCTGCCACCTTGTGGCCGTTTCACACAACAGCAGCTTTAATCCCAACGCTAATGGTCAGTTGATATTCAAAATCATTGCAGGCCTGTAAATGACACCTGCCCTGAAAACAAATCCTGGGGTCACATATCGACCAAAAAATTCAAAGGACGTCCATATTTCAAAACGACCGTTTCAAAAGGCATATTTTACGCACATTAGTGTTCTGCTTCTTTTCCTTTCTTTCCTTTTTTGTTAAAAAACACGGGAATGGAAAAAGGCATCCCTCAGAATGGGCGAAAATCGTTGCAGACGAATCAATGGACAGAGGTTTAATCTCCAATATATATAAACAGCTCATGCAGCTTAATATTAAAAATCAAACAACCCCCAAAAAATGGGCAGAAGATCGAAAGAGACGTTTCTTCAAAGGAGACACAGAGATGGCCAAGACGCACATGAAAAGCTGCTCAACAGCACTAATTATTAGAGAAATGCAAATCAAAACTACAATGAGGTATCACCTCACACCTGTTAGAATCGGCATCATCAGAAAATCTACAAACAACCAATTCTGGGGAGGGTGTGGACAAAAGGAGCCCTCTTCCACTATTGGTGGGAATGTAAATTGATACAGTCACTATGGAGAACAGTATGGAGTTTCCTTAAAAAAACTAGAAATAGAATTACCATCTGATCCAGCAATCCCACTTCTGGGCATATACCCAGAGAAAACCGTATTTCAAAAAGGCACATTCACCACAATGTTCGTTGCAGCACTATTTACAATAGCCAGGTAATGGAAGCAACCTAAATGCCCACAGACAGATGAATGGATAAAGATGTGGTACATATATAAAATGGAATATGACTCGGCCATATAAAGGAATGAAACTGGGTCATTTGTAGAGACATCGATGGATCGAGAGACTGTCATACAGAATGAAGTAAGTCAGAAAGAGGAAAACAAATATTGCCTATTAACGCATATATGTGGAGCCTAAAAATGGTACAGATGAACTGGTTTGCAGGGAAGAAATAGAGACACAGAGGTAGAGAACAAACGTATGGACACCAAGTGTGGGAAGCCATGGGGTGGTGGTGGTGGGATGAGTTGGGAGTTTGGGATTGACCTGTATACATGTATATGCATAAAATACATAACTAATAATAACGTGCTGTATAAAAAAGAAAATAAATAAAATAAAATTTCAAAATTTTAAAATATAAAATTTAAAAATAAAACAGAAAAAAGTTCTTCCCGTCACACAGATGTATTTATAGGAATGAATTATTTCCATGCTTATATCTATAAATACATAAAAGAGGAATAAAATCTAACTTGAACCATAAAAGAAAAACAAATCCTGAACCCACGAGTTATACAGAGGAAAACCCTATCAGGGCACTTGCTCCAGTGGTAAACAATTCTGAAATTGGTCAGAGGTGGGGAATCATCTCCCATACAGCCAGCAACCCACCCCCCACGCAAGGAGCATCCTCATTGCAAAGCTGGGGTACCGCGCCGAGGCATCTGTGAGTAAACGTGAGCTGAGCCACAGGCCAGCTGCTGCTGAACTGTTCCCACCCTTTCCAGGTAAAACACCTGAATATGTACAAGGGCTTGAAAGCCTAGAGGAAGGACCGTGGAGCCACACCAGCGACAGCACGCAGGCCAACTTGGTGCCTGCAGGCCAGCTAGGGTGGTCCTGGCCCCGGGCGCTCTTCCAGAAGCTTTCCATTGCCCTGCCTGAAAAACCCCTCCTTCCCGGACCCCACTGCTTTTTTTGTTCCTCACCTCTGTCCGGAGAGAAATTCCAGCGGAAGGTATGGGTGACACATCCTCTTCTTTACAGGCGGCAGCCTGGCAACTCCTGCAGAAAGGCCAGCAGAACCCCACTCACACCGGGCCACCCACAAAGCTGTGGCCCCTCACTCCCTCCCACCAGCACAGCCCCGAGACTGCTGACGGGGCAGAGAATATGGAGTCAGGCACAGCTTCAGGGGCTATTGCTGCCTGGAGCGCTATTTATATTGACCTCAACGAGGCACACCTGGGGAGGGCGGGCCGGCAGGGTAAGGCTGCCCAGGTCAGCTAATCCACAACCCTCAGGGAATCACATTGTTGAAAATGGACCCCGCTAAGGCAGAAGAGAAGCCAAGGGAAAAAAGGACACAATGCCATTTGCAGCACCGTAGATGAGTCTAGAAGTAATCACGTGACTTGTAGTAAGTCAGAAAGTGAAAGACACATATCCTATCATATCACTTATAGGTGTTACCTAAAAATGGATACCAGGGCAGATATTTCCACGGAGAAGGGCAATCACAGATTCATTAAACAAACTTATGGTTCACCAATGGAAAGGTGTGAGGATTGGTTTCATTACGATATCGGGGTTAACAGACATATACAAACACAGGTGACATATATAATCACCAAAGACCTACAGAATACCAAGAGAGGACTACTCAACATTCTGTCATAACGTACATGGGAAAAGGATCCCAAGAAGAACAGTCATCTGTATATGTGTAAAAGAACCACATCTTCCACACCTACAACAAGCCAAACATTGTAATCAAACTTGCTGTAATAAAAAATAAAAAAAATTAAATTAAAAACACGAACAAGAAGTAGTGAGACAAACGTGAGGGGCTTTCTCCTGGCACATTCCATTCTAAACTCCAATCTAGAACACAACTTCCACTGAGGCTCTCTTGCCCTAGTAACCAGATTTGGTAAGGGTGAACTGCTGCCACCTTGTGGCCGTTTCACACAACAGCAGCTTTAATCCCAACACTAATGGTCAGTTGATATTCAAAATCATTGCAGGCCTGTAAATGACACCTGCCCTGAAAACAAATCCTGGGGTCACATATCGACCAAAAAATTCAAAGGACGTCCATATTTCAAAACGACCGTTTCAAAAGGCATATTTTACGCACATTAGTGTTCTGCTTCTTTTCCTTTCTTTCCTTTTTTGTTAAAAAACACGGGAATGGAAAAAGGCATCCCTCAGAATGGGCGAAAATCGTTGCAGACGAATCAATGGACAGAGGTTTAATCTCCAATATATATAAACAGCTCATGCAGCTTAATATTAAAAATCAAACAAGCCCCCAAAAATGGGCAGAAGATCGAAAGAGACGTTTCTTCAAAGGAGACACAGAGATGGCCAAGACGCACATGAAAAGCTGCTCAACAGCACTAATTATTAGAGAAATGCAAATCAAAACTACAATGAGGTATCACCTCACACCTGTTAGAATCGGCATCATCAGAAAATCTACAAACAACCAATTCTGGGGAGGGTGTGGACAAAAGGAGCCCTCTTCCACTATTGGTGGGAATGTAAATTGATACAGTCACTATGGAGAACAGTATGGAGTTTCCTTAAAAAAACTAGAAATAGAATTACCATCTGATCCAGCAATCCCACTTCTGGGCATATACCCAGAGAAAACCGTATTTCAAAAAGGCACATTCACCACAATGTTCCTTGCAGCACTATTTACAATAGCCAGGTAATGGAAGCAACCTAAATGCCCACAGACAGATGAATGGATAAAGATGTGGTACATATATAAAATGGAATATGACTCGGCCATATAAAGGAATGAAACTGGGTCATTTGTAGAGACATCGATGGATCGAGAGACTGTCATACAGAATGAAGTAAGTCAGAAAGAGGAAAACAAATATTGTCTATTAACGCATATATGTGGAGCCTAAAAATGGTACAGATGAACTGGTTTCCAGGGAAGAAATAGAGACACAGAGGTAGAGAACAAACGTATGGACACCAAGTGTGGGAAGCCATGGGGTGGTGGTGGTGGGATGAGTTGGGAGTTTGGGATTGACCTGTATACATGTATATGCATAAAATACATAACTAATAATAACGTGCTGTATAAAAAAGAAAATAAATAAAATAAAATTTCAAAATTTTAAAATATAAAATTTAAAAATAAAACAGAAAAAAGTTCTTCCCGTCACACAGATGTATTTATAGGAATGAATTATTTCCATGCTTATATCTATAAATACATAAAAGAGGAATAAAATCTAACTTGAACCATAAAAGAAAAACAAATCCTGAACCCACGAGTTATACAGAGGAAAACCCTATCAGGGCACTTGCTCCAGTGGTAAACAATTCTGAAATTGGTCAGAGGTGGGGAATCATCTCCCATACAGCCAGCAACCCACCCCCCACGCAAGGAGCATCCTCATTGCAAAGCTGGGGTACCGCGCCGAGGCATCTGTGAGTAAACGTGAGCTGAGCCACAGGCCAGCTGCTGCTGAACTGTTCCCACCCTTTCCAGGTAAAACACCTGAATATGTACAAGGGCTTGAAAGCCTAGAGGAAGGACCGTGGAGCCACACCAGCGACAGCACGCAGGCCAACTTGGTGCCTGCAGGCCAGCTAGGGTGGTCCTGGCCCCGGGCGCTCTTCCAGAAGCTTTCCATTGCCCTGCCTGAAAAACCCCTCCTTCCCGGACCCCACTGCTTTTTTTGTTCCTCACCTCTGTCCGGAGAGAAATTCCAGCGGAAGGTATGGGTGACACATCCTCTTCTTTACAGGCGGCAGCCTGGCAACTCCTGCAGAAAGGCCAGCAGAACCCCACTCACACCGGGCCACCCACAAAGCTGTGGCCCCTCACTCCCTCCCACCAGCACAGCCCCGAGACTGCTGACGGGGCAGAGAATATGGAGTCAGGCACAGCTTCAGGGGCTATTGCTGCCTGGAGCGCTATTTATATTGACCTCAACGAGGCACACCTGGGGAGGGCGGGCCGGCAGGGTAAGGCTGCCCAGGTCAGCTAATCCACAACCCTCAGGGAATCACATTGTTGAAAATGGACCCCGCTAAGGCAGAAGAGAAGCCAAGGGAAAAAAGGACACAATGCCATTTGCAGCACCGTAGATGAGTCTAGAAGTAATCACGTGACTTGTAGTAAGTCAGAAAGTGAAAGACACATATCCTATCATATCACTTATAGGTGTTACCTAAAAATGGATACCAGGGCAGATATTTCCACGGAGAAGGGCAATCACAGATTCATTAAACAAACTTATGGTTCACCAATGGAAAGGTGTGAGGATTGGTTTCATTACGATATTGGGGTTAACAGACATATACAAACACAGGTGACATATATAATCACCAAAGACCTACAGAATACCAAGAGAGGACTACTCAACATTCTGTCATAACGTACATGGGAAAAGGATCCCAGGAAGAACAGACATGTGTATATGTGTAAAAGAACCACATCTTCCACACCTACAGCAAGCCAAACATTGTAATCAAACTTGCTGTAATAAAAAATAAAAAAAATTAAAAACACGAACAAGAAGTAGTGAGACAAACGTGAGGGGCTTTCTCCTGGCACATTCCATTCTAAACTCCAATCTAGAACACCACTTCCACTGAGGCTCTCTTGCCCTAGTAACCAGATTTGGTAAGGGTGAACTGCTGCCACCTTGTGGCCGTTTCACACAACAGCAGCTTTAATCCCAACGCTAATGTTCAGTTGATATTCAAAATCATTGCAGGCCTGTAAATGACACCTGCCCTGAAAACAAATCCTGGGGTCACATATCGACCAAAAAATTCAAAGGACGTCCATATTTCAAAATGACCGTTTCAAAAGGCATATTTTACGCACATTAGTGTTCTGCTTCTTTTCCTTTCTTTCATTTTTTGTTAAAAAAAACGGGAATGGAAAAAGGCATCTCTCAGGGTGGGTGAAAATCGTTGCAAACGAATCAATGGACACAGGTTCAATCTCCAATATATATAAACAGCTCATGCAGCTTAATATTAAAAAAAACAAACATCCCAAAAAAAATGAGCAGAAGATCTAAAGAGACGTTTCTTCAAAGGAGACACAGAGATGGCCAAGACGCACATGAAAAGCTGCTCAACAGCACTAATTATTAGAGAAATGCAAATCAAAACTACAATGAGGTATCACCTCACACCTGTTAGAATCGGCATCATCAGAAAATCTACAAACAACCAATTCTGGGGAGGGTGTGGACAAAAGGAGCCCTCTTCCACTATTGGTGGGAATGTAAATTGATACAGTCACTATGGAGAACAGTATGGAGTTTCCTTAAAAAAACTAGAAATAGAATTACCATCTGATCCAGCAATCCCACTTCTGGGCATATACCCAGAGAAAACCGTATTTCAAAAAGGCACATTCACCACAATGTTCGTTGCAGCACTATTTACAATAGCCAGGTAATGGAAGCAACCTAAATGCCCACAGACAGATGAATGGATAAAGATGTGGTACATATATAAAATGGAATATGACTCAGCCATAAAAAGGAATGAAACTGGGTCATTTGTAGAGACATCGATGGATCGAGAGACTGTCATACAGAATGAAGTAAGTCAGAAAGAGGAAAACAAATATTGTATATTAATGCATATATGTGGAGCCTAAAAATGGTATAGATGAACTGGTTTGCAGGGAACAAATAAAGACACAGAGGTAGAGAACAAACGTATGGACACCAAGTGTGGGAAGCCATGGGGTGGTGGTGGTGGGATGAGTTGGGAGATTGGGATTGACCTGTATACATGTATATGCATAAAATACATAACTAATAATAACCTGCTGTATAAAAACATAAATAAAATTAAATTTCAAAATTTTAAAAAATAAAATTTAAAAATAAAACAGAAAAATTTCTTCCCGTCACACAGATGTATTTATAGGAATGAATTATTTCCATGCTTATATCTATAAATACATAAAAGAGGAATAACATCTAACTTGAAACATAAAAGAAAAAAAAAGTGAACCCACGAGTTACACAGAGGAAAACCCTATCACGGCACTTGCTCCAGTGGTAAACAATTATGAAATTGGTCAGAGGTGGGGAACCATCTCCCATACAGCCAGCAACCCAACCCCCACGCAAGGAGCATCCTCATTGCAAAGCTGGGGGACCGTGCCGAGGCATCTGTGAGTAAACGTGAGCTGAGCCCCAGGCCAGCTGCTGCTGAACTGTTCCCACCCTTTCCAGGTAAAACACCTGAATATGTACAAGGGCTTGAAAGCCTAGAGGAAGGACCGTGGAGCCACACCAGCGACAGCACGCAGGCCAACTTGGTGCCTGCAGGCCAGCCAGCGTGGTCCTGGAACCTGGCGCTCTTCCAGAAGCTTTCCATTGCCCTGCCTGAGATACCCCTCCTGTCCCGGCCCCCACTGCTTTTTTCCTTCCTCACCTCTGTCCGGAGAGAAATTCCAGCGGAAGGTATGGGTGACACATCCTCTTCTTTACAGGCGGCAGCCTGGCAACTCCTGCAGAAAGGCCAGCAGAACCCCACTCACACCGGGCCACCCACAAAGCTGTGGCCCCTCACTCCCTCCCACCAGCACAGCCCCGAGACTGCTGACGGGGCAGAGAATATGGAGTCAGGCACAGCTTCAGGGGCTATTGCTGCCTAGAGTTCTGTTTATATTGACCTCAACGAGGCACACCTGGGGAGGGCGGGCCGGCAGGGTAAGGCTGCCCAGGTCAGCTAATCCACAACCCTCAGGGAATCACATTGTTGAAAATGGACCCCGCTAAGGCAGAAGAGAAGCCAAGGGAAAAAAGGACACAATGCCATTTGCAGCACCGTAGATGAGTCTAGAAGTAATCACGTGACTTGTAGTAAGTCAGAAAGTGAAAGACACATATCCTATCATATCACTTATAGGTGTTACCTAAAAATGGATACCAGGGCAGATATTTCCACGGAGAAGGGCAATCACAGATTCATTAAACAAACTTATGGTTCACCAATGGAAAGGTGTGAGGATTGGTTTCATTACGATATCGGGGTTAACAGACATATACAAACACAGGTGACATATATAATCACCAAAGACCTACAGAATACCAAGAGAGGACTACTCAACATTCTGTCATAACGTACATGGGAAAAGGATCCCAAGAAGAACAGTCATCTGTATATGTGTAAAAGAACCACATCTTCCACACCTACAACAAGCCAAACATTGTAATCAAACTTGCTGTAATAAAAAATAAAAAAAATTAAATTAAAAACACGAACAAGAAGTAGTGAGACAAACGTGAGGGGCTTTCTCCTGGCACATTCCATTCTAAACTCCAATCTAGAACACAACTTCCACTGAGGCTCTCTTGCCCTAGTAACCAGATTTGGTAAGGGTGAACTGCTGCCACCTTGTGGCCGTTTCACACAACAGCAGCTTTAATCCCAACGCTAATGGTCAGTTGATATTCAAAATCATTGCAGGCCTGTAAATGACACCTGCCCTGAAAACAAATCCTGGGGTCACATATCGACCAAAAAATTCAAAGGACGTCCATATTTCAAAACGACCGTTTCAAAAGGCATATTTTACGCACATTAGTGTTCTGCTTCTTTTCCTTTCTTTCCTTTTTTGTTAAAAAACACGGGAATGGAAAAAGGCATCCCTCAGAATGGGCGAAAATCGTTGCAGACGAATCAATGGACAGAGGTTTAATCTCCAATATATATAAACAGCTCATGCAGCTTAATATTAAAAAAACAAACAACCCCAAAAAAATGGGCAGAAGATCGAAAGAGACGTTTCTTCAAAGGAGACACAGAGATGGCCAAGACGCACATGAAAAGCTGCTCAACAGCACTAATTATTAGAGAAATGCAAATCAAAACTACAATGAGGTATCACCTCACACCTGTTAGAATCGGCATCATCAGAAAATCTACAAACAACCAATTCTGGGGAGGGGGTGCACAAAAGGAGCTCTCTTCCACTATTGGTGGGAATGTAAATTGATACAGTCACTATGGAGAACAGTATGGAGTTTCCTTAAAAAAACTAGAAATAGAATTACCATCTGATCCAGCAATCCCACTTCTGGGCATATACCCAGAGAAAACCGTATTTCAAAAAGGCACATTCACCACAATGTTCGTTGCAGCACTATTTACAATAGCCAGGTAATGGAAGCAACCTAAATGCCCACAGACAGATGAATGGATAAAGATGTGGTACATATATAAAATGGAATATGACTCGGCCATAAAAAGGAATGAAACTGGGTCATTTGTAGAGACATCGATGGATCGAGAGACTGTCATACAGAATGAAGTAAGTCAGAAAGAGGAAAACAAATATTGCCTATTAACGCATATATGTGGAGCCTAAAAATGGTACAGATGAACTGGTTTGCAGGGAAGAAATAGAGACACAGAGGTAGAGAACAAACGTATGGACACCAAGTGTGGGAAGCCATGGGGTGGTGGTGGTGGGATGAGTTGGGAGTTTGGGATTGATCTGTATAAATGTATATGCATAAAATACATAACTAATAATAACGTGCTGTATAAAAAAATAAATAAAATTTCAAAATTTTAAAAAATAAAATTTAAAAATAAAACAGAAAAAAGTTCTTCCCGTCACACAGATGTATTTATAGGAATGAATTATTTCCATGCTTATATCTATAAATACATAAAAGAGGAATAAAATCTAACTTGAACCATAAAATAAAAAAAAAGTGAACCCACGAGTTATACAGAGGAAAACCCTATCACGGCACTTGCTCCGGCGGTAAACAATTCTGAAATTGGTCAGAGGTGGGGAACCATCTCCCATACAGCCAGCAACCCACCCCCCACGCAAGGAGCGTCGTCATTGCAAAGCTGGGGGACCGTGCCGAGGCATCTGTGAGTAAACGTGAGCTGAGCCCCAGGCCAGCTGCTGCTGAACTGTTCCCAACCTTTCCAGGTAAAACACCTGAATATGTACAGGGGCTTGAAAGCCTAGAGGAAGGACCGTGGAGCCACACCAGCGACAGCACACAGGCCAACTTGGTGCCTGCAGGCCATCCAGGGTGGTCCTGGACCCTGGCGCTCTTCCAGAAGCTTTCCATTGCCCTTCCTGAGATACCCCTCCTGTCCCGGCTCCCACTGCTTTTTTCCTTTCTCATCTCTGTCCGGAGAGAAATTCCAGCGGAAGGTATGGGTGACACATCCTCTTCTTTACAGGCGGCTTCCTGGCAACTCCTGCAGAAAGGCCAGCAGAACCCCACTCACACCGGGCCACCCACAAAGCTGTGGCACCTCTCTCCCTCCCACCAGCACAGCCCCGAGACTGCTGATGGGGCAGAGAATATGGAGTCAGGCACAGCTTCAGGGGCTATTGCTGCCTGGAGCTCTGTTTATATTGACCTCAACGAGGCACACCTGGGGAGGGCGGGCCGGCAGGGTAAGGCTGCCCAGGTCAGCTAATCCACAACCCTCAGGGAATCACATTGTTGAAAATGGACCCCGCTAAGGCAGAAGAGAAGCCAAGGGAAAAAAGGACACAATGCCATTTGCAGCACCGTAGATGAGTCTAGAAGTAATCACGTGACTTGTAGTAAGTCAGAAAGTGAAAGACACATATCCTATCATATCACTTATAGGTGTTACCTAAAAATGGATACCAGGGCAGATATTTCCACGGAGAAGGGCAATCACAGATTCATTAAACAAACTTATGGTTCACCAATGGAAAGGTGTGAGGATTGGTTTCATTACGATATCGGGGTTAACAGACATATACAAACACAGGTGACATATATAATCACCAAAGACCTACAGAATACCAAGAGAGGACTACTCAACATTCTGTCATAACGTACATGGGAAAAGGATCCCAAGAAGAACAGTCATCTGTATATGTGTAAAAGAACCACATCTTCCACACCTACAACAAGCCAAACATTGTAATCAAACTTGCTGTAATAAAAAATAAAAAAAATTAAATTAAAAACACGAACAAGAAGTAGTGAGACAAACGTGAGGGGCTTTCTCCTGGCACATTCCATTCTAAACTCCAATCTAGAACACAACTTCCACTGAGGCTCTCTTGCCCTAGTAACCAGATTTGGTAAGGGTGAACTGCTGCCACCTTGTGGCCGTTTCACACAACAGCAGCTTTAATCCCAACGCTAATGGTCAGTTGATATTCAAAATCATTGCAGGCCTGTAAATGACACCTGCCCTGAAAACAAATCCTGGGGTCACATATCGACCAAAAAATTCAAAGGACGTCCATATTTCAAAACGACCGTTTCAAAAGGCATATTTTACGCACATTAGTGTTCTGCTTCTTTTCCTTTCTTTCCTTTTTTGTTAAAAAACACGGGAATGGAAAAAGGCATCCCTCAGAATGGGCGAAAATCGTTGCAGACGAATCAATGGACAGAGGTTTAATCTCCAATATATATAAACAGCTCATGCAGCTTAATATTAAAAAAACAAACAACCCCAAAAAAATGGGCAGAAGATCGAAAGAGACGTTTCTTCAAAGGAGACACAGAGATGGCCAAGACGCACATGAAAAGCTGCTCAACAGCACTAATTATTAGAGAAATGCAAATCAAAACTACAATGAGGTATCACCTCACACCTGTTAGAATCGGCATCATCAGAAAATCTACAAACAACCAATTCTGGGGAGGGGGTGCACAAAAGGAGCTCTCTTCCACTATTGGTGGGAATGTAAATTGATACAGTCACTATGGAGAACAGTATGGAGTTTCCTTAAAAAAACTAGAAATAGAATTACCATCTGATCCAGCAATCCCACTTCTGGGCATATACCCAGAGAAAACCGTATTTCAAAAAGGCACATTCACCACAATGTTCGTTGCAGCACTATTTACAATAGCCAGGTAATGGAAGCAACCTAAATGCCCACAGACAGATGAATGGATAAAGATGTGGTACATATATAAAATGGAATATGACTCGGCCATAAAAAGGAATGAAACTGGGTCATTTGTAGAGACATCGATGGATCGAGAGACTGTCATACAGAATGAAGTAAGTCAGAAAGAGGAAAACAAATATTGCCTATTAACGCATATATGTGGAGCCTAAAAATGGTACAGATGAACTGGTTTGCAGGGAAGAAATAGAGACACAGAGGTAGAGAACAAACGTATGGACACCAAGTGTGGGAAGCCATGGGGTGGTGGTGGTGGGATGAGTTGGGAGTTTGGGATTGATCTGTATAAATGTATATGCATAAAATACATAACTAATAATAACGTGCTGTATAAAAAAATAAATAAAATTTCAAAATTTTAAAAAATAAAATTTAAAAATAAAACAGAAAAAAGTTCTTCCCGTCACACAGATGTATTTATAGGAATGAATTATTTCCATGCTTATATCTATAAATACATAAAAGAGGAATAAAATCTAACTTGAACCATAAAATAAAAAAAAAGTGAACCCACGAGTTATACAGAGGAAAACCCTATCACGGCACTTGCTCCGGCGGTAAACAATTCTGAAATTGGTCAGAGGTGGGGAACCATCTCCCATACAGCCAGCAACCCACCCCCCACGCAAGGAGCGTCGTCATTGCAAAGCTGGGGGACCGTGCCGAGGCATCTGTGAGTAAACGTGAGCTGAGCCCCAGGCCAGCTGCTGCTGAACTGTTCCCAACCTTTCCAGGTAAAACACCTGAATATGTACAGGGGATTGAAAGCCTAGAGGAAGGACCGTGGAGCCACACCAGCGACAGCACACAGGCCAACTTGGTGCCTGCAGGCCATCCAGGGTGGTCCTGGACCCTGGCGCTCTTCCAGAAGCTTTCCATTGCCCTTCCTGAGATACCCCTCCTGTCCCGGCTCCCACTGCTTTTTTCCTTTCTCATCTCTGTCCGGAGAGAAATTCCAGCGGAAGGTATGGGTGACACATCCTCTTCTTTACAGGCGGCTTCCTGGCAACTCCTGCAGAAAGGCCAGCAGAACCCCACTCACACCGGGCCACCCACAAAGCTGTGGCACCTCTCTCCCTCCCACCAGCACAGCCCCGAGACTGCTGATGGGGCAGAGAATATGGAGTCAGGCACAGCTTCAGGGGCTATTGCTGCCTGGAGCTCTGTTTATATTGACCTCAACGAGGCACACCTGGGGAGGGCGGGCCGGCAGGGTAAGGCTGCCCAGGTCAGCTAATCCACAACCCTCAGGGAATCACATTATTGAAAATGGACCTCGCTAAGGCAGAAGAGGAGCCAAGGGAAAAAAGGACACAATGCCATTTGCAGCACCGTAGATGAGTCTAGAAGTAATCATGTGACTTGTAGTAAGTCAGAAAGTGAAAGACACATATCATATCATATCACTTATATGTGTTACCTAAAAATGGATACCACGGCAGATATTTCCACGGAGAAGGGCAATCACAGATTCATTAAACAAACTTATGGTTCACCAATGGAAAGGTGTGAGGATTGATTTCCTTACGATATCGGGGACATATACATACACAGGTGACATATATAATCACCAAAGACCTACAGAATACCAAGAGAGGACTACTCAACATTCTGTCATAACGTACATGGGAAAAGGATCCCAGGAAGAACAGACATCTGTATATGTGTAAAAGAACCACATCTTCCACACCTACAACAAGCCAAACATTGTAATCAAACTTGCTGTAATACAAAATATAAAAAATTAAATTAAAAACACGAACAAGAAGTAGTGAGACAAACTTGAGGGGCTTTCTCCTGGGACATTCCATTCTAAACTCCAATCTAGAACACCACTTCCACTGAGGCTCTCTTGCCCTAGTAACCAGATTTGGTAAGGGAGAACTGCTGCCACCTTCTGGCCGTTTCACACAACAGCAGCTTTAATCCCAGTGCTAATGGTCAGTTGATATTCAAATTCATTGCAGGCCTGTAAATGACACCTGCCCTGAAAACAAATCCTGGGGTCACATATCGACCAAAAAATTCAAAGCACGTCCATATTTCAAAACCACCGTTTCAAAAGGCATATTTTACGCACATTAGTGTTCTGCTTATTTTCCTTTCTTTCCTTTTTTGTTAAAAAACACGGGAATGGAAAAAGGCATCCCTCAGAATGGGCGAAAATCGTTGCAAACGAATCAATGGACAGAGGTTTAATCTCCAATATATATAAACAGCTCATGAAGCTTAATATTAAAAAAAAAAAACAACCCAATACAAAAATGGGCAGAAGATCTAAAGAGACGTTTCTTCAAAGGAGACACAGAGATGGCCAAGACGCACATGAAAAGCTGCTCAACAGCACTAATTATTAGAGAAATGCAAATCAAAACTACAATGAGGTATCACCTCACACCTGTTAGAATCGGCATCATCAGAAAATCTACAAACAACAAATTCTAGGGAGGGTGTGGACAAAAGGAGCCCTCTTCCACTCTTGGTGGGAATGTAAATTGATACAGTCACTATGGAGAACAGTATGGAGTTTCCTTAAAAAAACTAGAAATAGAATTACCATCTGATCCAGCAATCCCACTTCTGGGCATATACCCAGAGAAAACCGTAAATCAAAAAGGCACATTCACCACAATGTTCATTGCAGCACTATTTACAATAGCCAGGTAATGGAAGCAACCTAAATGCCCACAGACAGATGAATGGATAAAGATGTGGTACATATATCAAATGGAATATTACTCGGCCATAAAAAGGAATGAAACTGGGTCATTTGTAGAGACATCGATGGATCGAGAGACTGTCATACAGAATGAAGTAAGTCAGAAAGCGGAAAACAAATATTGTATATTAATGCATATATGTGGAACCTAAAAAAATGGTACAGATGAACTGGTTTGCAGGGAAGAAATAGAGACACAGAGGTAGAGAACAAACGTATGGACACCAAGTGTGGGAAACCATGGGGTGGTGGTGGTGGGATGAGTTGGGAGATTTGGATTGACCTGTATACATATATATGCATAAAATACATAACTAATAAAAACCTGCTGTATAAAAACATAAATAAAATTATATTTCAAAATTTAAAAAAAATAGAATTTAACAATAAAACAGAAAAAATTTCTTGTGTCACACAGATGTATTTATAGGAATGAATTATTACAATGCTTATATCTATAAATACATAAAAGAGGAATAAAATCTAACTTGAACCATAAAAGAAAAAAAAAACTGAACCCACGAGTTATACAGAGGAAAACCCTATCAGGGCACAATTGCTCCAGCGGTAAACAATTCTGAAATTGGTCAGAGGTGGGAAACCATCTCCCATACAGCCAGCAACCCACCCCCCACAGAAGGAGCGTCCTCATTGCAAAGCTGGGGGACCGTGCCGAGGCATCTGTGAGTAAACGTGAGCTGAGCCCCAGGCCAGCTGCTGCTGAACTGTTCCCACCCTTTCCAGGTAAAACACCTGAATATGTACAAGGGCTTGAAAGCCTAGAGGAAGGACCGTGGAGCCACACCAGCGACAGCACGCAGGCCAACTTGGTGCCTGCAGGCCAGCCAGGGTGGTCCTGGACCCGGGCGCTCCTCCAGAAGCTTTCCATTGCCCTGCCTAGGATACCCCTCCTCTCCCGGCACCCACTGCTTTTTTCCTTCCTCATCTCTGTCCGGAGAGAAATTCCAGCGGAAGGTATGGGTGACACATCCTCTTCTTTACAGGCGGCAGCCTGGCAACTCCTGCAGAAAGGCCAGCAGAACCCCACTCACACCGGGCCACCCACAAAGCTGTGGCACCATTCTCCCTCCCACAAGCACAGCCCCGAGACTGCTGATGGGGCAGAGAATATGGAGTCAGGCACAGCTTCAGGGGCTATTGCTGCCTGGAGCTCTGTTTATATTGACCTCAACGAGGCACACCTGGGGAGGGCGGGCCGGCAGGGTAAGGCTGCCCAGGTCAGCTAATCCACAACCCTCAGGGAATCACATTGTTGAAAATGGACCTCGCTAAGGCAGAAGAGGAGCCAAGGAAAAAAGGACACAATGCCATTTGCAGCCCCGTAGATGAGTCTAGAAGTAATCATGTGACTTGTAGTAAGTCAGAAAGTGAAAGACACATATCATATCATATCACTTATAGGTGTTACCTAAAAATGGATAGCAGGGCAGATATTTCCACGGAGAAGGGCAATCACAGATTCATTAAACAAACTTATGGTTCACCAATGGAAAGGTGTGAGGATTGGTTTCATTACGATATCGGGGTTAACAGACATATACATACACAGGTGACATATATAATCACCAAAGACCTACAGAATACCAAGAGAGGACTACTCAACATTCTGTCATAACGTACATGGGAAAAGGATCCCAGGAAGAACAGACATCTGTATATGTGTAAAAGAACCACATCTTCCACACCTACAACAAGCCAAACATTGTAATCAAACTTGCTGTAATACAAAATATAAAAAATTAAATTAAAAACACGAACAAGAAGTAGTGAGACAAACTTGAGGGGCTTTCTCCTGGCACATTCCATTCTAAACTCCAATCTAGAACACCACTTCCACTGAGGCTCTCTTGCCCTAGTAACCAGATTTGGTAAGGGAGAACTGCTGCCACCTTCTGGCCGTTTCACACAACAGCAGCTTTAATCCCAGTGCTAATGGTCAGTTGATATTCAAATTCATTGCAGGCCTGTAAATGACACCTGCCCTGAAAACAAATCCTGGGGTCACATATCGACCAAAAAATTCAAAGCACGTCCATATTTCAAAACCACCGTTTCAAAAGGCATATTTTACGCACATTAGTGTTCTGCTTCTTTTCCTTTCTTTCCTTTTTTGTTAAAAAACACGGGAATGGAAAAAGGCATCCCTCAGAATGGGCGAAAATCGTTGCAAACGAATCAATGGACAGAGGTTTAATCTCCAATATATATAAACAGCTCATGCAGCTTAATATTAAAAAAAAACAAACAACCCAATACAAAAATGGGCAGAAGATCTAAAGAGACGTTTCTTCAAAGGAGACACAGAGATGGCCAAGACGCACATGAAAAGCTGCTCAACAGCACTAATTATTAGAGAAATGCAAATCAAAACTACAATGAGGTATCACCTCACACCTGTTAGAATCGGCATCATCAGAAAATCTACAAACAACCAATTCTGGGGAGGGTGTGGACAAAAGGAGCCCTCTTCCAATATTGGTGGGAATGTAAATTGATACAGTCACTATGGAGAACAGTATGGAGTTTCCTTAAAAAAACTAGAAATAGAATTACCATCTGATCCAGCAATCCCACTTCTGGGCATATACCCAGAGAAAACCGTATTTCAAAAAGGCACATTCACCACAATGTACGTTGCAGCACTATTTACAATAGCCAGGTAATGGAAGCAACCTAAATGCCCACAGACAGATGAATGGATAAAGTTGTGGTACATATATAAAATGGAATATGACTCGGCCATAAAAAGGAATGAAACTGGGTCATTTGTAGAGACATCGATGGATCGAGAGACTGTCATACAGAATGAAGTAAGTCAGAAAGAGGAAAACAAATATTGTATATTAATGCATATATGTGGAGCCTAAAAATGGTACAGATGAACTGGTTTGCAGGGAAGAAATAGAGACACAGAGGTAGAGAACAAACGTATGGACACCAATTGTGGGAAGCCATGGGGTGGTGGTGGCGGGATGAGCTGGGAGTTTGGGATTGACCTGTATACATGTATATACATAAAATACATAACTAATAATAACGTGCTGTATAAAAAAAATAAGTAAAATTAAATTTCAAAATTTTAAAAAATAAAATTTAAAAATAAAACAGAAAAAATTCTTCCCATCACACAGATGTATTTATAGGAAAAATTATTTCCATGCTTATATCTATAAATACATAAAAGGGGAATAAAATCTAACTTGAAACATAAAAGAAAATAAAAACCTGAACGCAGGAGTTATACAGAGGAAAACCCTATCAGGGCACAATTGCTCCAGCGGTAAACAATTCTGAAATTGGTCAGAGGTGGGTAACCATCTCCCATACAGCCAGCAACCCACCACCCACACAAGGAGCGTCCTCATTGCAAAGCTGGGGGACCGTGCCGAGGCATCTGTGAGTAAACGTGAGCTGAGCCCCAGGCCAGCTGCTGCTGAACTGTTCCCACCCTTTCCAGGTAAAACACCTGAATATGTACAAGGGCTTGAAAGCCTAGAGGAAGGACCGTGGAGCCACACCAGCGACAGCACGCAGGCCAACTTGGTGCCTGCAGGCCAGCCAGGGTGTTCCTGGACCCGGGCGCTCCTCCAGAAGCTTTCCATTGCCCTGCCTGAGATACACCTCCTGTCCCGGCCCCCACTGCTTTTTTCCTTCCTCATCTCTGTCCGGAGAGAAATTCCAGCGGAAGGTATGGGTGACACATCCTCTTCTTTACAGGCGGCAGCCTGGCAACTCCTGCAGAAAGGCCAGCAGAACCCCACTCACACCGGGCCACCCACAAAGCTGTGGCACCATTCTCCCTCCCACCAGCACAGCCCCGAGACTGCTGATGGGGCAGCGAATATGGAGTCAGGCACAGCTTCAGGGGCTATTGCTGCCTGGAGCTCTGTTTATATTGACCTCAACAAGGCACACCTGGGGAGGGCGGGCCGGCAGGGTAAGGCTGCCCAGGTCAGCTAATCCACAACCCTCAGGGAATCACATTGTTGAAAATGGACCTCGCTAAGGCAGAAGAGGAGCCAAGGAAAAAAAGGACACAATGCCATTTGCAGCCCCGTAGATGAGTCTAGAAGTAATCATGTGACTTGTAGTAAGTCAGAAAGTGAAAGACACATATCATATCATATCACTTATAGGTGTTACCTAAAAATGGATAGCAGGGCAGATATTTCCACGGAGAAGGGCAATCACAGATTCATTAAACAAACTTATGGTTCACCAATGGAAAGGTGTGAGGATTGGTTTCATTACGATATCGGCGTTAACACACATATACAAACACAGGTGACATATATAATCACCAAACACCTACAGAATACCAAGAGAGGTCTACTCAACTCTGTCATAACGTACATGGGAAAAGGATCCCAGGAAGAACAGACATCTGTATATGTGTAAAAGAACCACATCTTCCACACCTACAACAAGCCAAACATTGTAATCAAACTTGCTGTAATAAAAAATATAAAAAATTAAATTAAAAACACGAACAAGAAGTAGTGAGACAAACTTGAGGGGCTTTCTCCTGGCACATTCCATTTTAAATTCCAATCTAGAACACCACTTCCACTGAGGCTCTCTTGCCCTAGTAACCAGATTTGGTAAGGGAGAACTGCTGCCACCTTGTGGCCGTTTCACACAACAGCAGCTTTAATCACAGTGCTAATGGTCAGTTGATATTCAAAATCATTGCAGGCCTGTAAATGACACCTGCCCTGAAAACAAATCCTGGGGTCACATATCGACCAAAAAATTCAAAGGACGTCCATATTTCAAAAAGACCATTTCAAAAGGCATATTTTACGCACATTAGTGTTCTGCTTATTTTCCTTTCTTTCCTTTTTTGTTAAAAAACACGGGAATGGAAAAAGGCATCCCTCAGAATGGGCGAAAATCGTTGCAAATGAATCAATGGACAGAGGTTTAATCTCCAATATATATAAACAGCTCATGCAGCTTAATATTAAAAAAAACAAACAACCCAATACAAAAATGGGCAGAAGATCTAAAGAGACGTTTCTTCAAAGGAGACACAGAGATGGCCAAGACGCACATGAAAAGCTGCTCAACAGCACTAATTATTAGAGAAATGCAAATCAAAACTACAATGAGGTATCACCTCACACCTGTTAGAATCGGCATCATCAGAAAATCTACAAACAACAAATTCTAGGGAGGGTGTGGACAAAAGGAGCCCTCTTCCACTATTGGTGGGAATGTAAATTGATACAGTCACTATGGAGAACAGTATGGAGTTTCCTTAAAAAAACTAGAAATAGAATTACCATCTGATCCAGCAATCCCACTTCTGGGCATATACCCAGAGAAAACCGTAAATCAAAAAGGCACATTCACCACAATGTTCATTGCAGCACTATTTACAATAGCCAGGTAATGGAAGCAACCTAAATGCCCACAGAGAGATGAATGGATAAAGATGTGGTACATATATAAAATGGAATATTACTCGGCCATAAAAAGGAATGAAACTGGGTCATTTGTAGAGACATCGATGGATCGAGAGACTGTCATACAGAATGAAGTAAGTCAGAAAGCGGAAAACAAATATTGTATATTAATGCATATATGTGGAACCTAAAAAAATGGTACAGATGAACTGGTTTGCAGGGAAGAAATAGAGACACAGAGGTAGAGAACAAACGTATGGACACCAAGTGTGGGAAAACATGGGGTGGTGGTGGTGGGATGAGTTGGGAGATTTGGATTGACCTGTATACATATATATGCATAAAATACATAACTAATAAAAACCTGCTGTATAAAAACATAAATAAAATTATATTTCAAAATTTAAAAAAAATAGAATTTAACAATAAAACAGAAAAAATTTCTTCTGTCACACAGATGTATTTATAGGAATGAATTATTACAATGCTTATATCTATAAATACATAAAAGAGGAATAAAATCTAACTTGAACCATAAAAGGAAAAAAAACCTGAACCCACGAGTTATACAGAGGACAACCCTATCAGGGCACAATTGCTCCAGTGGTAAACAATTCTGAAATTGGTCAGAGGTGGGGAACCATCTCCCATACAGCCAGCAACCTACCCCCCACACAAGGAGCGTCCTCATTGCAAAGGTGGGGGACCATGCCGAGGCATCTGTGAGTAAACGTGAGCTGAGCCCCAGGCCAGCTGCTGCTGAACTGTTCCCAACCTTTCCAGGTAAAACACCTGAATATGTACAAGGGCTTGAAAGCCTAGAGGAAGGACCGTGGAGCCACACCAGTGACAGCACGCAGGCCAACTTGGTGCCTGCAGGCCAGCCAGCGTGGTCCTGGACCCGGGCGCTCTTCCAGAAGCTTTCCATTGCCCTGCCTGAGATACCCCTCCTGTCCCGGCCCCCACTGCTTTTTTCCTTCCTCATCTCTGTCCGGAGAGAAATTCCAGCGGAAGGTATGGGTGACACATCCTCTTCTTTACAGGCGGCAGCCTGGCAACTCCTGCAGAAAGGCCAGCAGAACCCCACTCACACCGGGCCACCCACAAAGCTGTGGCACCTCTCTCCCTCCCACCAGCACAGCCCCGAGACTGCTGATGGGGCAGAGAATATGGAGTCAGGCACAGCTTCAGGGGCTATTGCTGCCTCGAGCTCTGTTTATATTGACCTCAACGAAGCACACCTGGGGAGGGCGGGCCGGCAGGGTAAGGCTGCCCAGGTCAGCTAATCCACAACCCTCAGGGAATCACATTGTTGAAAATGGACCTCGCTAAGGCAGAAGAGGAGCCAAGGAAAAAAAGGACACAATGCCATTTGCAGCACCGTAGATGAGTCTAGAAGTAATCACGTGACTTGTAGTAAGTCAGAAAGTGAAAGACACATGTCATATCATATCACTTATAGGTGTTACCTAAAAATGGATAGCAGGGCAGATATTTCCACGGAGAAGGGCAATCACAGATTCATTAAACAAACTTATGGTTCACCGGGAAAGTGTGAGGATTGGTTTCATTACGATATCAGCGTTAACACACATATACAAACACAGGTGACATATATAATCACCAAAGACCTACAGAATACCAAGAGAGGACTACTCAACTCTGTCATAACGTACATGGGAAAAGGATCCCAGGAAGAACAGACATCTGTATATGTGTAAAAGAACCACATCTTCCACACCTACAACAAGCCAAACATTGTAATCAAACTTGCTGTAATAAAAAATATAAAAAATAAATTAAAAACACGAACAAGAAGTAGTGAGACAAACTTGAGGGGCTTTCTCCTGGCACATTCCATTCTAAATTCCAATCTAGAACACCACTTCCACTGAGGCTCTCTTGCCCTAGTAAACAGATTTCGTAAGGGAGAACTGCTGCCACCTTGTGGCCGTTTCACACAACAGCAGCTTTAATCCCAGTGCTAATGGTCAGTTGATATTCAAAATCATTGCAGGCCTGTAAATGACACCTGCCCTGAAAACAAATCCTGGGGTCACATATCGACCAAAAAATTCAAAGCACGTCCATATTTCAAAAAGACCGTTTCAAAAGCCATATTTTACGCACATTAGTGTTCTGCTTCTTTTCCTTTCTTTCCTTTTTTGTTAAAAAACACGGGAATGGAAAAAGGCATCCCTCAGAATGGGCGAAAATCGTTGCAAACGAATCAATGGACAGAGGTTTAATCTCCAATATATATAAACAGCTCATGCAGCTTAATATTAAAAAAACAAACAACCCAATACAAAAATGGGCAGAAGATCTAAAGAGACGTTTCTTCAAAGGAGACACAGAGATGGCCAAGACGCACATGAAAAGCTGCTCAACAGCACTAATTATTAGAGAAATGCAAATCAAAACTACAATGAGGTATCACCTCACACCTGTTAGAATCGGCATCATCAGGAAATCTACAAACAACCAATTCTGGGGAGGGTGTGGACAAAAGGAGCCCTCTTCCACTATTGGTGGGAATGTAAATTGATACAGTCACTATGGAGAACAGTATGGAGTTTCCTTAAAAAAATTAGAAATAGAATTACCATCTGATCCAGCAATCCCACTTCTGGGCATATACCCAGAAAAAACCGTATTTCAAAAAGGCACATTCACCACAATGTTCGTTGCAGCACTATTTACAATAGCCAGGTAATGGAAGCAACCTAAATGCCCACAGACAGATGAATGGATAAAGATGTGGTGCATATATAAAATGGAATATTACTCGGCCATAAAAAGGAATGAAACTGGGTCATTTGTAGAGACATCGATAGATCGAGAGACTGTCATACAGAATGAAGTAAGTCAGAAAGAGGAAAACAAATATTGTATATTAATGCATATATGTGGAGCCTAAAAATGGTACAGATGAAATCGTTTGCAGGGAAAAAATAGAGACACAGAGGTAGAGAACAAACGTATGGACACCAAGTGTGGGAAGCCATTGGGTGGTGGTGGTGGGATGAGTTGGGAGTTTGGGATTGACCTGTATACATGTATATGCATAAAATACATAACTAATAATAACGTGCTGTATAAAAACATAAATAAAATTATATTTCAAAATTTAAAAAAAAAAGAATATAACAATAAAACAGAAAAAATTTCTTCTGTCACACAGATGTATTTATAGGAATGAATTATTACAATGCTTATATCTATAAATACATAAAAGAGGAATAAAATCTAACTTGAACAATAAAAGAAAAAAAAACTGAACCCACGAGTTATACAGAGGAAAACCCTATCAGGGCACAATTGCTCCAGCGGTAAACAATTCTGAAATTGGTCAGAAGTGGGGAACCATCTCCCATACAGCCAGCAACCCACCCCCCACGCAAGGAGCGTCCTCATTGAAAAGCTGGGGGACCGTGCCGAGGCATCTGTGAGTAAACGTGAGCTGAGCCCCAGGCCAGCTGCTGCTGAACTGTCCCCACCCTTTCCAGGTAAAATACCTGAATATATACAAGGGCTTGAAAGCCTAGAGGAAGGACCGTGGAGCCACACCAGCGACAGCACGCAGGCCAACTTGGTGCCTGCAGGCCAGCCAGGGTGGTCCTGGACCCTGGCGCACTTCCAGAAGCTTTCCATTGCCCTGCCTGAGATACCCCTCCTGTCCCGGCCCCCACTGCTTTTTTCCTTCTTCACCTCTGTCCGGAGAGAAATTCCAGCGGAAGGTATGGGTGACACATCCTCTTCTTTACAGGCGGTTGCCTGGCAACTCCTGCAGAAAGGCCAGCAGAACCCCACTCACACCAGGCCACCCACAAAGCTGTGGCCCATCACTCCCTCCCCCCAGCACAGCCCCGAGACTGCTGACGGGGCAGAGAATATGGAGTCAGGCACAGCTTCAGGGGCTATTGCTGCCTGGAGCTCTGTTTATATTGACCTCAACGAGGCACACCTGGGGAGGGCGGGCCGGCAGGGTAAGGCTGCCCAGGTCAGCTAATCCACAACCCTCAGGGAATCAAATTGTTGAAAATGGACCCCGCTAAGGCAGAAGAGATGCCAAGGAAAAAAAGGACACAATGCCATTTGCAGCACCGTAGATGAGTCTAGAAATAATCACGTGACTTGTAGTAAGTCAGAAAGTGAAAGACACATATCATATCATATCACTTATAGGTGTTACCTAAAAATGGATACCAGGGCAGATATTTCCATGGAGAAGGGCAATCACAGATTCATTAAACAAACTTATGGTTCACCAATGGAAAGGTGTGAGGATTGGTTTCATTACGATATCGGGGTTAACAGACATATACAAACACAGGTGACATATATAATCACCAAAGACCTACAGAATACCAAGAGAGGACTACTCAACATTCTGTCATAACGTACATGGGAAAAGGATCCCAGGAAGAACAGTCATCTGTATATGTGTAAAAGAACCACATCTTCCACACCTACAACAAGCCAAACATTGTAATCAAACTTGCTGTAATAAAAAATAAAAAAAAATAAATTAAAAACATGAATAAGAAGTAGTGAGACAAACGTGAGGGGCTTTCTCCTGGCACATTCCATTCTAAACTCCAATCTAGAACACCACTTCCACTGAGGCTCTCTTGCCCTAGTAAACAGATTTGGCAAGGGAGAACTGCTGCCACCTTGTGGCCGTTTCACACAACAGCAGCTTTAATCCCAGCGCTAATGGTCAGTTGATATTCAAAATCATTGCAGGCCTGTAAATGACACCTGCCCTGAAAACAAATCCTGGGGTCACATATCGACCAAAAAATTCAAAGGACGTTCATATTTCAAAACGACCATTTCAAAAGGCATATTTTACGCACATTAGTGTTCTGCTTCTTTTCCTTTCTTTCCTTTTTTTTAAAAAAACCCGGGAATGGAAAAAGGCATCCCTCAGAATGGGCGAAAATCGTTGCAGACGAATCAATGGACAGAGGTTGAATCTCCAATATATATAAACAGCTCATGCAGCTTAATATTAAAAAATTAACAACCCCCAAAAAATGGGAAGAAGATCTAAAGAGACGTTTCTTCAAAGGAGACACAGAGATGGCCAAGACGCACATGAAAAGCTGCTCAACAGCACTAATTATTAGAGAAATGCAAATCAAAACTACAATGAGGTATCACCTCACACCTGTTAGAATCGGCATCATCAGGAAATCTACAAACAACCAATTCTGGGGAGTGTGTGGACAAAAGGAGCCCTCTTCCACTATTGGTGGGAATGTAAATTGATACAGTCACTATGGAGCACAGTATGGAGTTTCCTTTAAAAATCTAGAAATAGAATTACCATCTGATCCAGCAATCCCACTTCTGGGCATATACCCAGAGAAAACCGTATTTCAAAAAGGCACTTTCACCACAATGTTCGTTGCAGCACTATTTACAATAGCCAGGTAATGGAAGCCACCTAAATGCCCACAGACAGATGAATGGATAAAGATGTGGTACATATATCAAATGGAATATTACTCGGCCATAAAAAGGAATGAAACTGGGTCATTTGTAGAGACATCGATGGATCGAGAGACTGTCATACAGAATGAAGTAAGTCAGAAAGAGGAAAACAAATATTGTATATTAATGCATATATGTGGAGCCTAAAAATGGTACAGATGAACTCGTTTGCAGGGAAGAAATAGAGACACAGAGGTAGAGAACAAACGTATGGACACCAAGTGTGGGAAGCCATGGGGTGGTGGTGGTGGGATGAGTTGGGAGTTTGGGATTGACCTGTATACATGTATATGCATAAAATTCATAACTAATAATAACGTGCTCTTTAAAAAAATAAATAAAATTAAATTTCAAAATTTTAAAAAATAAAATTTAAAAATAAAACAGAAAAAAGTTCTTCCCGTCACACAGATGTATTTATAGGAATGAATTATTTCCATGCTTATATCTATAAATACATAAAAGAGGAATAAAATCTAACTTGAACGATAAAAGAAAAAAAAAGTGAACCCACGAGTTATACAGAGGAAAACCCTATCAGGGCACTTGCTCCAGCGGTAAACAATTCTGAAATTGGTCAGAGGTGGGGAACCATCTCCCATACAGCCAGCAACCCACCCCCCATGCAAGGAGCGTCCTCATTGCAAAGCTGGGGCTCCGTGCCAAGGCATCTGTGAGTAAACGTGAGCTGAGCCCCAGGCCAGCTGCTGCTGATCTGTTTCCACCATTTCCAGGTAAAACACCTGAATATGTACAAGGGCTTGAAAGCCTAGAGGAAGGACCGTGGAGCCACACCAGCGACAGCACGCAGGCCAACTTGGTGCCTGCAGGCCAGCCATGGTGGTTCTGGACCCTGGCGCTCTTCCAGAAGCTTTCCATTGCCCTGCCTGAGATAACCGTCCTGTCCCGGCCCCCACTGCTTTTTTCCTTCCTCACCTCTGTCCGGAGAGAAATTCCAGCGGAAGGTATGGGTGACACATCCTCTTCTTTACAGGCGGCAGCCTGGCAACTCCTGCAGAAAGCCCAGCAGAACCCCACTCACACCGGGCCATCCACAAAGCTGTGTCCCCTCACTCCCTCCCACCAGCACAGCCCCGAGACTGCTGACGGGGCAGAGAATATGGAGTCAGGCACAGCTTCAGGGGCTATTGCTGCCTCGAGCTCTGTTTATATTGACCTCAACAAGGCACACCTGGGGAGGGCGGGCCGGCAGGGTAAGGCTGCCCAGGTCAGCTAATCCACAACCCTCAGGGAATCACATTGTTGAAAATGGACCCCGCTAAGGCATAAGTGATGCCAAGGAAAAAAAGGACACAATGCCATTTGCAGCACCGTAGATGAGTCTAGAAGTAATCACGTGACTTGTAGTAAGTCAGAAAGTGAAAGACACATATCATATCATATCACTTATAGGTGTTACCTAAAAATGGATACCAGGGCAGATATTTCCACGGAGAAGGGCAATCACAGATTCATTAAACAAACTTATGGTTCACCAATGGAAAGGTGTGAGGATTGGTTTCATTACGATATCGGGGTTAACAGACATATACAAACACAGGTGACATATATAATCACCAAAGACCTAGAGAATACCAAGAGAGGACTATTCAACATTCTGTCATAACGTACATGGGAAAAGGATCCCAGGAAGAACAGTCATTTGTATATGTGTAAAAGAACCACATCTTCCACACCTACAACAAGCCAAACATTGTAATCAAACTTGCTGTAATAAAAAATAAAAAATTAAATTAAAAACACGAACAAGAAGTAGTGAGACAAACGTGAGGGGCTTTCTCCTGGGACATTCCATTCTAAACTCCAATCTAGAACACCACTTCCACTGAGGCTCTTTTGCCCTAGTAAGGAGATTTGGTAAGGGTGAACTGCTGCCACCTTGTGGCCGTTTCACACAACAGCAGCTTTAATCCCAGCGCTAATGGTCAGTTGATATTCAAAATCATTGCAGGCCTGTAAATGACACCTGCCCTGAAAACAAATCCTGGGGTCACATATCGACCAAAAAATTCAAAGGACGTCCATATTTCAAAACGACCGTTTCAAAAGGCATATTTTACGCACATCAGTATTCTGCTTCTTTTCCTTTCTTTCCTTTTTTGTAAAAAAAACGGGAATGGAAAAAGGCATCCCTCAGAATGGGCGAAAATCGTTGCAGACGAATCAATGGACAGAGGTTTAATCTCCAATATATATAAACAGCTCATGCAGCTTAATATTAAAAAAACAAACAACCCAAAAAAAATGGGCAGAAGATCTAAAGAGACGTTTCTTCAAAGGAGACACAGAGATGGCCAAGACGCACATGAAAAGCTGCTCAACAGCACTAATTATTAGAGAAATGCAAATCAAAACTACAATGAGGTATCACCTCACACCTGTTAGAATCGGCATCATCAGGAAATCTACAAACAACCAATTCTGGGGAGGGTGTGGACAAAAGGAGCCCTCTTCCAATATTGGTGGGAATATAAATTGATACAGTCACTATATAGAACAGTATGGAGTTTCCTTAAAAAAATTAGAAATAGAATTACCATCTGATCCAGCAATCCCACTTCTGGGCATATACCCAGAGAAAACCGTATTTCAAAAAGGCACATTCACCACAGTGTTCGTTGCAGCACTATTTACAATAGCCAGGTAATAGAAGCAAACTAAATGCCCACAGACAGATGAATGGATAAAGATGTGGTACATATATCAAATGGAATATTACTCGGCCATAAAAAGGAATGAAACTGGGTCATTTGTAGAGACATCGATGGATCGAGAGACTGTCATACAGAATGAAGTAAGTCAGAAAGAGGAAAACAAATATTGTATATTAATGCATATATGTGGAGCCTAAAAATGGTACAGATGAACTCGTTTGCAGGGAAGAATTAGAGACACAGAGGTAGAGAACAAACGTATGGACACCAAGTGTGGGAAGCCATGGGGTGGTGGTGGTGGGATGAGTTGGGAGTTTGGGATTGACCTGTATACATGTATATGCATAAAATTCATAACTAATAATAACGTGCTCTTTAAAAAAATAAATAAAATTAAATTTCAAAATTTTAAAAAATAAAATTTAAAAATAAAACAGAAAAAAGTTCTTCCCGTCACACAGATGTATTTATAGGAATGAATTATTTCCATGCTTATATCTATAAATACATAAAAGAGGAATAAAATCTAACTTGAACGATAAAAGAAAAAAAAAGTGAACCCACGAGTTATACAGAGGAAAACCCTATCAGGGCACTTGCTCCAGCGGTAAACAATTCTGAAATTGGTCAGAGGTGGGGAACCATCTCCCATACAGCCAGCAACCCACCCCCCATGCAAGGAGCGTCCTCATTGCAAAGCTGGGGCTCCGTGCCAAGGCATCTGTGAGTAAACGTGAGCTGAGCCCCAGGCCAGCTGCTGCTGATCTGTTTCCACCATTTCCAGGTAAAACACCTGAATATGTACAAGGGCTTGAAAGCCTAGAGGAAGGACCGTGGAGCCACACCAGCGACAGCACGCAGGCCAACTTGGTGCCTGCAGGCCAGCCATGGTGGTTCTGGACCCTGGCGCTCTTCCAGAAGCTTTCCATTGCCCTGCCTGAGATAACCGTCTTGTCCCGGCCCCCACTGCTTTTTTCCTTCCTCACCTCTGTCCGGAGAGAAATTCCAGCGGAAGGTATGGGTGACACATCCTCTTCTTTACAGGCGGCAGCCTGGCAACTCCTGCAGAAAGCCCAGCAGAACCCCACTCACACCGGGCCATCCACAAAGCTGTGTCCCCTCACTCCCTCCCACCAGCACAGCCCCGAGACTGCTGACGGGGCAGAGAATATGGAGTCAGGCACAGCTTCAGGGGCTATTGCTGCCTCGAGCTCTGTTTATATTGACCTCAACAAGGCACACCTGGGGAGGGCGGGCCGGCAGGGTAAGGCTGCCCAGGTCAGCTAATCCACAACCCTCAGGGAATCACATTGTTGAAAATGGACCCCGCTAAGGCATAAGTGATGCCAAGGAAAAAAAGGACACAATGCCATTTGCAGCACCGTAGATGAGTCTAGAAGTAATCACGTGACTTGTAGTAAGTCAGAAAGTGAAAGACACATATCATATCATATCACTTATAGGTGTTACCTAAAAATGGATACCAGGGCAGATATTTCCACGGAGAAGGGCAATCACAGATTCATTAAACAAACTTATGGTTCACCAATGGAAAGGTGTGAGGATTGGTTTCATTACGATATCGGGGTTAACAGACATATACAAACACAGGTGACATATATAATCACCAAAGACCTAGAGAATACCAAGAGAGGACTACTCAACATTCTGTCATAACGTACATGGGAAAAGGATCCCAGGAAGAACAGTCATTTGTATATGTGTAAAAGAACCACATCTTCCACACCTACAACAAGCCAAACATTGTAATCAAACTTGCTGTAATAAAAAATAAAAAATTAAATTAAAAACACGAACAAGAAGTAGTGAGACAAACGTGAGGGGCTTTCTCCTGGGACATTCCATTCTAAACTCCAATCTAGAACACCACTTCCACTGAGGCTCTCTTGCCCTAGTAAGGAGATTTGGTAAGGGTGAACTGCTGCCACCTTGTGGCCGTTTCACACAACAGCAGCTTTAATCCCAGCGCTAATGGTCAGTTGATATTCAAAATCATTGCAGGCCTGTAAATGACACCTGCCCTGAAAACAAATCCTGGGGTCACATATCGACCAAAAAATTCAAAGGACGTCCATATTTCAAAACGACCGTTTCAAAAGGCATATTTTACGCACATCAGTATTCTGCTTCTTTTCCTTTCTTTCCTTTTTTGTAAAAAAAACGGGAATGGAAAAAGGCATCCCTCAGAATGGGCGAAAATCGTTGCAGACGAATCAATGGACAGAGGTTTAATCTCCAATATATATAAACAGCTCATGCAGCTTAATATTAAAAAAACAAACAACCCAAAAAAAATGGGCAGAAGATCTAAAGAGACGTTTCTTCAAAGGAGACACAGAGATGGCCAAGACGCACATGAAAAGCTGCTCAACAGCACTAATTATTAGAGAAATGCAAATCAAAACTACAATGAGGTATCACCTCACACCTGTTAGAATCGGCATCATCAGGAAATCTACAAACAACCAATTCTGGGGAGGGTGTGGACAAAAGGAGCCCTCTTCCACTATTGGTGGGAATGTAAATTGATACAGTCACTATATAGAACAGTATGGAGTTTCCTTAAAAAAATTAGAAATAGAATTACCATCTGATCCAGCAATCCCACTTCTGGGCATATACCCAGAGAAAACCGTATTTCAAAAAGGCACATTCACCACAGTGTTCGTTGCAGCACTATTTACAATAGCCAGGTAATAGAAGCAAACTAAATGCCCACAGACAGATGAATGGATAAAGATGTGGTACATATATCAAATGGAATATTACTCGGCCATAAAAAGGAATGAAACTGGGTCATTTGTAGAGACATCGATGGATCGAGAGACTGTCATACAGAATGAAGTAAGTCAGAAAGAGGAAAACAAATATTGTATATTAATGCATATATGTGGAGCCTAAAAATGGTACAGATGAACTCGTTTGCAGGGAAGAAATAGAGACACAGAGGTAGAGAACAAACGTATGGACACCAAGTGTGGGAAGCCATGGGGTGGTGGTGGTGGGATGAGTTGGGAGTTTGGGATTGACCTGTATACATGTATATGCATAAAATTCATAACTAATAATAACGTGCTCTTTAAAAAAATAAATAAAATTAAATTTCAAAATTTTAAAAAATAAAATTTAAAAATAAAACAGAAAAAAGTTCTTCCCGTCACACAGATGTATTTATAGGAATGAATTATTTCCATGCTTATATCTATAAATACATAAAAGAGGAATAAAATCTAACTTGAACGATAAAAGAAAAAAAAAGTGAACCCACGAGTTATACAGAGGAAAACCATATCAGGGCACTTGCTCCAGCGGTAAACAATTCTGAAATTGGTCAGAGGTGGGGAACCATCTCCCATACAGCCAGCAACCCACCCCCCACGCAAGGAGCGTCCTCATTGCAAAGCTGGGGCTCCGTGCCAAGGCATCTGTGAGTAAACGTGAGCTGAGCCCCAGGCCAGCTGCTGCTGATCTGTTCCCACCCTTTCCAGGTAAAACACCTGAATATGTACAAGGGCTTGAAAGCCTAGAGGAAGGACCGTGGAGCCACACCAGCGACAGCACGCAGGCCAACTTGGTGCCTGCAGGCCAGCCATGGTGGTTCTGGACCCTGGCGCTCTTCCAGAAGCTTTCCATTGCCCTGCCTGAGATAACCGTCTTGTCCCGGCCCCCACTGCTTTTTTCCTTCCTCACCTCTGTCCGGAGAGAAATTCCAGCGGAAGGTATGGGTGACACATCCTCTTCTTTACAGGCGGCAGCCTGGCAACTCCTGCAGAAAGCCCAGCAGATCCCCACTCACACCGGGCCATCCACAAAGCTGTGTCCCCTCACTCCCTCCCACCAGCACAGCCCCGAGACTGCTGACGGGGCAGAGAATATGGAGTCAGGCACAGCTTCAGGGGCTATTGCTGCCTGGAGCTCTGTTTATATTGACCTCAACAAGGCACACCTGGGGAGGGCGGGCCGGCAGGGTAAGGCTGCCCAGGTCAGCTAATCCACAACCCTCAGGGAATCACATTGTTGAAAATGGACCCCGCTAAGGCATAAGAGATGCCAAGGAAAAAAAGGACACAATGCCATTTGCAGCACCGTAGATGAGTCTAGAAGTAATCACGTGACTTGTAGTAAGTCAGAAAGTGAAAGACACATATCATATCATATCACTTATAGGTGTTACGTAAAAATGGATACCAGGGCAGATATTTCCACGGAGAAGGGCAATCACAGATTCATTAAACAAACTTATGGTTGACCAATGGAAAGGTGTGAGGATTGGTTTCATTACGATATCGGGGTTAACAGACATATACAAACACAGGTGACATATATAATCACCAAAGACCTAGAGAATACCAAGAGAGGACTACTCAACATTCTGTCATAACGTACATGGGAAAAGGATCCCAGGAAGAACAGTCATTTGTATATGTGTAAAAGAACCACATCTTCCACACCTACAACAAGCCAAACATTGTAATCAAACTTGCTGTAATAAAAAATAAAAAATTAAATTAAAAACACGAACAAGAAGTAGTGAGACAAACGTGAGGGGCTTTCTCCTGGGACATTCCATTCTAAACTCCAATCTAGAACACCACTTCCACTGAGGCTCTCTTGCCCTAGTAAGGAGATTTGGTAAGGGTGAACTGCTGCCACCTTGTGGCCGTTTCACACAACAGCAGCTTTAATCCCAGCGCTAATGGTCAGTTGATATTCAAAATCATTGCAGGCCTGTAAATGACACCTGCCCTGAAAACAAATCCTGGGGTCACATATCGACCAAAAAATTCAAAGGACGTCCATATTTCAAAACGACCGTTTCAAAAGGCATATTTTACGCACATCAGTGTTCTGCTTCTTTTCCTTTCTTTCCTTTTTTGTAAAAAAAACGGGAAAGGAAAAAGGCATCCCTCAGAATGGGCGAAAATCGTTGCAGACGAATCAATGGACAGAGGTTTAATCTCCAATATATATAAACAGCTCATGCAGCTTAATATTAAAAAAACAAACAACCCAAAAAAATGGGCAGAAGATCTAAAGAGACGTTTCTTCAAAGGAGACACAGAGATGGCCAAGACGCACATGAAAAGCTGCTCAACAGCACTAATTATTAGAGAAATGCAAATCAAAACTACAATGAGGTATCACCTCACACCTGTTAGAATCGGCATCATCAGGAAATCGACAAACAACCAATTCTGGGGAGGGTGTGGACAAAAGGAGCCCTCTTCCACTATTGGTGGGAATGTAAATTGATACAGTCACTATATAGAACAGTATGGAGTTTCCTTAAAAAAATTAGAAATAGAATTACCATCTGATCCAGCAATCCCACTTCTGGGCATATACCCAGAGAAAACCGTATTTCAAAAAGGCACATTCACCACAATGTTCGTTGCAGCACTATTTACAATAGCCTGGTAATGGAAGCAACCTAAATGCCCACAGACAGATGAATGGATAAAGATGTGGTACATATATAAAATGGAATATGACTCGGCCATATAAAGGAATGAAACTGGGTCATTTGTAGAGACATCGATGGATCGAGAGACTGTCATACAGAATGAAGTAAGTCAGAAAGAGGAAAACAAATATTGTATATTAATGCATATATGTGGAGCCTAAAAATGGTACAGATGAACTGGTTTGCAGGGAAGAAATAGAGACACAGAGGTAGACAACAAACGTATAGACACCAAGTGTGGGAAGACATGGGGTGGTGGTGGTGGGATGAGTTGGGAGTTTGGGATAGACCTGTATACATGTATATGCATAAAATACATAACTAATAATAAGGTGCTGTATAAAAAAATAAATAAAATTTCAAAATTTTAAAAAATAAAATTTAAAAATAAAACAGAAAAAAGTTCTTCCCGTCACACAGATGTATTTATAGGAATGAATTATTTCCATGCTTATATCTATAAATACATAAAAGAGGAATAACATCTAACTTGAAACATAAAAGAAAAAAAAAGTGAACCCACGAGTTATACAGAGGAAAACCCTATCACGGCACTTGCTCCAGTGGTAAACAATTCTGAAATTGGTCAGAAGTGGGGAACCATCTCCCATACAGCCAGCAACCCAGCCCCCACGCAAGGAGCGTCCTCATTGCAAAGCTGGGGGACCGTGCCGAGGCATCTGTGAGTAAACGTGAGCTGAGCCCCAGGCCAGCTGCTGCTGAACTGTTCCCACCCTTTCCAGGTAAAACACCTGAATATGTACAAGGGCTTGAAAGCCTAGAGGAAGGACCGTGGAGCCACACCAGCGACAGCACGCAGGCCAACTTGGTGCCTGCAGGCCAGCTAGCGTCGTCCTGGGGCCTGGTGCTCTTCCAGAAGCTTTCCATTGCCCTGCCTGAGATACCCCTCCTGTCCCGGCCCCCACTGCTTTTTTCCTTCCTCACCTCTGTCCGGAGAGAAATTCCAGCGGAAGGTATGGGTGACACATCCTTTTCTTTACAGACGGCAGCCTGGCAACTCCTGCAGAAAGGCCAGCAGAACCCCACTAACACCGGGCCACCCACAAAGCTGTGGCCCCTCACTCCCTCCCACCAGCACAGCCCCGAGACTGCTGACGGGGCAGAAAATATGGAGTCAGGCACAGCTTCAGGGGCTATTGCTGCCTGGAGCGCTGTTTATATTGACCTCAACGAGGCACACCTGGGGAGGGCGGGCCGGCAGGGTAAGGCTGCCCAGGTCAGCTAATCCACAACCCTCAGGGAATCACATTGTTGAAAATGGACCCCGCTAAGGCAGAAGAGAAGCCAAGGGAAAAAAGGACACAATGCCATTTGCAGCACCGTAGATGAGTCTAGAAGTAATCACGTGACTTGTAGTAATTCAGAAAGTGAAAGACACATATCATATCATATCACTTATAGGTGTTACCTAAAAATGGATACCAGGGCAGATATTTCCACGGAGAAGGGCAATCACAGATTCATTAAACAAACTTATGGTTCACCAATGGAAAGGTGTGAGGATTGGTTTCATTACGATATCGGGGTTAACAGACATATACAAACACAGGTGACATATATAATCACCAAAGACCTACAGAATACCAAGAGAGGACTACTCAACATTCTGTCATAACGTACATGGGAAAAGGATCCCAAGAAGAACAGTCATCTGTATATGTGTAAAAGAACCACATCTTCCACACCTACAACAAGCCAAACATTGTAATCAAACTTGCTGTAATAAAAAATAAAAACTTAAATTAAAAACACGAACAAGAAGTAGTGAGACAAACGTGAGGGGCTTTCTCCTGGTACATTCCATTCTAAACTCCAATCTAGAACACCACTTCCACTGAGGCTCTCTTGCCCTAGTAAACAGATTTGGTAAGGGTGAACTGCTGCCACCTTGTGGCCGTTTCACACAACAGCAGCTTTAATCCCAACGCTAATGGTCAGTTGATATTCAAAATCATTGCAGGCCTGTAAATGACACCTGCCCTGAAAACAAATCCTTGGGTCACATATCGACCAAAAAATTCAAAGGACGTCCATATTTCAAAACGACCGTTTCAAAAGGCATATTTTACACACATTAGTGTTCTGCTTCTTTTCCTTTCTTTCCTTTTTTGTTAAAAAACACGGGAATGGAAAAAGGCATCCCTCAGGATGGGTGAAAATCATTGCAAACGAATCAATGGACACAGATTTAATCTCCAATATATATAAACAGCTCATGCAGCTTAATATTAAAAAAACAAACAACCCCAAAAAAATGGGCAGAAGATCTAAAGAGACGTTTCTTCAAAGGAGACACAGAGATGGCCAAGACGCACATGAAAAGCTGCTCAACAGCACTAATTATTAGAGAAATGCAAATCAAAACTACAATGAGGTATCACCTCACACCTGTTAGAATCGGCATCATCAGAAAATCTACAAACAACCAATTCTGGGGAGGGTGTGGACAAAAGGAGCCCTCTTCCACTATTGGTGGGAATGTAAATTGATACAGTCACTATGGATAACAGTATGGAGTTTCCTTAAAAAAATTAGAAATAGAATTACCATCTGATCCAGCAATCCCACTTCTGGGCATATACCCAGAGAAAACCGTATTTCAAAAAGGCACATTCACCACAATGTTCGTTGCAGCACTATTTACAATAGCCAGGTAATGGAAGCCACCTACATGCCCACAGACAGATGAATGGATAAAGATGTGGTACATATATCAAATGGAATATGACTCGGCCATAAAAAGGAATGAAACTGGGTCATTTGTAGAGACATCGATGGATCGAGAGACTGTCATACAGAATGAAGTAAGTCAGAAAGAGGAAAACAAATATTGTATATTAATGCATATATGTGGAGCCTAAAAATGGTACAGATGAACTGGTTTGCAGGGAAGAAATAGAGACACAGAGGTAGAGAACAAACGTATGGACACCAAGTGTGGGAAGCCATGGGGTGGTGGTGGTGGGATGAGTTGGGAGATTGGGATTGACCTGTATACATATATATGCATAAAATACATAACTAATAATAACGTGCTGTATAAAAACATAAATAAAATTAAATTTCAAAATTTTAAAAAATAAAATTTAAAAATAAAACAGAAAAAATACTTCCCGTCACACAGATGTATTTATAGGAATCAATTATTTCCATGCTTGTATTTATAAATACATAAAAGAGGAATAAAATCTAATTTGAACCAAAAAAGAAAAAAAAATTGAACCCACGAGTTATACAGAGGAAAACCCTATCACGGCACTTGCTCCAGCGGTAAACAATTCTGAAATTGGTCAGAGGTGGGGAACCATCTCCCATACAGCCAGCCACCCACCCCCCACACAAGGAGCGTCCTCATTGAAAAGCTGGGGGACCGTGCCGAGGCATCTGTGAGTAAACGTGAGCTGAGCCCCAGGCCAGCTGCTGCTGATCTGTTCCCACCCTTTCCAGGTAAAACACCTGAATATGTACAAGGGCTTGAAAGCCTAGAGGAAGGACCGTGGATCCACACCAGCGACAGCACGCAGGCCAACTTGGTGCCTGCAGGCCAGCCAGCGTGGTCCTGGCCCCGGGCGCTCTTCCAGAAGCTTTCCATTGCCCTGCCTGAGATACACCTCCTGTCCCGGCCCCCACTGCTTTTTTCCTTCCTCACCTCTGTCCGGAGAGAAATTCCAGCGGAAGGTATGGGTGACACATCCTCTTCTTTACAGGCGGCAGCCTGGCAACTCCTGCAGAAAGGCCAGCAGAACCCCACTCACACCGGGCCACCCACAAAGCTGTGGCCCCTCACTCCCTCCCACCAGCACAGCCCCGAGACTGCTGACGGGGCAGAGAATATGGAGTCAGGCACAGCTTCAGGGGCTATTGCTGCCTGGAGCTTTGTTTATATTGATCTCAACGAGGCACACCAGGGGAGGGCGGGCCGGCAGGGTAAGGCAGCCCATGTCAGCTAATCCACAACCCTCAGGGAATCACATTGTTGAAAATGGACCCCGCTAAGGCAGAAGAGAAGCCAAGGGAAAAAAGGACACAATGCCATTTGCAGCACCGTAGATGAGTCTAGAAGTAATCACGTGACTTGTAGTAAGTCAGAAAGTGAAAGACACATATCATATCATATCACTTGTAGGTGTTACCTAAAAATGGATACCAGGGCAGATATTTCCACGGAGAAGGGCAATCACAGATTCATTAAACAAACTTATGGTTCACCAATGGAAAGGTGTGAGGATTGGTTTCATTACGATATCGGGGTTAACAGACATATACAAACACAGGTGACATATATAATCACCAAAGACCTACAGAATACCAAGAGAGGACTACTCAACATTCTGTCATAACGTACATGGGAAAAGGATCCCAAGAAGAACAGTCATCTGTATATGTGTAAAAGAACCACATCTTCCACACCTACAACAAGCCAAACATTGTAATCAAACTTGCTGTAATAAAAAATAAAAACTTAAATTAAAAACACGAACAAGAAGTAGTGAGACAAACGTGAGGGGCTTTCTCCTGGTACATTCCATTCTAAACTCCAATCTAGAACACCACTTCCACTGAGGCTCTCTTGCCCTAGTAACCAGATTTGGTAAGGGTGAACTGCTGCCACCTTGTGGCCGTTTCACACAACAGCAGCTTTAATCCCAACGCTAATGGTCAGTTGATATTCAAAATCATTGCAGGCCTGTAAATGACACCTGCCCTGAAAACAAATCCTTGGGTCACATATCGACCAAAAAATTCAAAGGACGTCCATATTTCAAAACGACCGTTTCAAAAGGCATATTTTACGCACATTAGTCTTCTGCTTCTTTTCCTTTCTTTCCTTTTTTGTTAAAAAAACAGGAATGGAAAAAGGCATCCCTCAGGATGGGCGAAAATCGTTGCAGGCGAATCAATGGACAGAGGTTGAATCTCCAATATATATAAACAGCTCATGCAGCTTAATATTAAAAAAAACAAACAACCCAAAGAAATGGGCAGAAGATCTAAAGAGACGTTTCTTCAAAGGAGACACAGAGATGTCCAAGACGCACATGAAAAGCTGCTCAACAGCACTAATTATTAGAGAAATGCAAATCAAAACTACAATGAGGTATCACCTCACACCTGTTAGAATCGGCATCATCAGAAAATCTACAAACAACCAATTCTGGGGAGGGTGTGGACAAAAGGAGCCCTCTTCCACTATTGGTGGGAATGGAAATTGATACAGTCACTATGGAGAACAGTATGGAGTTTCCTTAAAAAAACTAGAAATAGAATTACCATCTGATCCAGCAATCCCACTTCCGGGCATATACCCAGAGAAAACCGTATTTCAAAAAGGCACATTCACCACAATGTTCGTTGCAGCACTATTTACAATAGCCTGGTAATGGAAGCAACCTAAATGCCCACAGACAGATGAATGGATAAAGATGTGGTACATATATAAAATGGAATATGACTCGGCCATAAAAAGGAATGAAACTGGGTCATTTGTAGAGACATCGATGGATCGAGAGACTGTCATACAGAATGAAGTAAGTCAGAAAGAGGAAAACAAATATTGTCTATTAATGCATATATGTGGAGCCTAAAAATGGTACAGATGAACTGGTTTGCAGGGAACAAATAGAGACACAGAGGTAGAGAACAAACGTATGGACACCAAGGGTGGGAATCCATGGGGTGGTGGTGGTGGGATGATTTGGGAGATTGGGATTGACCTGTATACATGTATATGCATAAAATACATAACTAATAATAACGTACTGTATAAAAACATAAATAAAATTAAATTTCAAAATTTTAAAAAATAAAATTTAAAAATAAAACAGAAAAAATTCTTCCCGTCACACAGATGTATTTATAGGAATGAATTATTTCCATGCTTATATTTATAAATACATAAAAGAGGAATAAAATCTAACTTGAACCAAAAAAGAAAAAAAAAATTGAACCCACGAGTTATACAGAGGAAAAACCTATCACGGCACTTGCTCCAGCGGAAAACAATTCTGAAATTGGTCAGAGGTGGGGAACCATCTCCCATACAGCCAGCCACCCACCCCCCACACAAGGAGCGTCCTCATTGCAAAGCTGGGGGACCGTGCCGAGGCATCTGTGAGTAAACGTGAGCTGAGCCCCAGGCCAGCTGCTTCTGATGTGTTCCCACCCTTTCCAGGTAAAACACCTGAATATGTACAAGGGCTTGAAAGCCTAGAGGAAGGACCATGGAGCCACACCAGCGACAGCACGCAGGCCAACTTGGTGCCTGCAGGCCATCCAGCGTTGTCCTGGCCCCGGGCGCTCTTCCAGAAGCTTTCCATTGCCCTGCCTGAGATACCCGTCCTGTCCCGGACGTCACTGCTTTTTTCCTTCCTCACCTCTGTCCGGAGAGAAATTCCAGCGGAAGGTATGGGTGACACATCCTCTTCTTTACAGGCGGCAGCCTGGCAACTCCTGCAGAAAGGCCAGCAGAACCCCACTCACACCGGGCCACCCACAAAGCTGTGGCCCCTCACTCCCTGCCACCAGCACAGCCCCGAGACTGCTGACGGGGCAGAGAATATGGAGTCAGGCACAGCTTCAGGGGCTATTGCTGCCTGGAGCTCTGTTTATATTGATCTCAACGAGGCATACCTGGGGAGGGCGGGCCGGCAGGGTAAGGCTGCCCAGGTCAGCTAATCCACAACCCTCAGGGAATCACATTGTTGAAAATGGACCCCGCTAAGGCAGAAGAGAAGCCAAGGGACAAAAGGACACAATGCCATTTGCAGCACCGTAGATGAGTCTAGAAGTAATCACGTGACTTGTAGTAAGTCAGAAAGTGAAAGACACATATCATATCATATCACTTATAGGTGTTACCTAAAAATGGATACCAGGGCAGATATTTCCACGGAGAAGGGCAATCACAGATTCATTAAACAAACTTATGGTTCACCAATGGAAAGGTGTGAGGATTGGTTTCATTACGATATCGGGGTTAACAGACATATACAAACACAGGTGACATATATAATCACCAAAGACCTACAGAATACCAAGAGAGGACTACTCAACATTCTGTCATAACGTACATGGGAAAAGGATCCCAAGAAGAACAGTCATCTGTATATGTGTAAAAGAACCACATCTTCCACACCTACAACAAGCCAAACATTGTAATCAAACTTGCTGTAATAAAAAATAAAAACTTAAATTAAAAACACGAAGAAGAAGTAGTGAGACAAACGTGAGGGGCTTTCTCCTGGTACATTCCATTCTAAACTCCAATCTAGAACACCACTTCCACTGAGGCTCTCTTGCCCTAGTAACCAGATTTGGTAAGGGTGAACTGCTGCCACCTTGTGGCCGTTTCACACAACAGCAGCTTTAATCCCAACGCTAATGGTCAGTTGATATTCAAAATCATTGCAGGCCTGTAAATGACACCTGCCCTGAAAACAAATCCTGGGGTCACATATCGACCAAAAAATTCAAAGGATGTCCCTATTTCAAAACGACCGTTTCAAAAGGCATATTTTACGCACATTAGTGTTCTGCTTCTTTTCCTTTCTTTCCTTTTTTGATAAAAAAAACGGGAATGGAAAAAGGCATCCCTCAGGATGGGTGAAAATCGTTGCAAACGAATCAATGGACACAGGTTTAATCTCCAATATATATAAACAGCTCATGCAGCTTAATATTAAAAAAAAGAAACAACCCAAAAAAAAATGGGCAGAAGATCTAAAGAGACGTTTCTTCAAAGGAGACACAGAGATGGCCAAGACGCACATGAAAAGCTGCTCAACAGCACTAATTATTAGAGAAATGCAAATCAAAACTACAATGAGGTATCACCTCACACCTGTTAGAATCGGCATCATCAGAAAATCTACAAACAACCAATTCTGGGGAGGGTGTGGACAAAAGGAGCCCTCTTCCACTATTGGTGGGAATGTAAATTGATACAGTCACTATGGAGAACAGTATGGAGCTTCCTTAAAAAAACTAGAAATAGAATTACCATCTGATCCAGCAATCCCACTTCTGGGCATATACCCAGAGAAAACCGTATTTCAAAAAGGCCCATTCACCACAATGTTCGTTGCAGCACTATTTACAATAGCCAGGTAATGGAAGCAAGCTAAATGCCCACAGACAGATGAATGGATAAAGATGTGGTACATATATAAAATGGAATATGACTCGGCCATAAAAAGGAATGAAACTGGGTCATTTGTAGAGACATCGATGGATCGAGAGACTGTCATACAGAATGAAGTAAGTCAGAAAGAGGAAAACAAATATTGTATATTAATGCATATATGTGGAGCCTAAAAATGGTACAGATGAACTGGTTTGCAGGGAAGAAATAGAGACACAGAGGTAGAGAACAAACGTATGGACACCAAGTGTGGGAAGCCATGGGGTGGTGGTGGTGGGATGAGTTGGGAGTTTGGGATTGACCTGTATACATGTATATACATAAAATACATAACTAATAATAACGTGCTGTATAAAAAATTAAATAAAATTAAATTTCAAAATTTTAAAAAATAAAATTTAAAAATAAAACAGAAAAAATTCTTCCCATCACACAGATGTATTTATAGGAAAGTATTATTTCCATGCTTATATATATAAATACATAAAAGGGGAATAAAATCTAACTTGAACCATAAATAAAAAAAAAACCTGAACCCAGGAGTTATACAGAGGAAAACCCTATCAGGGCACTTGCTCCAGTGGTAAACAATTCTGAAATTGGTCAGAGGTGGGGAACCATCTCCCATACAGCCAGCAACCCACCCCCCACGCAAGGAGCGTCCTCATTGCAAAGCTGGGGGACCGTGCCGAGGCATCTGTGAGTAAACGTGAGCTGAGCCCCAGGCCAGCTGCTGCTGAACTGTTCCCACCCATTCCAGGTAAAACACCTGAATATGTACAAGGGCTTGAAAGCCTAGAGGAAGGACCGTGGAGCCACACCAGCGACAGCACACAGGACGACTTGGTGCCTGCAGGCCAGCCAGAGTGGTCCTGGCCCCGGCGCTCTTCCAGAAGCTTTCCATTGCCCTGCCTGTGATACCCATCCTGTCCCGGCCCCCACTGCTTTTTTCCTTCCTCACCTCTGTCCGGAGAGAAATTCCAGCGGAAGGTATGGGTGACACATCCTCTTCTTTACAGGCGGCAGCCTGGCAACGCCTGCAGAAAGGCCATCAGAACCCCACTCACACCGGGCCACCCACAAAGCTGTGGCCCCTCACTCCCTCCCACCAACACAGCCCCGAGACTGCTGACGGGGCAGAGAATATGGAGTCAGGCACAGCTTCAGAGGCTACTGCTGCCTGGAGTGCTGTTTATATTGACCTCAACAAGGCACACCTGAGGAGGGCAGGCCAGCAGTGTAAGGCTGCCCAGGTCAGCTAATCCACAACCCTCAGGGAATCACATTGTTGAAAATGGACCCCGCAAAGGCAGAAGAAGAGCCAAGGAAAAAAAGGACAAAATGCCATTTGCAGCCCTGTAGATGAGTCTAGAAGTAATCACGTGACTTGTAGTAAGTCAGAAAGTGAAAGACACATATCATACCACTTAGAGGTGTTACCTAAAAATGGATACCAGGGCAGATATTTCCACGGAGAAGGGCAATCACAGATTCATTAAACAAACTTATGGTTCACCAATGGAAAGGTGTGAGGATTGGTTTCATTACGATATCGGGGTTAACAGACATATACAAACACAGGTGACATATATAATCACCAAAGACCTACAGAATACCAAGAGAGGACTACTCAATATTCTGTCATAACGTACATGGGAAAAGGATCCCAAGAAGAACAGTCATCTGTATATGTGTAAAAGTACCACATCTTCCACACCTACAACAAGCCAAACATTGTAATCAAACTTGCTGTAATAAAAAATAAAAACTTAAATTAAAAACACGAACAAGAATAGTGAGACAAACGTGAGGGGCTTTCTCCTGGTACATTCCATTCTAAACTCCAATCTAGAACACCACTTCCACTGAGGCTCTCTTGCCCTAGTAACCAGATTTGGTAAGGGTGAACTGCTGCCACCTTGTGGCCGTTTCACACAACAGCAGCTTTAATCCCAACGCTAATGGTCAGTTGATATTCAAAATCATTGCAGGCCTGTAAATGACACCTGCCCTGAAAACAAATCCTGGGGTCACATATCGACCAAAAAATTCAAAGGACGTCCATATTTCAAAACCACCGTTTCAAAAGGCATATTTTACGCACATTAGTGTTCTGCTTCTTTTCCTTTCTTTCCTTTTTTGTTAAAAAAAACGGGAATGGAAAAAGGTATCCCTCAGGATGGGTGAAAATCGTTGCAAACGAATCACTGGACACAGGTTTAATCTCCAATATATATAAACAGCTCATGCAGCTTAATATTAAAAAAAACAAACAACCCCCCAAAAAATGGGCAGAATATCTAAAGAGACGTTTCTTCAAAGGAGACACAGAGATGGCCAAGACGCACATGAAAAGCTGCTCAACAGCACTAATTATTAGAGAAATGCAAATCAAAACTACAATGAGGTATCACCTCACACCTGTTAGAATCGGCATCATCAGAAAATCTACAAACAACCAATTCTGGGGAGGGTGTGGACAAAAGGAGCCCTCTTCCACTATTGGTGGGAATGTAAATTGATACAGTCACTATGGAGTACAGTATGGAGTATCCTTAAAAAATTAGAAATAGAATTACCATCTGATCCATCAATCCCACTTCTGGGCATATACCCAGAGAAAACCGTATTTCAAAAAGGCACATTCACCACAATGTTCGTTGCAGCACTATTTACAATAGCCAGGTAATGGAAGCAACCTAAATGCCCACAGACAGATGAATGGATAAAGATGTGGTACATATATAAAATGGAATATTACTCGGCCATAAAAAGGAATGAAACTGGGTCATTTGTAGAGACATCGATGGATCGAGAGACGGTCATACAGAATGAAGTAAGTCAGAAAGAGGAAAACAAATATTGTCTATTAATGCATATATGTGGAGCCTAAAAATGGTACAGATGAACTGGTTTGCAGGGAAGAAATAGAGACACAGAGGTAGAGAACAAACGTATGGACACCAAGTGTGGGAAGCCATGGGGTGGTGGTGGTGGGATGAGTTGGGAGATTGGGATTGACCTGTAAACATGTATATGCATAAAATACATAACTAATAATAACGTGCTGTATAAAAACATAAATAAAATTAAATTTCAAAATTTTAAAAAATAAAATTTAAAAATAAAACAGAAAAAATACTTCCCGTCACACAGATGTATTTATAGGAATGAATTATTTCCATGCTTATATTTATAAATACATAAAAGAGGAATAAAATCTAACTTGAACCAAAAAAGAAAAATAATTGAACCCACGAGTTATACAGAGGAAAACCCTATCATGGCACTTGCTCCAGCGGTAAACAATTCGGAAATTGGTCAGAGGTGGGGAACCATCTCCCATACAGCCAGCCACCCACCCCCCACACAAGGAGCGTCCTCATTGCAAAGCTGGGGGACCGTGCCGAGGCATCTGTGAGTAAACGTGAGCTGAGCCCCAGGCCAGCTGCTGCTGATCTGTTCCCACCCTTTTCAGGTAAAACACCAGAATATGTACAATGGCTTGAAAGCCTAGAGGAAGGTCCGTGGAGCCACACCAGCGACAGCACGCAGGCCAACTTGGTGCCTGCAGGACTGGCAGCGTGGTCCTGGCCCCGGGCACTCTTCCAGAAGCTTTCCATTGCCCTCCCTGAGATACCCCTCCTGTCCCGGACCCCACTGCTTTTTTCGTTCCTCACCTCTGTCCGGAGAGAAATTCCAGCGGAAGGTATGGGTGACACATCCTCTTCTTTACAGGCGGAAGCCTGGCAACTCCTGCAGAAAGGCCAGCAGAACCCCACTCACACAGGGCCACCCACAAAGCTGTGGCCCCTCACTCCCTCCCACCAGCACAGCCCCGAGACTGCTGACGGGGCAGAGAATATGGAGTCAGGCACAGCTTCAGGGGCTATTGCTGCCTGGAGCTCTGTTTATATTGATCTCAACAAGGCACACCTGGGGAGGGCGGGCCGGCAGGGTAAGGCTGCCCAGGTCAGCTAATCCACAACCCTCATGGAATCACATTGTTGAAAATGGACCCCGCTAAGGCAGAAGAGAAGCCAAGGGAAAAAAGGACACAATGCCATTTGCAGCACCGTAGATGAGTCTAGAAGTAATCACGTGACTTGTAGTAAGTCAGAAAGTGAAAGACACATATCATATCATATCACTTATAGGTGTTACCTAAAAATGGATACCAGGGCAGATATTTCCACGGAGAAGGGCAATCACAGATTCATTAAACAAACTTATGGTTCACCAATGAAAACGTGTGAGGATTGGTTTCATTATGATATCGGGGTTAACAGAAATATACAAACACAGGTGACATATATAATCACCAAAGACCTACAGAATACCAAGAGAGGACTACTCAACATTCTGTCATAACGTACATGGGAAAAGGATCCCAAGAAGAACAGTCATCTGTATATGTGTAAAAGAACCACATCTTCCACACCTACAACAAGCCAAACATTGTAATCAAACTTGCTGTAATAAAAAATAAAAAATTAAATTAAAAACACGAACAAGAAATAGTGAGACAAACGTGAGGGGCTTTCTCCTGGCACATTCCATTCTAATCTCCAATCTAGAACACCACTTCCACTGAGGCTCTCTTGCCCTAGTAACCAGATTTGGTAAGGGTGAACTGCTGCCACCTTGTGGCCGTTTCACACAACAGCAGCTTTAATCCCAACGCTAATGGTCAGTTGATATTCAAAATCATTGCAGGCCTGTAAATGACACCTGCCCTGAAAAGAAATCCTGGGGTCACATATCGACCAAAAATTTCAAAGGACGTCCATATTTCAAAACCACCGTTTCAAAAGGCATATTTTACGCACATTAGTGTTCTGCTTCTTTTCCTTTCTTTCCTTTTTTGTTAAAAAACACGGGAATGGAAAAAGGCATCCCTCAGAATGGGCGAAAATCGTTGCAGACGAATCAATGGACAGAGGTTTAATCTCCAATATATATAAACAGCTCATGCAGCTTAATATTAAAAAATTAACAACCCCCAAAAAATGGGAAGAAGATCTAAAGAGACGTTTCTTCAAAGGAGACACAGAGATGGCCAAGACACACATGAAAAGCTGCTCAACAGCACTAATTATTAGAGAAATGCAAATCAAAACTACAATGAGGTATCTCCTCACACCTGTTAGAATCGGCATCATCAGAAAATCTACAAACAACCAATTCTGGGGAGGGTGTGGACAAAAGGAGCCCTCTTCCACTATTGGTGGGAATGTAAATTGATACAGTCACTATGGAGAACAGTATGGAGTTTCCTTAAAAAAACTAGAAATAGAATTACCATCTGATCCAGCAATCCCACTTCTGGGCATATACCCAGAGAAAACCGTATTTCAAAAAGGCACATTCACCACAATGTTCGTTGCAGCACTATTTACAATAGCCAGGTAATGGAAGCAACCTAAATGCCCACAGACAGATGAATGGATAAAGATGTGGTACATATATAAAATGGAATATTACTCGGCCATAAAAAGGAATGAAACTGGGTCATTTGTAGAGACATCGATGGATCGAGAGACTGTCATACAGAATGAAGTAAGTCAGAAAGAGGAAAACAAATATTGTATATTAATGCATATATGTGGAGCCTAAAAATGGTACAGATGAACTGGTGTGCAGAGAAGAAATAGAGACACAGAGGTAGAGAACAAACGTATGGACACCAAGTGTGGGAAGCCATGGGGTGGTGGTGGTGGGATGAGTTGGGAGTTTGGGATTGACCTGTATACGTGTATATACATAAAATACATAACTAATAATAACGTGCTGTATAAAAAAAAAATAAAATTAAATTTCAAAATTTTAAAAAATAAAATTTAAAAATAAAACAGAAAAAATTCTTCCCATCACACAGATGTATTTATAGGAAAGAATTATTTCCATGCTTATATCTATAAATACATAAAAGGGGAATAAAATCTAACTTGAACCAAAAAAGAAAAAAAAAAACCTGAACCCAGGAGTTATACAGAGGAAAACCCTATCAGGGCACTTGCTCCAGTGGTAAACAATTCTGAAATTGGTCAGAGGTGGGGAACCATCTCCCATACAGCCAGCAACCCACCCCCCACGCAAGGAGCGTCCTCATTGCAAAGCTGGGGGACCGTGCCGAGGCATCTGTGAGTAAACGTGAGCTGAGCCCCAGGCCAGCTGCTGCTGAACTGTTCCCACCCTTTCCAGGTAAAACACCTGAATATGTACAAGGGCTTGAAAGCCTAGAGGAAGGACCGTGGAGCCACACCAGCGACAGCACACAGGACGACTTGGTGCCTGCAGGCCAGCCAGCGTGGTCCTGGCCCCGGCGCTCTTCCAGAAGCTTTCCATTGCCCTGCCTGTGATACCCATCCTGTCCCGGCCCCCACTGCTTTTTTCCTTCCTCACCTCTGTCCGGAGAGAAATTCCAGCGGAAGGTATGGGTGACACATCCTCTTCTTTACAGGCGGCAGCCTGGCAACGCCTGCAGAAAGGCCATCAGAACCCCACTCACACCGGGCCACCCACAAAGCTGTGGCCCCTCACTCCCTCCCACCAACACAGCCCCGAGACTGCTGACGGGGCAGAGAATATGGAGTCTGGCACAGCTTCAGAGGCTACTGCTGCCTGGAGTGCTGTTTATATTGACCTCAACAAGGCACACCTGAGGAGGGCAGGCCAGCAGTGTAAGGCTGCCCAGGTCAGCTAATCCACAACCCTCAGGGAATCACATTGTTGAAAATGGACCCCGCAAAGGCAGAAGAAGAGCCAAGGAAAAAAAGGACAAAATGCCATTTGCAGCCCTGTAGATGAGTCTAGAAGTAATCACGTGACTTGTAGTAAGTCAGAAAGTGAAAGACACATATCATACCACTTAGAGGTGTTACCTAAAAATGGATACCAGGGCAGATATTTCCACGGAGAAGGGCAATCACAGATTCATTAAACAAACTTATGGTTCACCAATGGAAAGGTGTGAGGATTGGTTTCATTACGATATCGGGGTTAACAGACATATACAAACACAGGTGACATATATAATCACCAAAGACCTACAGAATACCAAGAGAGGACTACTCAATATTCTGTCATAACGTACATGGGAAAAGGATCCCAAGAAGAACAGTCATCTGTATATGTGTAAAAGTACCACATCTTCCACACCTACAACAAGCCAAACATTGTAATCAAACTTGCTGTAATAAAAAATAAAAACTTAAATTAAAAACACGAACAAGAATAGTGAGACAAACGTGAGGGGCTTTCTCCTGGTACATTCCATTCTAAACTCCAATCTAGAACACCACTTCCACTGAGGCTCTCTTGCCCTAGTAACCAGATTTGGTAAGGGTGAACTGCTGCCACCTTGTGGCCGTTTCACACAACAGCAGCTTTAATCCCAACGCTAATGGTCAGTTGATATTCAAAATCATTGCAGGCCTGTAAATGACACCTGCCCTGAAAACAAATCCTGGGGTCACATATCGACCAAAAAATTCAAAGGACGTCCATATTTCAAAACCACCGTTTCAAAAGGCATATTTTACGCACATTAGTGTTCTGCTTCTTTTCCTTTCTTTCCATTTTTGTTAAAAAAAACGGGAATGGAAAAAGGTATCCCTCAGGATGGGTGAAAATCGTTGCAAACGAATCACTGGACACAGGTTTAATCTCCAATATATATAAACAGCTCATGCAGCTTAATATTAAAAAAAACAAACAACCCCCCAAAAAATGGGCAGAATATCTAAAGAGACGTTTCTTCAAAGGAGACACAGAGATGGCCAAGACGCACATGAAAAGCTGCTCAACAGCACTAATTATTAGAGAAATGCAAATCAAAACTACAATGAGGTATCACCTCACACCTGTTAGAATCGGCATCATCAGAAAATCTACAAACAACCAATTCTGGGGAGGGTGTGGACAAAAGGAGCCCTCTTCCACTATTGGTGGGAATGTAAATTGATACAGTCACTATGGAGTACAGTATGGAGTATCCTTAAAAAATTAGAAATAGAATTACCATCTGATCCATCAATCCCACTTCTGGGCATATACCCAGAGAAAACCGTATTTCAAAAAGGCACATTCACCACAATGTTCGTTGCAGCACTATTTACAATAGCCAGGTAATGGAAGCAACCTAAATGCCCACAGACAGATGAATGGATAAAGATGTGGTACATATATAAAATGGAATATTACTCGGCCATAAAAAGGAATGAAACTGGGTCATTTGTAGAGACATCGATGGATCGAGAGACGGTCATACAGAATGAAGTAAGTCAGAAAGAGGAAAACAAATATTGTCTATTAATGCATATATGTGGAGCCTAAAAATGGTACAGATGAACTGGTTTGCAGGGAAGAAATAGAGACACAGAGGTAGAGAACAAACGTATGGACACCAAGTGTGGGAAGCCATGGGGTGGTGGTGGTGGGATGAGTTGGGAGATTGGGATTGACCTGTAAACATGTATATGCATAAAATACATAACTAATAATAACGTGCTGTATAAAAACATAAATAAAATTAAATTTCAAAATTTTAAAAAATAAAATTTAAAAATAAAACAGAAAAAATACTTCCCGTCACACAGATGTATTTATAGGAATGAATTATTTCCATGCTTATATTTATAAATACATAAAAGAGGAATAAAATCTAACTTGAACCAAAAAAGAAAAATAATTGAACCCACGAGTTATACAGAGGAAAACCCTATCATGGCACTTGCTCCAGCGGTAAACAATTCGGAAATTGGTCAGAGGTGGGGAACCATCTCCCATACAGCCAGCCACCCACCCCCCACACAAGGAGCGTCCTCATTGCAAAGCTGGGGGACCGTGCCGAGGCATCTGTGAGTAAACGTGAGCTGAGCCCCAGGCCAGCTGCTGCTGATCTGTTCCCACCCTTTTCAGGTAAAACACCAGAATATGTACAATGGCTTGAAAGCCTAGAGGAAGGTCCGTGGAGCCACACCAGCGACAGCACGCAGGCCAACTTGGTGCCTGCAGGCCTGGCAGCGTGGTCCTGGCCCCGGGCACTCTTCCAGAAGCTTTCCATTGCCCTCCCTGAGATACCCCTCCTGTCCCGGACCCCACTGCTTTTTTCGTTCCTCACCTCTGTCCGGAGAGAAATTCCAGCGGAAGGTATGGGTGACACATCCTCTTCTTTACAGGCGGAAGCCTGGCAACTCCTGCAGAAAGGCCAGCAGAACCCCACTCACACAGGGCCACCCACAAAGCTGTGGCCCCTCACTCCCTCCCACCAGCACAGCCCCGAGACTGCTGACGGGGCAGAGAATATGGAGTCAGGCACAGCTTCAGGGGCTATTGCTGCCTGGAGCTCTGTTTATATTGATCTCAACAAGGCACACCTGGGGAGGGCGGGCCGGCAGGGTAAGGCTGCCCAGGTCAGCTAATCCACAACCCTCATGGAATCACATTGTTGAAAATGGACCCCGCTAAGGCAGAAGAGAAGCCAAGGGAAAAAAGGACACAATGCCATTTGCAGCACCGTAGATGAGTCTAGAAGTAATCACGTGACTTGTAGTAAGTCAGAAAGTGAAAGACACATATCATATCATATCACTTATAGGTGTTACCTAAAAATGGATACCAGGGCAGATATTTCCACGGAGAAGGGCAATCACAGATTCATTAAACAAACTTATGGTTCACCAATGAAAACGTGTGAGGATTGGTTTCATTATGATATCGGGGTTAACAGAAATATACAAACACAGGTGACATATATAATCACCAAAGACCTACAGAATACCAAGAGAGGACTACTCAACATTCTGTCATAACGTACATGGGAAAAGGATCCCAAGAAGAACAGTCATCTGTATATGTGTAAAAGAACCACATCTTCCACACCTACAACAAGCCAAACATTGTAATCAAACTTGCTGTAATAAAAAATAAAAAATTAAATTAAAAACACGAACAAGAAATAGTGAGACAAACGTGAGGGGCTTTCTCCTGGCACATTCCATTCTAATCTCCAATCTAGAACACCACTTCCACTGAGGCTCTCTTGCCCTAGTAACCAGATTTGGTAAGGGTGAACTGCTGCCACCTTGTGGCCGTTTCACACAACAGCAGCTTTAATCCCAACGCTAATGGTCAGTTGATATTCAAAATCATTGCAGGCCTGTAAATGACACCTGCCCTGAAAAGAAATCCTGGGGTCACATATCGACCAAAAATTTCAAAGGACGTCCATATTTCAAAACCACCGTTTCAAAAGGCATATTTTACGCACATTAGTGTTCTGCTTCTTTTCCTTTCTTTCCTTTTTTGTTAAAAAACACGGGAATGGAAAAAGGCATCCCTCAGAATGGGCGAAAATCGTTGCAGACGAATCAATGGACAGAGGTTTAATCTCCAATATATATAAACAGCTCATGCAGCTTAATATTAAAAAATTAACAACCCCCAAAAAATGGGAAGAAGATCTAAAGAGACGTTTCTTCAAAGGAGACACAGAGATGGCCAAGACACACATGAAAAGCTGCTCAACAGCACTAATTATTAGAGAAATGCAAATCAAAACTACAATGAGGTATCTCCTCACACCTGTTAGAATCGGCATCATCAGAAAATCTACAAACAACCAATTCTGGGGAGGGTGTGGACAAAAGGAGCCCTCTTCCACTATTGGTGGGAATGTAAATTGATACAGTCACTATGGAGAACAGTATGGAGTTTCCTTAAAAAAACTAGAAATAGAATTACCATCTGATCCAGCAATCCCACTTCTGGGCATATACCCAGAGAAAACCGTATTTCAAAAAGGCACATTCACCACAATGTTCGTTGCAGCACTATTTACAATAGCCAGGTAATGGAAGCAACCTAAATGCCCACAGACAGATGAATGGATAAAGATGTGGTACATATATAAAATGGAATATTACTCGGCCATAAAAAGGAATGAAACTGGGTCATTTGTAGAGACATCGATGGATCGAGAGACTGTCATACAGAATGAAGTAAGTCAGAAAGAGGAAAACAAATATTGTATATTAATGCATATATGTGGAGCCTAAAAATGGTACAGATGAACTGGTTTGCAGAGAAGAAATAGAGACACAGAGGTAGAGAACAAACGTATGGACACCAAGTGTGGGAAGCCATGGGGTGGTGGTGGTGGGATGAGTTGGGAGTTTGGGATTGACCTGTATACGTGTATATACATAAAATACATAACTAATAATAACGT